>NC_063044.1:11217306-11557306 GCF_018812025.1 Megalobrama amblycephala | reverse complement strand
ATTTTGATTGATGAATCTGAATATAGTTGATGTGTACATTTATTTAGAAATCAGATTTGATATTTTAAAATGCATTGTCTGTCCAAAATTACAGACTTTCCCGCTGTTGGTACATATAACCATCATCCTGTCATTGCTTCTTTTATGTTTCAAAAAGCAGACTTTATATTTATCATTCCAGGTCCTGATTACGAACACAGAGAACATGAAGCTATGTGCCGTGCTGCTTATATTTATCAAGTAGTAAAAATGCTTAAAACTAAACAGAAGCATTTTGAAATTTTATGACAATAGTCATTTATTACACTGCATTCATTCAACAACAATGGTTATTTTCGTACGTCATTGTGTCATTTCTACATTATTCCACATGCTTTACACTTTAAAATGTCAGTTTTTAATCTGATCAAGTGTTTACATGTCCTATCAAACAGATTAGAAAAGGTTTAAAATTAAAATGCCAAATTTATTCTGAATGACATGGTTGCATGTGACTTAAAGGGATAGTTCACCCAAAAATGAAAATTCTGTCATCATTTACTCAGCCTCAGCTTGTTCCAAAGCTGTATACATTTCTTCTGTTAAAAACCACCATTGACTTTGATAGTTTTTTTTATGATTATTGGGTTAACTAACTTGTATGCAACTACTGAGTGCTTGCACTTACACAGTGTACACATGCCTAAAGGGTTAGTTCACACAAAAATTAAATATATAAAAAAAAAAATGACTCACCCATGTCATTCTGAACATGCAAGAATGTGTTGTTCATCTTCGAAACATAAGTGTAGATATTTTAATGAAATCTGAGTTTTCTGTCCCTCAATTTACAGACCATGCAACTAACACTTTGACACTTCAAAAAGTTCATAAAGAGACTGTAAAAGTGATCCATATGAATGGAGCAGTTTAGTCCAAATTTTCTGAAGAGACTTGTTCGCTTAATGCAATATACAGTTTGAGTTTAGACTTTTATTCACATACAAACATTAATTAGTGAACATAAATGGAAGCTCAACTGTACTTGTTTGTATATGCACTTGTGTTCATTATATAAAGTGATCAAGTTTATTCAGAAAATTTGGACTAAACCTCTCAATTCATTAGATTAGATTTACGATCTGTATGAACTTTTGTTTTAAACATCAAAGTGGCAGTTGCGTAGACTGTCAATGGAGGGACAGAAAGCTCTCAGATTTCATTAAATTACTTTATTTGTGTTTTGATGAACAAAAGTCTTAATAGGTTTGGAATGACATGAATTCATGTCATGATAAAAACAATGTTTTAACTTACAATATACAAATATTTTAATTATTTCAAAATACTGTCAAAAATAATTTAAAAAAACCCCTTCATAATCGCAATTCATTTAGGCTACATGAAATATACCCTTACTGTAGTATTTTTTCTTAAAATATTTTTTCGTGCTTTCATGTACAGAAAGATATATTTTTTTTAGGAGGCTGCAACAACGACTAAAGCCAGGGACACACTTAACGACTGTAAGGCCGATTATAAATGTGATTTGATACTTTCAACTGATCTTGCACAAACACGTGGAGTCAGAGCCAGTTGCGTTCAGACTGTTTATAATCTGAAAGTATTAAAATCAACTTCAGGAAGGAAACAGTTTTTAAGTGTGTTGATTTCAGCCTTAGAATGTTTCTTCTAGTCGTTCAGTGTGTCCCCAGCTTGAAGGAGTCAGCAGTGAAGGAAGTAATTGTTAAAATGAAAGTTTTTTGAGAATTTATGCACTGTTTATTAATTTATAAGGTTTTATAGCAGAGAATGAAGTGTTTATCAGTAAAGGTGAGAAGCAGAGTTAAGATAAGGGTCGAGGTGGTATTTTGGTCTTTAGGACGTATCTGTTACGTTCCAGCAATGTACCACTAAAACGTTACCACTACGAATATGGGAATCACATGCTGGAACGTTAATCGGGACATCATTGCAACTAATATGAGCCGATCCATTTAAGTTTTTACAACGTGCCAGTTTGGTCGAGACGTACTCTTCACGTTACAGAGACATACTGCTATAACGTCGCCACAACGAATATGGGAATCACAAAGTTACGTCCCTAGAACGTTATGTGGTACGTCGCTACAACGAATATGGTCCGGTCCAGTTACATCGTCACAACGTAACTGTGTTAGCTGGGTTTTCATCAAAAACCTTAAAGGATTAATCCACTTTTAAAGGTGCCCAAGAACGTTCTTTCACAAGATGTAATATAAGTCTAAGGTGTCTCCTGAATGTGTCTGTGAAGTTTCAGCTCAAAATACCCCATCGATTTTTTTAAATTATTTTTTTTAAATGCCTATTTTGGGGCACCATTAACTATGCACTGATTTACACTCGGCGCCGCCCCTTTAAGACGCGAGCTTCCTGCCACACGAGCTGTCGACTATAATACAGCGCATTTACAAAGTTCACACAGCTAATATAACCCTCAAATGGATCTTTACAAGATGTTCGTCATGCATGCTTCGAATTATGTGAGTAAAGTATTTATTTGGATGTTAAAAGTTTTATTCTGAGTTAATTTGAGGCTGTCCTCCGTGGCTAACTGCTATTGCTACACTGTTGGAGAGATTTATAAAGAATGAAGTTGTGTTTATGAATTATACAGACTGCAAGTGTTTAAAAAATTAAAATAGCGACGGCTCTTGTCTCTGTGAATACAGTAAGAAACGATGGTAACTTTAACCACATTTAACAGTACATTAGCAACATGCTAACGAAACATTTAGAAAGACAATTCACAAATATCACTAAAAATATCATGCTATCATGGATCATGTCAGTTATTATTGCTCCATCTGCCATTTTTCGCTGTTGTTCTTGCTTACCTAGTCTGATGATTCGGCTGTGTACAGCTCCAGACGTTAACTGGCTGCCCTTGTCTAATTCCTTTTATAATGTTGGGAACATCATGGACTGGCATATGCAAATATTGGGGCGTACACCCCGACTGTTACGTAACAGTCGGTGTTATGTTGAGATTCGCCTGTTCTTCGGAGGTCTTTTAAACAAATGAGATTTATTTAAGGAGGAAACAATGGGGTTTGAGACTCACTGTATGTCATTTCCATGTACTGAACTCTTGTCATTCAACTATGCCAAGGTAAATTCAATTTTTGAATCTAGGGCACCTTTAAATAAACTTTTCCTGATAATTTACTCACCCCCATGTCATCCAAGATGTCCATGTTTTTCTTTCTTCAGTCGAAAAGAAATGAAAGTTTTTGATGAAAACATTCCAGGATTTTTTTTCCTTATAGTTGTGATGTTTCAGTAAATCAACATTAGTCTTTAACGTGTGCGCTTTATTAACAACAGATCTTTGGTGGAACACACAAGCAGAAGTGACTACTCATCATGAACACTGGCAGACTGTGTTGCTTCTATTACTTTAACACTGCAACTAAACTCCTAGCAAGCACTTGGTCGCCACTAGTGATGCACCGAAATGAAAATTCTGGGCCGAAACCGAAACCGAAAATTTAGGATGCACTTGGCCGAAAACCGAAACTGAAGCCGAAAATGGCTTCTTTTAAAAACGTATTGCTTAATTTTTAATGGATCTGAAATGAAAAATCACAAACCAATAGAATAATCATCAAACTTTTATTAACACTTTTTGTTACATAACAAAACCTAAAATATTTTTTAACAATAAATAAATAATATTATTCTTCAAGTTTTCTTCCATTGAATAAAATAGATTAACATTTGTGGGGGGAAAAACAATCCACAATTATCTGAATAACTGCACACAAAATCACAGAATGGCAGTGGGCCTCTATTCTGTTGCTGCATGTAAACAATTATTTACTTGCATTTTAAATTTCTGTGCAAAACAATGCAAAACAACAGTGCAAAAACAGCAATAGAACTTAATCCAAACTCAAACTGTAAACAACATTTAAGCCTATGTAGCCTTAGGAAACACAGTTGTGCAGTGCTACGCAAATTTTAATGTAACTATATAAACAGAAAATTTGACTGCTGTTTATTTAAGGAAACGTGTCAGGTTTCTCTTTAAGAACAAAAGTTGCTCCGCTTTTTCCCAAGAAAGACGGTTCCTCTTCTCATTAAGAACATGAGATGCTGCACTGAATAGTCTCTCACTGTCTGTGCTGGTGCTTGGGGCAGATAAATACCTGCGTGCAATCTGTGCAAGCAATGGAAAGCGGTCTTTGTTTGCGCGCCATTAGTCCAGAGGATTGTCGCTTCTGGCAATGGGTTGTTCAGCTAGATACATCTCTATTTGTTGTGCGGCTGCGCTTGTTTCAACACCGCTACGAATTGGAGTGCTTTCCTGTAAAATTTCGTCAAACATCTCAGAAAGTGAGGGAGTGTACGCCTCCTCACTTGTACGTGACCGTTTCTCGGGCACCGTTTGCGGAGGGGTGGGTGACGAGCTTGACCGTGAGTGAAACCCAAGCGCTAGCGCACAGATGGGAGGGGCGCGGTTGACATTCATTTTCGGTTGACATTTTCGGCTGGATTTTTTATTTCGGCCCGAAACCGATAATGCCATTTTCGGCCGAAATTTTCGGCGACCGAAATTTCGGTGCACCCCTAGTCGCCACGATAAGGGACATATTACATATAACAACATTAAACTGTTTTATATCACATCACAATTCCTTATGAGTTACTTAACATATGTAACGTTGAACCATAAAATTATGATGTCGTCGATTTAGCCTGAGTACTCCAGTTTCAGATTGAATAAGGTACGACCGTGGTGTCTCACACTTTCTGAGAATAGTGCCGGATTGTGTCCACCCTCTTTCAACATCTAGCTTGACTGCAACAGAAGTTCCAGGAGGAATCTCTGGTAATGTTCTCACACTTTTTCTTTTGTTGTAATATTTTATATAGCTCCTTTTTGTTTTTTGATCAGCCTTTCTCACTTGAAGATCAGGCCATTCAGGTTTCAGGTGCGACTCTAATGTGGGAACTGTAGTTCTTATTTCTCTACCCATCATGAGTTGTGCGGGACTTACACCTGTAGCTTGAAGCGGTGTGGCTCTGTAGCTCATTAAAGCTGTAAATGGGTCAGACTGTTTCAAAATCTTTTTAGCTGTTTGTACTGCTCTTGTACTGCCCTTTGAAAGCACTTCCACTAAACTGTGGCCCATTATCGGTCAAGAGAACATTGGGACAGCCCCATCGTGCAAACATGTTCCTTAAGCAAGCACGTGTTGTTTCACCTGACAAGTCCTGAAGATGAGCTATGTCAATGTATCTTGAAAAATAGTCCACGACTACCAAGTAATGCTGCTTATTCACTTCACAGATATCAGCACCAATTCTCTCCCATGGACGGTTGGGCAGTGGAGTGGTTAGAAGTGGTTCCTTCCTCTGGATAGGTCTTGATTCCAGACAGTCCTTGCAGCTGTTAACTAACTGCTGGATTTCCTGGCCACCACACACACTACATCTGGCTCTCTCTCTACATTTCACGATGCCTTGGTGACCACTGTGTAGTCTTTGTAGTATTTCTGACCACATATTTTGGGGAATTATGATTCTGTCATCATAAAGCACAAGGTCCTGGAAAATTGACAAGTGATGGCGTGCACTGTAGTATGATTTTATGGCTTGTGGGACATTAGCAGCATACCTGGGCCAGCCATCAGTCACGTACTGCCTGACCATTTGAAGCTCAAAATCCATCTCTGTCTCTCTTTTCACAGATTCCAGCTTTGTAGGAGAGATTGGCCATGCACCACTCACTGCATTCTCATAAGCTTCCACTTCTTGCACTAATTCTGAGACCACTGAAGAGATGGTTGACTGAGGGTGTCGTGAAAGCGTATCAGCGACCATCAGTTGTTTGCCGGGTACATATTGTGCAACAGGATTATAACGCATCATCCGCAGTAAGGGCAGTAATACACTTAGCAGTGTCTACACTGCTGGAATTCTAATAGAGATGAAGAAGAAGAGAGCTAGTTCAAGATGAGCATTTATGGTTAAAACTTATATAATTTTCTTTTTTTTTTTCAGAAAATGAGTGATGGTTTCTCTAGATAAGACCCTTATTTCTCATCTGGGATCGTGTAGAACAATTTGAAGCTGCAGTGAATCTAATTTTGACCTTCAATCGTTTGGTGCCCATTGAAGTCCACTATATGGAAAAAAATCCTGGAATGTTTTCATCAAAAACTTTAATTTCTTTTCGACTGAAGAAAGAAAAACATGAACATCTTGGATGACATGGGGGTGAGTAAATTATGAGGAAAAGTTTATTTAAAAGTGGACTAATCCTTTAAGAATTTAAGAGAACATTCTTGTTTTTTGTTGGTAAGAGAAGACCTTAGTTTAGCCAATGATGTGCTTTGGTTAAGTCACATAACATTTTTTTTCTGTGGCGCGATTTCTGACAGACTGCCGTCTCTTGTCGGTAGTTGCTGAAAGCAAACTAAAATGTCAGTAACAAACAAGGACCCGCCCATGTCACATTCACAAAAAAAATGTTATCATCTCAGGTAAGTTATGATGACATATTCACCACTCAAAGAAGTTTTTATGAAATTAGTTTTTGGTAAATCAATAAAATGTCTGTGTTGCCATATGGCAACACTGTGCAATAATGGAATGACATTATTATAATAGGTTAGCTATAGCTAGCAAAGGCCAGCTGCAGTCTGTTAAGATGTAACAATAATAACATTAATGCTAGTGATATAATGTTGATTAGTCATATGTTAAAGACTGCCATGGCATTTGTATTGGATTAAATCAACATCAGAGGCCTGCAACCACAGCCAGTACTACTGGCCCAGACCTACCACTGGCCTACCATGGTGTCTTAAAAAGGCTGGTGCAAGTGGATGTAAGTGTATTGTTAGGGTGAAGTGCACCAAATGTGATGTGTACGTGTGTCTCACCTCTGAAAAAAAAGCTGCTTTTTGAAGTGTCGCACAGAAAAAAGGTGAAGTTTCAAGGATTATGGGGAGTTCATGTTCATAAACTTCCTCTCATAAGACTGCGTAATGTTGAATTTTCATGAACCGCAATGTTTTTGGTTTTATGTCATTGTTTTATGATACATGATGAACAGTATTAGATTTGAATTTTAACTGTCTACATTTGCAATTTTAATAATATTCATGAAAAACGTTGTAGGTGCCAGATACGATTTGATGTCTTTTATTTTAAAATTGTCACTTCCAGTTTGTTACGTAGGTGCGTATAGGTTCCCACTACTTAGCCCCTTAGCGGGTACTGGCTGCCGCTACAAACATAATGAAATTCAAAGAATATAAAGCATTATTCAGCAAAAGAGAATGGAATAAATAAAAGCACAAGATGTTGGAAAATATGAATAAGGTGTTTATAATTACTGCTAAAGCTTATAATAGCACCAATTGATTAAATACAAACAACATTTCTGAGGAAAAATATTAACTATATACACTCACACTTTGTAACGAAACGACTCAGGCAGAGATCCATTTGCAAGCTTTATTGAAAGTGAGTGTGGTTGTACAGGCAGGGTCGAATAGGAACAAACAGGAACCGTAAGGAACAGGCAGAGTCGTAGTCAGGGTACAGGCAAAGGATCGAGGCAGGCAGCTATGGGTCGTAAACAGGAATCAGGCAAGAACAGTAACAAACAGGAAGACAGGGAGATAACGCTCAGAATTGCACACTGGGGAAACAAGACTTCGCGGTGAGGTGGTGTGTGTGAAAGTCCTTTATAGTCCTGGTAATGAGCTGCAGCTGGGTGTGGTGATTAGTGTGAATGTGACTGGCAGAGAGGATTATGGGGAATGTAGTCCGGGAAGTGACAGGAACAGACGGTGATCATAACATAACGCCAACCTCCTGGAAGGCGCGTCCTCGCAGCATAAAAGGAACAGCTAGGGAGGGGGGGTGGGTGCATTGGAGACCTGCAAGCAGACAGGAACGGGGCCCCCAATGCAAGTCCAGGAACTCCGGCAGCCACGGAGGGTCAGGTGCCACGAGTAGTCATGGCGGGTCAGGTGCCACGGGCAGCCACAGAGGGTCAGGTGCCATGGGCAACCATGGTATGTCAGGTGGCTCAGGCAGCCACGGCAGTTCAGGTGGCTTGTGCAGCCACAGCAGGTCAGGTGGCTTGGGCAGCCACAGCAGGTCAGGTGGCTTGTGCAGCCACAGCAGGTCAGGTGGCTTGGGTAGCCACGGCAGGCCAGGGTCCATAGATGACCATAATGTGCCATAATCCATCGACAGCCCTAACCGTTCAGAGACCGTTGATGACCGAAGTCGTGCAGGGTCCCCACCCACAAGCTCCCCACCCTCAGGTATATGCCCCCCCCCCCAAAAAAAGGTTCTTGGGGACTTCAACGGAGGCCCTGGCGGGTTTGTGGGCAAGGAGCTCGGGTGGCGCCGGCAGGGCAAGAAGCTTGGACGGCGCTGGCAGGGCAAGCAGCTTTGGTGACGCCGGCAGGGCAAGAAGCTTAGATGACGCCGGCAGGGCAAGACGCTTGTGCGGAGCAAGAAAGACCTCTGGAGTGGTCTCCGGGCCCACAGCGGGCTCTGGGAAGGCCTCTGAGACTTGCAGAATGAAAGAAGCCTTCTTCCTCCTCTTTCGTGGATGAGGCAGTGGCTCTGCGTTCACCTCTTCTGTGGACGCTGCAGTGAGCTCACGGGCTGAAGCGGAGTCTGGAGTGGACTCACTGGCTGGAGCGGATTCAGGAACGGACTCACTGGCTGGAGCGGGCTCTGGAGCGGACTCAACGGCTGGAACGACCCCTTTGTTCACTGACACTGAAGGGGCGGCCATCTTGCCCGTGGGCACTGGCGAAACGGCCATCTTGTCCAACGCATCCAGAGAGCTTGAGTACATTGCTATCGGTGAACTCGAGTGCGTTGCAGCCGGCTGGCTTGTGAGCGAAGCGGCCGGCGGGCTTGAGAGCGAAGCGGCCGGTGGAGGTTTAGGAATGCCAGCCGCTTGTGCTGAAGACAGCGGTGGATCAGCCACACTGGAACGCGACACCCACAGTAAAACTAGAACCACTCAGTTGCAATGCTAGGTCAATATATTGTTCCAACATCCAACTGGGATCGTGAAACGGCATGACGGAACTCAGCGGATCAGACAGTCCTCCTCGGAAAAAGATCATGAGACATACCTAATCAAAACGCGTTAAATGTCCCACTCCAATGAATTCCTTGACGTAATCCTCGATCGCTCTGTCTCCTTGGCGGAGATACATCAACTGAGCAGATGGATTCATTGTTGACCAGACGGGAACACCCACAAAAGCTGCTGGATCTGGGTTTGGCGAAGTCTTCTGTAACGAAACGGGACTCAGGCAGAGATCCATTTGCAAGCTTTATTGAAAGTGAGCGTGGTCATACAGGCAGGGTCGAACAGGAACAAACAGAATTATATATAATATATTATTTTTCCTTTTTTTTTTTTTTTTTTACAGCACTTAAAGTTAAGCCATTCTAAGAAAAGAAAAAGTCAAATATTGCTATAGATTTATCATTATGCGTGCAGTAATAAGATTAGGAAATAAATTCTATATAAAGGTAAAAGAAAAATAGCCCTGAAAATCGATTGTTGCATAAGAGAAAGTTAATTTCTGACACTGCTAGATGGCATTAAATATGAAAACCTTTCATCTCTGGTTTATTGTCCAAAGTCTTATTTCAGGGTTCCATTCAATTTAAACAAGTTCACCTTAAAATCATTAGCCTTAAATTCATATTTCACTAAAGTCATATACTGAAACAACCATTCTTTGAGATAATGGCATTATTATATCCATCTGTTGTATGAATAAAAATCATAATAGAACTATAACAGATGAACATTAACTATGATACAATGTAATTTCTTTTCATATCTGTCATATTATTTCAAGTTCCTCCATTGTACAAATCTCAGAGTGTTTCCTAAAAAAGTTATGACATCTGAGTATGATGATTTAAATGGACACAGGTCTGGGCTTCACTATATCTCTGTGCTGTCCAGCGAGTCGAGCAGCATTGCCACACAGATTTTGAAAGGTGGTCAGCAATAATAAAACAGGCAGTGTGACAAAGCTGTTGGCTATTAGGCAGTTGTGAGTGCAGGTGCAAAGTAAATAATCTGAGATAAACTAGTATAAGGATAATATTTAAAAGATAAACACACATAAGTTGCCAAATTCATGGACAGAGTCGTTCCCTGAACGAAAAAAGAAAAATCTAGTTGAATTTCTTGTTTTTTCATGTTTTTGAAAAAAAGAAATTCTGCTTTCAATCATTTTTTTGAGTGTCGTCTCACCTTGTTTTTCCTTTTTGAATTCTTCAATCTGAGCTTCACTCTTAGCCAGTCTGATTTCCAGATCTTGTTTTTCCTTTTTGATTTCCTCAATCTGAGCTTCAGTTTTAGCACGTCTGATTTCCAGATCTTTTAGTTCCTTCAGTACATCTGTGCATGTTTTCAAAGGACAAGGTAATCCTGAGACGGCAGATTCTGTGACATTCGAAGCGAATACAAGACATTTGTACAGAAGCAGAAGAACTGCTACTCTGAACTTCATTCTTAATGCTTTAGTTAAAGTGTGTTGGAGATGTGTGTGCTGTATCTGTATGTTCAGAGTGTTACAAATCGAATGCTTTTATACCATAATCTTCAGTAATGCTCACATGATTAACAATTTAGCCAATGACAGACAAAATAGCCTACAGCATATGACTGTTTCTCTAAAAATATTGTTGTGCTGGCTTAATGTTTTACAAATGTATGCAATGTTGACAGGTTAAAGTTGTGTTTTCTTTGGCAGCTTTAATCTTACAAAACACTGAACTTTGGGCTTAATAACAGTACAAACTATCCAGTAGTAAACACGCATTCCTCTATGTTTGCAACATGTTTTTTCTGCATTGACTGTAGTTTGGATTCTGAGAGCCGCACAGTGACGAAACGCGGCTGTTTGAGGTCCTGCTGTGCTTTTTCCATTAATTCATGTATTATATCATACAAGGTATAATTTAAATATACATATCAAATACTAGAACATGTGTATGATGTAGTATTTTAGTTGATTTACTCTTGCCAAGCTCTGATTTCTGAGACACAAACACAGAGGAAACAGCAACGCAGCTATTTGATTTGTTTCTCACTACATTCAAAGAGTTTACGCTCATTCATTATTGCAGTGACCCTACAGGTTTGTGTATAATACTGTGTTCCCTTTCGATACTTCACTCGTACTGCGTATGGGGAAAGGTCTCCTTTTTCCCCATTACTGAAGCCTTTTTCAATAACGCAGTGTAACTGCATTGTCATTGGTTCACTCATAGACAAGTTGTTGAACCAATGACAGTGCGGCATAGCTGCGCGGCCTATGGCGACAAAGCGCGCGAATATTCCCGCCTAAATGGGTGGGGTTTAGGGCTATATAAGCAGGCGTTTCGCCGTAGGATTTCAGTTCTCTCTCCTTCAGCGAAGACTTCACATCGCTCCTCGCTGATCTCTGGCTGAAGCCTTCGCCGCCTGGAAAGAAGCTCTCGCCACCGTCGAGGCTCTCGAGCGCCGTCTTGAGCTGCCCGCTTCCCGCTTCCGGCTGCCTGCCAGGCTGTCTCCTGCTGCCATCTGGCGCGCTTAAAAGAGCAATTTCCCGCGGTTTATTGCCGCTCTAAAAGAGCTTTTCCTAGTGGTTCTTACCGCTCCTCAAACGCCGTTTTCACGGTGATGACGGGCACGGTGAGTGCGTCGGCTGCCTGGGCAGACCCCACGCAGAGGCTGCACTCACCGGGACCTCATGTTCTCACTGCGAGAACATGAGTCTCGCCTCTCTGCTTTCGCGGATCACCTTCTTCAGTGAAGTTCCGCCACTCGCGCCCTCCAGCCTTCTTTCTCCCACGAGTCGGCAAGGAAGAGACAGCGGGGCAGAGCGGCCCAGCACCCAGAGTTGGATGACTTCACACCGGCTCAGCCCCTGCGTGCTTCACCCTCTCCCTCGAGAGAGCAGTCCCCCATCCTGTTCTCCCGCCCTGAGCTGCGTCCTTCGGCAGAAGCGAGCGACCTCGTCTCCTCCGGCGGTTCTGGGGACGAGCCGCTTGATGACTCCATGTCTCTCGCGGCCTCTGAAACTGAAGGATGGGCAGGTGATTCTTCTTCCAGTTCACCAGCAACATAGTTTTATGTATTTCGGGGAAGATTTTTCGTAATTCTGGCAGCTCTGAATTGCCATGCAAACTCATTGCACGATAAAACACATTCTTCCACATATTTTACAATCAGAATATATCATAAATTCATTATATAGGAAGCTTTGGAGCATTATGAATCAGTGTATCGAATCATGATTCAGATTGTGTTTCAAACTGCTGAAATCGCGTGACTTTGGTCTGACTTTTGGTCAGCTGAACACTCCGAACAGCTGATTCGACATGCTGATTCATTATGCTCCGATGCTTCCTGAAGCAGTGTTTTGAAATCAGTCATCACTATATAAGCCGTATTTTTTTTGGTGCACCAAAAATATTCTCGTCACTTTATAATATTAATATTGAACCACTGTACTCACATGAACTGATTTAAATATGTTTTTAGTACCTTTATGGATCTTGAGAGAGGAAATGTCATTGCTGGCTATGCAGGCCTCACAGAGCCATCGGATTTCAACTACAATATCTCAATTTGCGTCCCGAAGAGGAACGAAGGTCTTACGGGTGTGGAACGACATGAGGATAAGTAATTGATGACAGAAATTTTATTTTTGGGTGAACTAACCCTTTAACATCTGGAGCTGCACAGCTGAATCAACAGACTTTATGCAGGTAAGCAAGCAAGAACAATAGCGAAAAATGGCAGATGGAGCAATAATAACTGACATGATCCATGATAACATGATATTTTTAGTGATATTTGTAAATTGTCTTTCTAAATGTTTCGTTAACATGTTGCTAATGTACTGTTAAATGTAGTTAAAGTTACCATCGTTTCTTAGGGGCCGTTCACACAGAACGTGTCTTTGCATCTAAAAACGCAAGGCGCAGCGCTCAGGAGTGGTTTTAAAAAAGCGCAGCATAGAACGCGAGAGTCTCGAGACGCGCCTTTGAGACGTGATGCAATAACGACAATAACGGAAATAATAGAAATAGGCAAACTGCAGAATTTACAGATACAAGTTTTGACATGGAAAAAAAGAAAATAAGATAATAATGAGCGCCTCCTCCGCCATGTTGCCATTATATAAAACAGTTGTCATGCCAACTCGCAACGCTTGCCCCGCCTCCAAGTTCTTCTGATTGGTCCACTGTTTTTGAACTGACGTTGATGAGCGGCGCTGCGTGTAAAAGTTGAAATTCTTTTAACTTGACACGGCGTCTTAAAAACGCGGCGCTCATGTGTGAGGCGCTGCAAAAGACGCGAGACACGAGCGTAACGGTCAAGCGCGTGTTTACATAGAAAAACAATGGGAGGGTCATTCTACAGAAACGTCCACTTTTCTGTCCCTAGACTTTACAGAAATATTACACTTGAAAAACACTTTAGAATTACAATTTTTTTTTATATTTTAATATGAAACAATATGATATTTGAACAATTAAACCTTCTTGAGCCATCAATGTGTCAATATTTGTTTTTTAATTAATAATAAAAATTCCAAACACCACAGAAGCTCTCGTCCCCACAGTCATGTACAGAGGGAAAGGGCTTTATTTTGAGCTCAGAAAGAGGTTTTTTTACCATTTCAAATACAATAATGTATAAATAACTATCAAATACATCATGTTAATGACATAAAAAAAACAAATGGCAAATAAATATTATAAAATATATAATGAATGTAGTGGTCCCCATGGTGTTGTGTCACTGGTGTTACCTTTAACAAAAATCTCTTATTTTGAAATAAATAATCACACTGATGACATCACTTGACTTCCTCCTTCCTATTTCCTGAAGATCCATGAAGAAAGGCCAATGGAAAGTCCACTTTCAGTTATCAGAAATTTTCATTAGAAAATCATAATTTCACATGAAGCTTTTAGTTGAAGTCACTGGTGTGACCTACTTTATTGTTAGGGAATTTAAAAAAAAAAAACTAGAATACAAATTGATTAAATTACTTGATTTAGTGAATATATCATGATTGACAACATGTGGATTGATACCTTGCAGCAGCCATTTTGTAAAATGCATTTTTCATGAAAAATGTCACTGGTGTTACCTTTTTATGAAAATGTCACTGATGTTACTGTCACTGGTGTTACCCATTTATAGATAAACTTTATTTAAAGCTATTCATTTAGTTCTTTTGCATAAAATAGCACTAAGATTACATGATTATAACTTTTCTTTCTCATTGTTAATCCTCCTTTGGGCAGAAATGGCTAAATTAAGGATATATGGCTAAATTCAGTGCAGCGCCTTTACAGACAGCATATTTTACAGACAGTTTTAAAATGTTTTTTTTTTTTTATGATCTTTTACTGACTGTTTTCACTAAGTGTCAATGATAGTCTTTTATTGTACACCAAATGTAAAAATTTAGTCGAAAAATTAAGGATCTTTGGTCCTATGTATACGTCACTGGTGATTCATTGTGTCACTGGTGTTACTGTTTTTTGTCTGTCACATTAAATAAAACGTGTCATATGTGACATAATAATAATTTTACATCCAATGAATTCTGCTACACTCAAGAATTAAGATTTAAAGGATTGCATCATTACTTTTTTATAACTGTTTTTCAAATATTTTCATTGTTATAGCAAATACATGGTTGCGCAATTGAATTATCATCATTCAATCACACTTTTAACTAACCTGATTAAAATAAATAACACAATCTCCTTATTTTTTGCATTATCATTATTATTCTGTAACTCTGACTGCATGTTCTGAAAAAATTGAAAAAATAATATTTCATAAAAACATTTGAAAATGCCAGAGAAGTAAGGTTACACCAGTGACAAAAAAAGGGGACATGCAGTCTTTAAATAAATGTACAAAAAAAAAAAATCGTTAAGCTGTCATTTATGTGTATTCATAAAGTCTAAGACAACATTATTATATTACACTAAGTTTAAATGTTAAAAAAGAAATACATTTTAAGACATTTTGTCATACCAAAAGTGGACGTTTCTGTAGAATGACCCGGGAAAGTAGCGCATTGGAATAGAAAAACGTGTTCTGTGTGAACGGCCCCTTACTGTATTCAGGGAGATCAGAACCATGTCGTTATTTCCATTTTTTAAACACTTGCAGTCTGTATAATTCATAAACACAACTTCCTTCTTTATAAATCTCTCCAACAGTGTGTAACGTTAGCTTTAGCCACGTTAGCCGCAGCATACTATCAAACTCATTCAGAATCAAATGTAAACATCCGCAAAATAAATACTTACAAGTTACATGATCTGATATGCTGCATGACGAACACTTTGTAAAGATCCATTTTGAGGGTTATATTAGCTGTGTAAACTTTGTTTATGCACTGTATTATAGAGTTGCGAGGTTGGGGGCGGGGAGCGTGAGCATTTAAAGGACCATTTTTTCCTCCAGACAGCTCTCTCTGCCTCTGAAGCAAATATTTCATGCTCTGTAGAGAGTGAGAACAGTCAAAGTTATTGTCAGATAACGTGGTACACACAATCGCCCTTGTTTGGGTGGCAGAAGCTTTTTAGAAACAGAAATCCAAATGGGCAACAAAATATCGTCCAGCAAATCTGACACGAACACACACAATGAATGATTTGGCGACCATCTGACTTCAATCATTTCCCATGTTTCCACAGCGCCCCAATATCATGAAACACCCCAAAACAAAAACAGGAGTCTGTCAATCGTCACACATTTCCCTGCCATTAATTTACAGTTCATTTTGACAGTGACTGTCATTTTTTATATCCCTACTGTCAAGTCTATAACATGTTCAGTTTATCATTCTGATCACACATAGCTAATGGTATTTAAATTTAGACTCTCAGTTCAATTTAGATAAAGCGTCAATCTTCAACTTTACATTTCCAGTTTGCATCAATACTTAAACTAATCCTGAATGTAATTCAAATCAGCATCATAAATGACAGAAGTAGTCTTTAGCAGACAGAACTGATAACCGCTCTAATTAAAGCTCATCTGTATCATCTTTTTCATCAGATTCAGTCAGAATTATCATCTTCTTTAAAGTTTTGTCATTTAATTTAACCCATCTGTAATGACACTCTTTCCAGAGGTTAGTGACACAATATACACACGGTAGGGACAGAATAGTACCTTGAACTAACAAATACAAAACAAAGTCCAGTGAAAAAACACACACACACACACACACACACACACACACACATGACTATTAACCGCTCATTTTCAAGGTTTGATTTTTGGTGTTAACTCTAAAAACATTTAAATGTTGTATTTTTCAGGTTTTATCTAGTTCTTTACATGGTCTCTTAACCATTTTTAAAGCATGTCTGATCATTATAAATTAGTTTTAAAAGAGTCAGCTGGGATTGTTTTGGTTGTGATATCATTACTTTATGTTTTGTTTAAGCTTTAGCAGATAACATCCCTGCTTCCACTAAGGCTCTCTCTCTCTCTCTCTTACAGCACAAATAATCTTTTCAATGGCCTCCTCAGACTGTAACTCAGACAGAATGTAATATTAAATTCATTACGATATAAAACCCTTAATGTTAAAATGTAAATGTTTAACTACCAAATAAAAACCATTACAACAATCTTGAAATATTTTATGCTAGGATCATTTTTAAGCTTACCTTTAGTTAAAATGTTGAAATCACTTAACCTTTGTAATCCAGTCTTTTCTTTAGGCACCACCATGTCTTGGAGTGATTCTATGTCATGTCTAATGACCTGCAGGATTGAAAACTATAATAAAGACATATTTGTTCAATATCAACATATCTCACAGGTTCAGAAACTCACGTTTTGATCTATGACATAAAACACACCAGTTATAACCCGCTTGTGATTTTTTTAAACTTTTACTGTGTCTTAAATTCGGCGGTGCTAACAAATTGCTAAAAGGGACTACTTCCTTGGCGGGGGACTTTAGACGTCATCATTAAAAACGGGACATTTGGACAGCATTTCTCATGAAAAAGTGGATAAGTATTCATACACAGCGCAGATCATAATCAGTGAGCATGTTTTTAAATAATGTTGATTTCTAAATAAAGTTTGAGGACGCTTGGTGGTGACGACGTTGATCCGCGACCATGGTGTGCTGTAGTCCGTTTATAGCCTACTGTTAGCCTTTTATATCTGACCACTTTATTTAGGCTTCAAAATCTATAAATGTTGTGTTAACTTGTAAAGATTATCTTGATAGACAAAACGTGTAAGTGTCATAACCCTTTGTTAAACAGAGCTTATTTTCTGCGATTTTCCAAAAGTCTATGGGAAAAATGAATAGGCTTTCAGTCGAGGGAACCCGTGCGCCGCTAACTTCCGGGTTGGCCTACAAAAACGCGGCATCCCTGGGGCACTCTATAACCCCGCTCCCGCTGTAAGCGCAACTCTCTCTCACACACACACCACACACACACACACACACACACAAGCGTGCACGCACTGAGTGACATCGTTTCCATCAATCGGTTCAGTTTATCAACAGTGTCTGTATATTGCATAAGTTCACTCACTCTGTAAACAGCCCCAAAATGGACGAGGAGCAAGACGGAACAAGTGAAGGAGACGCTGAATGAAAATGTATTCGATAATATTTCCAGGGTCACCCCTGTAAAAACAGCAGGAAACTACTTCACCTTTCTGACACCGCTTGTCTACTGATGGTTTACATTCGAACTATATAGTTCCCTTTCGATACTTCACTCGTACTGCGTATGGGGAAAGGTCTCCTTTTTCCCTGTTACTGAAGCCTTTTTCAATAACGCAGTGTAACTGCATCGTCATTGGTTCAACAACTTGTCTATGGTTGAACCAATGACGGCGCGGCATAGCTGCGCGGCCTATGGCGACAAAGCCCGTGAATATTCCCGCCGAAATGGGCGGGGTAGCTATATAAGCAGGCGCTTCGCCATAGGATTTCAGTTCTCTCTCCTTCAGCGACGACTTTATATCACTCTTCGCTGATCTCCGGCTGAAGCCTTCGCCGCCTGGAAGCTCGCCTGGGAGAAGTTCTCGCCGCCGTCGAAGAGGCTCCCGCAGCGGACTGAGCTGAGATCGCCGAACGAAGACAGCGCCGGCGCCCTCGCAGACTGCCGCTTCGAGCGCCGCTCTCGAGCCGCCCGCTTCCCGCTTCCGGCCGCCTCTCAGCGCGTCTCCTGCCGCCATCCGGCGCCGTTTAAAGAGCTTTTCCCGCGGCTTAACGCCGCTTTCTAAGAGCTTTCCCAGCGGCTCTCGCTGCTCTAAAAGAGCTACAATCGCCGTTTTCACGGCGGCGGCGTTGCCTCAATGCCGCGCCACAGCTGTGGCACATGCAGAGCCTCGCTCCGCGGATCTTCGCTCTCTAGCAGCTGTTCACCGCGCCGCCCTCGTGCCGCCTTCAGCATCTGAGAGCATTTAGCTCATTCCCTGCCGTCTTCCGTCAGGTGAGTACAGAGCTTATTTTTCTACTTTCTCGCTGGCGTTTGCTTCAAATGCCGTCTCCGAACGCGTCATTTGCCGGGTCCTCCCTGCAAACCGCGTTTGTTGAGGATGCGAGCTCTCGCTCTCTCAGCTGAATTTGACATGATGCTCTCCCCTGACTTAGGCGAGACTCATGATGCATTTTCTATGTGAGTGAGTTTATTTCTCCTTATCTCTGTGCGTCGCTCGCCGGTCCCTCCCCCGCGAGCCGCGTTAATTCAGAAATATGGCATTGTCTTTCTTCCCTTGCTTGGGTGAGAAACATGTTATATGCTTAATTTAATGGAGCATCTTTCTGCTGTTTGCACTGAGTCTTCTCTATGCGTTGTTCGCCGGTTCTGCCCGCGAGTCGCGTTTATTGAGAAATATAACATGTCGCTCCCCCCCCCCCCCTCTTGGGTGACACCCATGTTATAAACATTCAGTTTATATAGCAGATTTTTGCAGAAGTTAACTGAATCTCTCAGCTGAATTTGACATGATGCTCTTGACTTAGGACGAGACTCATGATACATTTTCTATTTGTGTGAGTGTATTTTTCATTCTCAATGCTTGTCGCTTGCCGGTTTCGCCCCGCAAGCCGCGTCGATTGAGAAATATAACATGTCGCTCTCCCCCTGTCTCGGGTGAGACATAAGTTATATATATGTATATATTTCAGTTGATACAGCGTATTTCTGCCGAGTTTGCTGAATTTCTCAGCGCGTTGCTTGCCGGTTCTGCCCTGCAAATTGCGTCGATTGAGAAATATAACGTGACGTTCTCCCCCGACTCGGGCGAGAAGCATGTTTTTATACTGTATTAATGGAGCTGATTCTACTGTTTGCGCTGAGTTTCTCTATGCGTTGCTTGCCGGTTCCGCCCCGCAAGCCGCATTCATTGAGAAATATAACATGTCGCTCTCCCCCTGTCTTAGGTGAGACCTATGTTATTTATATTCAGCATATCAGTTGATGTAGCATATTTATTCCAGTCTCTCTGCGTGTCGTTTGCCGGCCCTCCCCCTGCAAGCCACGTTCATAAGGATGTATGCGCTCACTGAAAGCGAGCTCAATGCTCACTTGTGCTCGGTGGAACTAACATGCTCATTATGCTGGACCTCTGTTCATGTGACTTGCTGGCTCTGCCCTGCAAGCCATGTTCATTGAGGTAGAGCGGTCTCACTTCCAACACCGCTCGGTGGAATATATCTTGATGCTCTCTCCTGACTCAGGTGGGACACATGTATATTTTTCCAAGAAGCATATATCTGTTTACTGAGTTTCTCAGCGTGTCGTTTGCCGGTTTCACCCCGCAAGCCACGTTCATGAGAATGCATGATCATTTCTAAAAACTAGCCGGTGTGCAGGCCCCCCTTCCAGCGGCCCGCCAACCGGCGCCATTCAACCCCTTTTCACGCGGGCCTGGCAGGCCATCCCCGGAGTATCAAGTGGGTTCTGGGGATAATATCTCATGGCTACTCGCTCTAGTTTGCTCGCAGACCCCCGCGTTTTTGCGGGGGTGCTTCCCACTTCAGTAAACACGGACGACGCTCACGTCCTCCGAGCCGAAGTGATGTCTCTGTTTTGAGAAGGGGCCTATAGAAATGGTCTCCCCTCAGAGAGCGATTTTACAGCCATTACTTCCTCATTCCCTAGAGTGATGGCGGTCTCAGACCCATTTTAGACCTCAGACTGCTGAACCTTTCCCTCATGAGATGGAAGTTCAAGATGTTAACGCTGAAGCAGATCCTCGCGCAGGTTTGCCCCGGGGACTGGTTCTGCTTGCTGGTCCTGAAAAATGCATACTTTCACATCCAGATAGCCCCCCATCTCAGGCGATTCTTGAGATTCGCATTCGAAGGTGTGGCCTGCTAACATATGGTCCTTCCATTCGGGCTGTCCCTAGCTCCTCGCACTTTTACCAAGTGCATGAACGTGGCGCTTTCCCCTCTGAGACAGTTGGGAATCCGGGTTCTCAATTATCTCGACGACTGGCTCATCCTAGCCCAGTCACGAGCCGAGCGGGAGCATCACAGATCCGTGCTACTCAGCCACATGGAGTGCCTGGGTCTCAGGGTCAACTTTGCCAAGAGCTCACTGCTCCCCAGCTAACGTATAATGTTCCTGGGTGCAGTCTTCGACTCAGCCCGTATGACGGCTGTAGTATTGCCAGAGCACGCTCTGGCCATTCAGCAGCTCGCGGCATCGGTCAGGAACAGAGCCTCCCTCTGAAGTACTTCCAGAGGATGCTAGGGCTGATGGCTTTCGCCTTCCTGGTTCTGCAGCTCGGCCTTCTTCAGATATGCGGCCTCTGCAATACTGGTTGAAGTTCCGGGTCCCTCCTCACGCCTGGCGGCACGGCCGCCTGCGTCTCGGGGTCAATCAGGCCTGTTTGACAGCTCTGAAACCCTGGATGAACCCTGTATGGTTCAGTGAAGGTGTACCCCTATAGGCGGTGTTCAGAAGAACGGTGCTCTCAACAGATGCACCCAACACAGGTTGGGGTGCTCTTTGCAAGGGCAGACCGGCCTTCGGCTCGTGGTCTCACGAAGAAGCCATCTGCACATCAACTGCCTCGATGTTGGCAGTGATTCGAGCCCTTCACGCGTTTTAGACACACCTGACGGGACGCAACGTCTTAAGTCCAGTCGGACAGCATGACAATGGTGTCATACATAAATCACCAGGGTGTTCTTTCGTCCAGCCGCTTATGCGCTCTGGCGAAGCGTCTTCTGGAATGGGCATTACCGAGGTTTCAGTCGCTCAGAGTGACTCACACAACCGGGAGAACAAACTTGAGAGCAGATATGCTATCCCGGAGCAATGTCCCCTCAGATGAGTGGATGCTCCACCCCCAGACGGTTCTCACGATCTGGGAGTTCTTCGGGAAGGCAGAGGTAGACCGCTTCACCTCAGAAGACAACTCTCACTGCCCAATTTATTTCTCGAAGGAGGACATTGCGCTGGCTCACGTCTGGCCCAGCACCCTCCTTTACGCTTTCCCCCCGATTGCTCTGATCTCGCAGATCATCAGATGAATCAGGGAAGAAAAGCACAGAGTCCTCCTGGTGGCCCTGCTCTAGAGGAGCCAAGTTTGGTCCTCAGAGCTTTTCAGGCTTTCCACGAAAGCTCCATGGCCGATCCCCCTGAGACGGGACCTCCTCTCTCAGGCGAACAGGACGATTTGGCATCCCCAGCCAGAACTCTGGGCTCTGCACCTCTGGTCCCTCGATGGGAGCCTGCTAACCTCCCCAGGGACGTGCTGAATACCATCTCTCAGGCGAGGGCTCCGTCCACGAGACGCTTCTACGCCCAGAAATGGTCAGTCTTGATGGCTGGTGTTCTGTACGCAACATAAACCCAGTGGAGTGTGATGTATCTCCGATACTGTCTTTTCTCCAGGAGCGTTTGGAACTGGGTCGCACCCCTTCAACGCTCAAAGTTTACGTAGCAGCCATCGCAGCGTTTCACTCTCCTATCGCTGGCCAGTCAGTGGGACGAAACCTTGTGGTGCGTTTATTGAGAGGTTCTAGGCGATTGAATCCACCTCATCCTCTCGCCGTTCCCACCTGGGATCTCTCTTTGGTTCTCAGAGCTCTCAAAGGGCCTCCCTTTGAGCCACTGTGTTCAGCTGACCTCAGGCCCCTGACGCTCAAAACCGCTCTGCTACTTGCACTAGCATCGGTTAAGTGTGTTGGTGACTGGCAGGTCCTCTCCGTGAGCCCTGCATGCCTTGAGTTCGGGCCCAACGACTCCAAGGTCGTTTTGAAACCTAGGTTACATCCCTAAGGTGCTCTTGACTCCATTCAGAGCACAGGTCATTTCCCTCTCAGTGCTTCCTCCCTCGTCGGACGAGCGAGAGCTGGAATTGCTCTGCCCTGTCAGGGCATTAAGGACCTACGTTGAGTGATCACAGCTTTCCGGCAGTCCGATCAGCTCTTTATCTGCTTTGGTGGCCGCACCAAAGGGTCTTCGGTCTCAAGCAACGTCTTGCGTGTCGGATGGTCAATGCTATTACTCTTTGTTACTCCTCTATGGGCCTCAACTGCCCCATAGGAGTTAGAGCCCACTCCACTAGAGGAATGGCTTCCTCTTGGGCCTGGTCTAGTGGAGTTTTGATTAAAGACATCTGTGAGGCAGCCGGCTGGTCCTCGCCGTCCACTTTTGTCAGATTTTATCATTGGATGTCCCGACCTTACAAGCTCGGTCATCTCAGTATGTCCCAGCGGCCTCTATTGAGCTCCGCTTCATGCCACTCTGGGAGTTAACTCCCCTTTTGGTAGTGTAACAAGGGTTCGACGGCTCCAGCCTTCTCACTTGTCCTCTGGTTCCCTCGCGGTGTCCAAGACAAGTCCAGTCGTTCCCTGTCGTGGCACGGCGCGGTTGAATTCGTTCACCATACGCAGTACGAGTGAAGTATCGAAAGGGAACGTACTCGGTTACTAACGTAACCTCGGTTCCCTGAGATACGGAACGAGTACTGCGTTACATGCCGTGCCACGAGGCTGCGGCTTCAGTGTCGTCGCTTCAGTCGAATGACCTGGAATCCTATGGCGAAGCGCCTGCTTATATAGCTACCCCGCCCATTTCGGCGGGAATATTCGCGGGCTTTGTCGCCATAGGCCGCGCAGCTATGCCGCGCCGTCATTGGTTCAACAACTTGTCTATGAGTGAACCAATGACGATGCAGTTACACTGCGTTATTGAAAAAGGCTTCAGTAACAGGGAAAAAGGAGACCTTTCCCCATACGCAGTACTCGTTCCGTATCTCAGGGAACCGAGGTTACGTTAGTAACCGAGTACGTTATGTTCTTTTGCACTTTAATCTGTTTGAGACGTTTGTTTGCTTCATACATTTTGTGTATTTTTCAAAAGTAGGCCAATGTTATATTTAAGGCTCTTTTTTTGTTGTATTAAAAAAAATACTAATCAACCCAGTAAAGCTTGAAATAATATAATAGTCAGAAAATAATTCATTTTTTTAAACATCAGTTTTTTAATCTTTAGACAAAAAATAAAAGTTTGCATGTGCTTTATGGTTTGTCATAATTTGATACACCAGGATTTTATGGCCCATATAGTATGATATAGTGAGAGTATGGAGGGGGAAAACAGCTTAATTTTATTCAGAGGCCAAAACTAATAGCAAAAATTATTTATGTAAATCAATGAGATCTGTATAACAGTACAGCAGACTACTTTCATAAAATGCATATAAATATAATTTGTCACTCTATATCTCTTACAATATGTCTTGGTAAGAAGATATGGTTTAGTTTTATGATGAAAGCTCTATCATTTTTATTGTAGGGGGCAAAACACAATGCAATGCAAATGCATACAATGATGATTGAGAGATGAACAAATAAATGTTCCTCAAAGCCTGTTGTATCATATTTGATTTATAAAATATACAAAACCTTATAAATGACAAACGTGCCCCCATAGTTTCACAAAATCCTGTGGAAAACACTGCAATGTAACATTTCATATATTGCCTATATTTTTTTGTTTTATTTGGTGTTACATATGAAATAAAATGTTGAAATTATATTTTAAGATATTATCAGTGTTCTCCTTTTCAAAATTACAGCGCCCAGTGGTTCTTGAGCATTGACTATGATACAATGTTATTTCTTTTCATATCTGTCATATTATTTCAAGTTCCTCCATTGTCCAAATCTCAGAGTATTTCCTAAAAAAGCTATGACATCTGAGTATGATGATTCAAACGGACACAGGTCTGGGCTTCACTATAGTGTGTGCTGTATCTGTATGTTCAGAGTGTTACAAATCAAATGCTTTTATACCATAATCTTCAGTAATGCTCACATGATTAACAATTTAGGCAATGACAGACAAAATAGCCCACAGCATATGACTGTTTCTCTAAAAATATTGTTGTGCTGGCTTAATGTTTTACAAATGTATGCAATGTTGACAGATTAAAGTAGAGTTTTCTTTGGCAGCTTTAATCTTACAAAACACTGAACTTTGACCTTTGGACTTAATAACAGTTAGTTCTTCATCCTCAGAGAGAGCATCTAGACATCCAGAGGACAGTGAGGATGTGATTTTGGTCAAGTTTGTTCTGCTGGTTTCTATTCATACACTGGAGCTTCAAAAGCATCATCAAATAATGTCATGAAGCTTCTGGAAGTCAGGCTTCATTTACTGATACTGTATGAGCAGAAACTAGCAGGAAAACTTGACAAATCACCTTTTGTGTTCAGAAAAAAGGAAAAAAATGAACACAGGGATTGAACAGTATGAAGACGAGTGAATAATGACTGAATTTATATGTTTGGGTGAATTAACCCTTTATGCCCCCAAATAGAAACTGTATGAAATGTATGTATGCATTTATATTATTGTAGTAACTTGAAAAAGTAAACTTTAAGAAATAAGCCGCTTTAATCAGCGTTTGTGCTCGAGACACTAACAAAAATCACATTTACATTTGTACATTTGGCAGATGCTGTTATCCAAAGTGACTAACAGTGCTCTTATTAGAGGGATGATCCCGCCGGAGTAAAGTGTCTGGATCAAGGACACACTGGAGGTGATGCTGCAGAGATCGAACCAGCAACCTTCTCTCAGTGGTTTAGACCACTACACCACAAAAGTAATGAGGCTATGACAAAAATTAGCATGTAATTGTAAAAATATGAAATGAAATATGACAGGAAACTGAATGCTGACATGAATGAAGTGTAAAATGTTTTAATCTGTTTATTCAGTCATGCTGATGGAGAGCACATGAATGTTTGCAGCAGACACAGATTGACCCGCACATCTTCTCCCACTCTTGCTTCAAGGTTGAGGGGTTCAGAGGATCATCATCATCATGGTCTTCCTCATCCTCTGGATCAACGATGTCTCCATTGAGAAGAGCAGCAGTGAGGGACATGATGGATGAAGGTGTTCATCAGCTGCTTCATCAGAATAAAGCTGCAGAATTGGCACAGCTGTGTGAGATGACATCAGGACTGTAAATACCTGATTGTTAGATCAATACATTTGAATAAAGCTTTGTTTGTGTGTTGTTGTATATGCATTTATTTATTGTCATTATTACTTTTATTATTTTACTTTTTAACTAAGCTATTGTCAGTAAATGTATATATTGTATTACTTGCTGTGAGATGTTAGTGCACCTGTCACTCATATCTTTAACCCATTTTAGCCCACCGGCAACTATAGTTGCTGCAGTGTATGGTTGTCATTTTCCTTTTGTAAGTTTTTTTTCTAGATGTTTTCCATGTTTTATTTCTCAATGACATGCAAGAAAATATCCAAATAAAGGATTTCAAGAACAAAAAAAAGATATTCACTTCCTTCCTGTGACATGAGGCTGTCAACTTCCTACCCCTACTTCCAGGAAGCATATTGAAGGCAAAGCCTCCCAAAGAAAAGTAATTTTCATGTTAATATTAGGAATTTTTTGTTGACACACACACACACACATATATATATATATATATATATATATATATATATATATATATATATATATATATATTTATACAACAGTTCTGTCTGGTTCTCGAATCTGATATTCTAGTGATAACAGCACTCCTACTGCCTTTTCACCGTTTGTATCACTCCGCTTGAAGTGACCGTCATGGCGGCTGATCAAATCAACCGTATTTTTTTACAAATATTACTTCTTGTACCACGAACTGTAGTTTTAATAGTTTTTTAGGCGAGAATGTAGTTGTTTAGACCTGAATTATGTGACTTATATTTAATAATAGCGCCTTTTTTACAATTTGTTTGACGGTTTCGGAGATGCGAGCTCCAGGCCTTTAGCGGCCGTACAGTGCTTCTGTAACCGCCGAGAACAGCTTCATCTCGGCCAGTGCCTCGGGGATTTGCCGCTGGCTCTTATAGTGGTTTGAGTACATAGAACGGGCAGTCTTTGGTCTTATTAATCTATTATTTGTTCCAGAGCAAGTCGAATTGTGCTATATTAAATTTGATAATAATAAACGTTACATTACATCCTTATATAGCACATTGGCTACAACTAGACGGGACATATCAGACTCTTCTCCGCTCTTGAAATACGTAAAACATTAAACTTTATAAACATATGGTTTTTTGAGTAAAGAAAACGCTTTACTTTTTTTTTTTCCAAACATCAGATTCAGATCTTTATTTACCTTTGCATTGCACAGAGGAGATGTCCAAACTGCGTGCGCACTTCATTCAGGAGGTGAGGCAGATTAATGAGGCTTGATTGACAGTTTGAGGATCCAATGGAGTTAGGAGGTTTTGTCACAAGCTCTTTAAAATCCTTTTCATTCGTTAAATATTTTGTAAAACCCACATACAAGCGTAAATGGTGACCTAATTTTTTTTAATAACTAGTGCTTTATGTTTGATTGAACTGTACAATTGTGCTTATTTGTTGTTCTAAATATTATATATATAAAAATGTCCATTAAGTAATATGGATTGAGTGAACATTACATTAATACGCCATTAGATGGCGGCAACACTTTACAGGAGAATGAGTCAGTGAAGCACAAGAGACTTTTAAATTGAAAGGAACTTTTGCAAAAGGAAGTTGTTTTAGCCATGGTTTTAGCGCTGTGGTGTATGTTATGGAAAATTCACAAACTGTGAAAAAGGACAAATACAAAGATCGCTTTCCTCAGTGGACATTCAAACGGACTTGTATAAAGGATATAATATTATGGACATCGACTTGAAGAATGAATGTAATGCAATATACCAGACACAGGTAATAGCCTACTCTCTCTCTCTAATACTGTACAAAATTCAATGTGTTTCAATGAAGCGACTCAACGTTCCTTCGTTACTAGTTCTAAAGTGATGTTTTAGAGTTAGTAACGGAGGCTTGGTTCAACTGACAACTTGAGTTTTGAAATGTTCCTTCGTTACTAGTTCTGAAGTGACGTTTTAGAATTAGTAACGGAGGCTTGGTACAACTGTCAAATTGAGATTTGAATCCGTGGCGGAAGGAAGTAGTGCTGCACAAAAGAGGGTTTTAAAGACACTCCGTTGTTGTTCTTATTTATTTACACACTCGTGCCGTCGAACTGTTGTATAAACGCAATATCACACTCGTAGCCGTGCGATATGGCTGTATATCAGCACGTTGTGATTACCTACGGCACTCGGCCTGCGGCCTCGTGCCTACGGATGAATCACAGCGTGCTGATATACAGCCATATCGCACGGCTACTCGTGTGATATTATTCATATATATGATATATATATATATGTAATCATGAGGGTCTCTAGAATCAACCAAACAAAACAAATCTTAGAAAAGATCTATAGTTTTTTGTATACTCAGTCAAATGTCCAAGCGGCAACTATAGTTGCCAGTGGGCAAATGACTTGTAAGTACATATATCATGGGGAAATGGGTATACTGTGTTTAATGGGTTAATAAATCAAGGTTATTGGTCTTGTTTAGTGATTTTTGCTTTCATAATATTTTATATTGTTATATATTATATATTGTTATTTGTTAATTAATTTATTTTTTAATTAATTTATTTTTTGTTTGTTTGTTATATGTGACCCTGGACTACAAAACCAGTCATAAGGGTCAATTTTTTTAAATTGAGATTTATACATCATCTGAAAGCTGAATATATATAAGCTTTCCATTGATGTATGGTTTGTTATGATATGACATTTGGCCGAGACTCAACTATTTGAAAATCTGTAATCTGAAGGTGCAAAAAAATCAAAATATTGATAAAATTGCCTTAAAGTTGTCCAAATGAAGTCCTTAGCAATGTATATCCATTCACAAAAAGAATTTTTTATATATTTATAGTAGAATATTTACAAAATATCTTAATTGAACATGATCTTTACTTAATATCCTAATGATTTTTGGTATTAAAGAAAAAAAATTATTTTGACCCATACAATGTATTGTTTGCTATTGCTACAAATATACCTGTGTGACTTATGACTGGGTTTGTGGTCCAGGGTCACATATAGATGTATTTTTTTCAAATGAACAATGTAATTTAACATTTTAATTCACAATGCTCTGTTGGAGCAACTTAACGGCTGCACTTTGTTCTTCACTATGTTCCACCGCTTTAAAACAAACGGATTTGTTGTTTGTTGTGTTTTCATATTCAAGAGATTATAAACTAAATGCAGCTTTTTTGTGTTCGCATTGAATGTTCTTTGACTTTTATTGATCTGTTGATCTGTTGAAAGAAGTTATTTTGAGTTAGATGCATAAATGTTGTCCTCCTATTCCAATTTGACATTTAGGGGTGCATACAACATATTTGCCCACCGGCAACTATAGTTGCCGCACATTCAAACACGTTTTTTAAGAAGAAAAACAAAAACCTGGGGAAAATAAATGCAGAACATGTTCACAGAGGACACTATTAACAGGACTATATGCATGAAACCATTCAGAAAAATTTGGGCACAAATGGGTTAATTTTATTTATTATTTTTATTATGACATATAATTACATACAAGATCAAGGAAGATACCATAGTTGTATCTTTAACAATGAACAAAAATAATGGCAATAAATAAATAAAGAAAGAAAGAAAGAAAAATAAAGAAAAAACGTGTTTGTATACATCATTATACACACAGAGATGAAGTATGATGACAAGGCTAAATATTTTAAATACATCATAATGCATAAAAAAAAATATATATATATATATATATATATATATATATATATATATAGCCTATATAGTGCCAGAAGTGGGCACTCGTGCAACGTAAGCAATGATGTACATCTGATTCAACGAGACTGAGGGAAGTTAGCGAGGGAAGGGCATTTAAAAAATGAACTGGAACGCAGCCCGAGTCAACGAGACTGAGAGAAGTTATTAACATGGAGCACGTTCAAGCTCAAACCGGTGCACAAAGTTTTAATACATTTTCCGGGTTGAACAACATGTTTCCTGGAAACGGTGTGCAACGGGTTTGCTCTTGTTTAGTGGGTGTGTCAGAAATGTCATCCCAATCAGCGGCAAGATGTATATAAACCACGCGGTATTAAAGAGACAGTTCACACAATGCGTAATGTAACATAGAAATACTATACTTATATATTTTGCTGTTGTATTGTGAAGTGACACTTTCACTTATAAAATTTTCTATACTCCTCTGATTATATAATGATAAATATTACAATATCAAAGCACAACAACAGTGATCAGCGATAATGATAAGCCTAATACAACCAATAAAAATAACATGGATCATAACACAGTCTCGGAGGTAAGAAGTGGATTATCCTTCACCTGAAATGTTTGTCTTTTCATCCTGAAATGCAAGGCAAGTGTTGTATGACAATAATGAGAAGTTTCCACAAATCCCTTCACTCGATTGGGATGTTCTCTTTTATTCTGGACGGTAAGGGCAGTGACTGTAGCATTGAGCGTATTTTGTAGTAATAAATACGTATTTATACCGACTTCATCAGGCTCTGAAAATGATTCAAAAAGGAACACAAAGAACGGCCTTCTCAGTTGCCATAGTTGTAACTCCTGCATCATCATCTGCACCCTCTGTGTTCAACACACCACCGTTTCTGTTTAAAAAACGTTTTGCAACGTTTTGTCAGGGCTGAACGCAGCCATGATGTTGGTTGCCGTATGTGCAAGAACGTACTCGGTTACTAACGTAACCTCGGTTCCCTGAGATACGGAACGAGTACTGCGTATGGGGAAAGGTCCCCTTTTTCCCCGTTACTGAAGCCTTTTTCAATAACACAGTGTAACTGCATCGTCATTGGTTCACTCATAGACAAGTTGTTGAACCAATGACGGCGCGGCGTAGCTGCGCGGCCTATAGCGACAGAGCGCGCGAATATTCCCGCCGAAATAGGCTGGGTTTAGGGATAAGCGGGCGTTTCGCCATAGGATTTCAGGTCATTCGACTGAAGCGACGACACTGAAGCCGCAGCCTCGTGGCACGGCATGTAACGCAGTACTTGTTCCATATCTCAGGGAACCGAGGTTATGTTAGTAACCAAGTACGTTCCCTTTCGATACTTCACTCGTACTGCGTATGGGGAACGAATTCAACTGCGCCGTGCCACGACAGGGAACGACTGGACTTGTCTTGGGCACCATGAGGGAACCAGAGGACAAGTGAGAAGGCCAGAGCCGTCGAACCCTCGTTACACTACCAAAAGGGGGGTAACTCCCAGAGTGGCATGAAGCGGAGCTCGATAGAGGCCGCTGGATCATACTGAGAGGACCCGAGCTTGTAAGGTCGGGATGTCCAAATGATAAAATCTGACAAAAGTGGACGGCGAGGACCAGCCGGCCGCCTCACAGATGTCTTTCTCCACTAGACTGTCTAAAATGTCTAAACTCCACTAGACCAGGCCCAAGAGGAAGCCATTCCTCTAGTAGAGTGGGTTCTAACTCCTATGGGGCAGTCGAGGCCCACAGAGGAGTAACAAAGAGCAATAGCGTCGACTATCCAACGCGAAAGACGTTGCTTTGAGACCGAAGGCCCATTTGGTGCGGCCACCAAAGCAGATAAAGAGCTGATCAGATTGCCGAAAAGGCTGTGATTGATCAACGTAGGTCCTTAATGCCCTGACAGGGCAGAGTAATTCCAGCTCTCGCTCGTCTGACGAGGGAGGAAGTGCTGAGAGGGAAATGACCTGTGCTCTGAATGGAGTCGAGAGCACCTTAGGGTCGTAGCCATGCCTAGGTTTCAAAACGACTTTGGAGTCGTTGGGCCCGAAGGGCGTGGTCCAGGTCTTTTGGGGTGGTCCAGCCGTGGCGAGACTTTGCCCCATCCTCTTCCTTCCTGAAAAATCAGGAGGGCTTAGGAGGCGTCGGGTCCAGCGTAAATTTAGGCCGGGGTCCCTGACGTTGCCTCGGGAAGGAGGAGATGGCGCTGTCCTTGGGTGGTGCTGCCTGAGAGGTAGGTTTGTTCTGCTGAGCCGGCGCAGACTTGGGGCGGCTGGAAGCAGACGTGGAGCTGTCTAGGCAGGAAGTGTCGCATAGCCTGGGACGACTTTTGTGCTGCAGTAAAACGCTCCGTAAAGCCCTCTACTGCTGGCCCGAAGAGACCAGAGGGAGAGACCGGGGCATCCAAAAAGGCCGTCTTGTCCATCTCCTTAATCTCGGTCAGGTTGAGCCACAAATGGTGCTCAAGCACGACCAGGCTGGCCATGGATCGTCCAATGGCCTGAGCTGTGGCCTTTGTGGCACGCAGGGCTAAGTCAGTGGCGCTGCGGAGGTCACGGAAGGCAGATGCATCGATGCCGGACTCGTCCAGAGAACGGAGGAGCTTCACTTGAAACACCTGGAGAATAGCCATGGTGTGCAGCGCTGAGGCAGCCTGGCCCGCGGACTTATATGCTCTGCCAGCCAGGGCAGAAGTGGTCCTGCAGGGCTTGGATGGAAGGGCCCTCTTAGTTTTCCAACCCACAGCCGTGCGGGGACAGAGGTGAGCCGCCACTGCTTCGTCCAGGGGCGGTAGATGCTCGTAACCCTTCTCTTCAGAGCCATCCACAGAGGTGAGAGCTGAATAATGTGTAGTACGTAGGCGGGCAGAATACGGGGCGCGCCACGACTTCGTCAGCTCATCGTGAACCTCTGGGAAAAACGGTGCGGTGCGTTGACGAGGGGCCTGGCGGGAACCCGGCAGGAACCACTCATCGAGCCTGCTCCGTGATGGCTCCTCTGGTGGAGCCCATTCGAGGTCCAAAACCTCTACTGCTTTCGAGAGGATGCAGAAGAGCTCGGCATCCATACCCGGCTTGCAGTCAATGGGCTCCAGCAAGGGAAGGCGGGCGGAGTCAGAATCACCGGCCCAACCTTCGGTTTCAGAAGCCGTGAGAGACATGGAGTCATCAAGCGGCTCGTCCTCAGAACCGGCAAAAGAGATGAGGTCGCTCGCATCTGCTGAGGGACGCAGCTCAGGGCGGGAGAACAGGATGGGGGACTGCTCTCTCGAGGGAGAGGGTGAGGCACGCGGGGAAACCAGCGTGACGTTATCCAACTCCGTGCGCTGGGGCAGCTCTGCCCCACTGTCTCTTCCTAGCCGGCTCGCGGGAGGAAGAAGACTGGAGGGCGCGAGTGGCGAGATCGCCTTCACCGAAGAAGGCGATCCGCGAGCGCAGAGAGGCGAGACTCATGTTCTCACAGTGAGAACACGAGGTCCCGGTGAGCGTGGCCTCTGCATGGGGTCTGCCCAGGCAGCCGACGCACTCACCGTGCCTGTCGTCGTCATGCAGAGGGGCTCTGCATGTGCCACACGAGTGGCGTGGCATTTGTAACAATGCCGCTGCCGTGAAAATGGAGTTTGAGGGGCTCTTTTAGAGTGGCGAGGGCCACTAGAGCAGTGAAAACTGCTGTTGGAAAGCTCTTTTAGAGCGGCAATAAACCGCAGGAAAATCGCTCTTTTAGGCGCGCTGGATGGCGGCTGGAGACGGGCTGGCAGGCGGCCGGAAGCGGGCGGCTCGAGACGGCGCTCGAGGCGGCAGTCGACGAGGGCGCCGGCGCTTCTTCGTCGGCGAGCTCAGCAGTCCGCTGCGGGAGCCTCTTCGATGGTGGCGAGAGCTTCTTTCCAGGCGAGCTTCTTCCAGGCGGCGAAGGCTTCAGCCGGAGATCAGCGAGGAGCGATGTGAAGTCGTCGCTAAAGGAGAGAGAACTGAAATCCTATGGCGAAACGCCCGCTTATATAACAATTGGTTCAACAACTTGTCTATGAGTGAACCAATGATGATGCAGTTACACTGCGTTATTGAAAAAGGCTTCAGTAACGGGGAAAAAGGAGACCTTTCCCCATACGCAGTACGAGTGAAGTATCGAAAGGGAACTGTAGACGTTTAGGATTCAGCATTATGGTGAGTTCCTGAACCTGTGAGATATGTTGATATTGAACAAATATGTCTTTATTATAGTTTTTAATCCTGCAGGTCATTAGATATGACATAGAATCACTCCAAGACATGGTGGTGCCTAAAGAAAAGTCTGGATTACAAAGGTTAAGTGATTTCAGCATTTTAACTAAAGGTAACCTTAAAAATGATCCTAGCATAAAATATTTCAAGATTGTTGTAATGGTTTTTATTTGGTAGTTAAACATTTACATTTTAACATTAAGGGTTTTATATCATAATGAATTAATATTAGATTCTGTCTGAGTTACAGTCTGAGGAGGCCATTGAAAAGATTATTTGTGCTGTAAGAGAGAGAGAGAGAGAGAGAGAGAGAGAGAGAGAGAGAGAGAGAGAGCCTTAGTGGAAGCAGGGATGTTATCTGCTAAAACTTAAACAAAACATAAAGTAATGATATCACAACCAAAACAATCCAGCTGACTCTTTTAAAACTAATTTATAATGATCAGACATGCTTTAAAAATGGTTAAGAGACCATAAGAACTAGGTAAAACCTGAAAAATGCAACATTTAAATGTTTTTAGAGTTAACACCAAAAATCAAACCTTGAAAATGAGCGGCTAATAGTCATGTGTGTGTGTGTGTGTGTGTGTGTGTGTGTGTGTGTGTGTGTGTGTGTGTGTGTGTGTGTGAGTGTGTGTGTGTGTGTGTTCGTTCATTGGACTTTGTTTTGTATTTGTTAGTTCAAGGTACTATTCTGTCCCTACCGTGTGTATATTGTGTCACTAACCTCTGGAAAGAGTGTCATTACAGATGGGTTAAATGAAATGACAAAACTTTACAGAAGATGATAATTCTGACTGAATCTGATGAAAAAGATGATATAGATGAGCTTTAATTAGACCGGTTATCAGTTCTGTCTGCTAAAAACTACTTCTGTCATTGATTGGAATTGAACTGAGAGTCTAAATTTAAATACCGTTATCTATGTGTGATCAGAATGATAAACAGAAAATGTTATAGACTTGACAGTAGGGATATAAAAAATGACAGTCACTGTCAAAATGATCTGTAAATTAATGGCAGGGAAATGTGTGACGATTGACAGACTCCTGTTTTTGTTTTGGGGTGTTACATGATATTGGGGCGCTGTGGAAACATGGAAAATGATTGAAGTCAGATGGTCGCCAAATCATTCATTGTGTGTTAGTGTCAGATTTTCTGGACGATATTTTGTTGCCCATTTGGATTTCTGTTTCTAAAAAGGCAAAAGCTGCTGCCACCCAAACAAGGGAGATTGTGTGTACCACGTTATCTGAAAATAACTTTGACTGTTCTAACTCTCTACAGAGCATGAAATATTTGCTTCAGAGGCAGAGAGAGCTGTCTGGAGGAAATCTGCAGTATTAAAGATGGTATTTGATTTAGTGTTGATGGTAAACCTTGTTTACCCAAACATTTCTTCAACCACTGTGCTAAACTGGCAGAAAGAACCCAGTGGCACACCTGCAAGAAAGCTTGCCCTGTCCACCCCACACTTAACTTTTTCCTTTTACAGCACTGCACGAGTGTTTTCCAGGTAAAAAGGCCTATGTTATTGAGTGAGCGCAAGAAATTATTTGGTGATCATATTTTTTAATTTGTAAAAGAAGGGGGAACAGAGTTAGGATTTAAAGGTGCACTAGAACACTATTTCACAAGATGTAATATAAGTCTAAGGTGTCACCAGAGGTTTTTTATTATACAATGTTTTATTATACAATGTTTTATCTGCCTATTTTGGGGTGTAATTAAAAATGCGTGTCCCCTTTAAATGCTCGCGCTCCCCGCCCCCAAGCTCGCATCTCTATAGCCCTGTCCCAAATGGCACACTCCGGACTTGTGGGCTTCCTCAGAGTCCACACTTTGGTGACGTCATGTAGTGCAGACCTATAGAGCCCTTGGCGCGAGTCCACGAGGGCGCATTGAGAGGTATTTTTGGGACAGACTCAATCGTCATGCCGGAAATAATGGTCTGGTCTGTGCGTGAGTTTCAGATGAATTTACAGGTTTAAATATAAATACTAGGTTTACATATGACTCAGTAAAGCCCTGACATTCAGTTCTATTTATTTAATGAATCATAATGCGATCGTATTATTCAAAGTGCTATTATTATGTTTGAGATATCAATCACTGGTCTATGACCATAATGTCTGTATAAACTGTAGGTAACAACTGGTAAAATGTACACCTAGGTCATAAAAACCGTAATGAAACCTACACTTAAATATTTTCTTCTCATGTCATCAAATTGCTCTTGAGCGAAATCTCCTCCCATCCGTTGTCTGATTGGCATTTCGCAAGGAATCCTGGGTAGTTAAAGTGTGCGGAGCCTGCATCTATGCGGGCTTCGCGGAAGACCGCTTCAAGGGTACAAAGGGGGCGCTGCTGAGCACACTTCAGAGCGTTAAAATGCTGAATGGGACGGCCTACGAACTCGTAGACTCGGCGAGAATGCTCAATTTAAGTCCACGAGACCGAAAGTCCACATGAAGTGCACCATTTAGGACAGGGCCTATAATACATTGCATAAATAAAGTCCACACAGCTAATATAACCCTCAAAATGGATCTTTACAAAGTGTTCGTGATGCAGCCTATCAGATCATGTAACTTGTAAGTATGGTATTTATTTCAATCTGGTCTCATGACGAAAACCTACTTGTGGGCACATTTTCGCGAGTCGCGAAATACGTAGCAATGAGTACATATCGCTGCAGTTTCACTCTGAAATGTCCACTGAGCGGCGCTAAAAGCGTGTTCTTTTTTCTTTTTTTTTTGCCGGAGCAGATAATAGGGTGAATGTGGTACGTTTTTATGATGTTGCTTTTTAGACGAATCGCGGGGGTTCTTGATTTGACATTTGCGCTCCGTTTCGTTTTAAAATAACGTCCCACCGACGCTACACCTAAACCTACCCGATATCGATAAATCGTAAAGCAAACGTCACGTAAGAAGCGTCCGCGATCGTACTGTTTTACAGCTCGTTTAGATCTCTCTTTTTTTTTTTTTTGCCGTCAGTCGCCTTTCACGCGACTCCTCATCGTAAGTCCAACTCCGTATCGGCTGAGCTACCGAGCAAGCTTGGTCATAACCAAAAAAAGCCAAACATATAGAGCTGGTTAAGCGACGCAAAGTCCAAAGTACGTTCGTTTACAAATCAGGCACTCCGGTAAGAAGCGCTTTGAAGTCGTAACATCATATTGCAGCGAGATGTACTCATCGGTACGTAATTTTGTGTCTTGCGAAAACGTGCCCACGGGTACATCTCTACTATGAGACCAGGTTGATTTATTTGGATGTTTACATTTGATTCTGAATGAGTGTAAGGCTATGCTCCATGGCTAAAGCTAACATTACACACTGTTGGAGAGATTTATAAAGAATGAAGTTGTGTTTATGAATTATACAGACTGCAAGTGTTTAATAATGAAAATAACGACAGCTCTTGTCTCTGTGAATACAGTAAGAAACGATGGTAACTTTAACCACATTTAACAGTACATTAGCAACATGCTAACGAAACATTTAGAAAGACAATTTACAAATATCACTAAAAATATCATGATATCATGGATCATGTCAGTTATTATTGCTCCATCTGCCATTTTTCACTGTTGTTATTGCTTGCTTACGTGCATAAAATCTGATGATTCAGCTGTGCAGCTCCCGATGTTAAAGGGTTAGTTCACCCAAAAATGAAAATTCTGTCATTACTCACCTTCATGTCGTTCCACACCCGTAAGACCTTCGTTAATCTTCAGAACACAAATTAAGATATTTTAGTTGAAATCCAATGGCTCAGTGAGGCCTTCATAGGGAACAATGACATTTCCTCTCTCAAGATCCATAAATGTACTAAAAACATATTTAAATCAGTTCATGTGAGTACAGTGGTTCAATATTTAATATTATAAAGTGACAAGAATATTTTTGGAGCGCCAGAAAAACAAAACAAAATAACGACTTATATAGTGATGGCCGATTTCAAAACACTGCTTCAGGAAGCATCGGAGCATAATGAATCAGAGTGTCGAATCAGCTGTTCGGAGTGTTCAGATGACCAAAAGTCAGACCAAAGTCATGTGATTTCAGCAGTTTGAAACACGATCTGAATCTTGATTCGATACACTGATTCATAATGCTCTAAAGCTTCCTATATAATGAATTTATGATATATTCTGATTGTAAAATATCTGTAAGAATGTGTTTTGTCGCGCGATGAGTTTGCACGGCAATTCAGAGGTGTCAGATTTACGAAATCTTCCCCAAAATACATAAAAGTAGCCTATGTTGCTGGTGAACTGGGAGAGGTATAGAGTAAATTTTATTGTTTCATAAACAATGTGCTTCTGATATGTGTGTATTACTTCATCAAATTATATAATTTGATATACAAGTTATTGTTTCAGCTTCTGTAGACATCAGTGTATGGAATTTGATTTTAACAAACTATAATTGTCTTTTTTATGCAGCAGCCTGAATGTCTGAATGTCTTTAAATGTCTAAAACCTAAAATAAACCTGATGAGGTTAAAAACACTGAATAGTTGTGACACATGACAAGCATCTGTCTCTGGATCAGCGCTAAAGCACGTTTGAATTTAGCAGTGAATCTTTGCATTTTATTCTTTGCCATAATCCTAATCGAACACTGGGTGTATTACAGCTTCAGAATTATATTTGTATTGACTGTCAACAGTGATAATAAGGTATAGCTGAGAGCAGTCCAGACCAACCTTATGAAAGTATGACTTACAGAAGGTACACTTAACTAAGAACGTTTCTGGAAACACGTATTAGCGTTAAGGTTCAGCTTAAGGTATAATTTAAGAACGACGTAGAGTTAAGAAGGTTTTGGGAAATCCAGCCCTGGTCTTCATTGTACACAATGCAGAGAGAAACGTAACAGCAGTCAGTGACAAGCCGGTTACACTGACACTGTCACTCCTCGTGTTTCTGGATTTCAGGAGAGCCAGGGGAAAACACAGTATTATACACAAACCTTTAGGGTCACTGCAATAATGAATGAGCGTAAACTCTTTGAATGAATTGAGCACAAATTAAATAGCTGCGTTGCTGTTTCCTCTGTGTGTGTGTCTCAGAAATCAGAGCTTGGCAAGAGTAAATCAACTAAAATACTACATCATACACATGTTCTAGTATTTGATATGTATATTTAAATTATTTATACCTTGTATGATATAATACATGAATTAATGGAATAAGCACAGCAGGATCTCAAACAGCCGCGTTTCGTCACTGTGCGGCTCTCAGAATCCAAACTACAGTCAATGCAGAAAAAAACATGTTGCAAACATAGAGGAATGCATGTCTGGGCTTAATAACAGTACAAACTATCCAGCACCAAAGTTCAGCGTTTTGTAAGATTAAAGCTGCCAAAGAAAACACAACTTTAATCTGTCAACATTGCATACATTTGTAAAACATTAAGCCAGCACAACAATATATTTTGAGAAACAGTCATATGCTGTAGGCTATTTTGTCTGTCATTGGCTAAATTGTTAATCATGTGAGCATTACTGAAGATTATGGTACAAAAGCATTCGATTTGTAACACTCTGAACATACAGATACAGCACACACATCTCCAACACGCTTTAGCTAAAGCACTAAGAATGAAGTTCAGAGTAGCAGTTCTTCTGCTTCTGTACAAATGTCTTGTATTCGCTCCGAATGTCATATTCGCGACAGAATCTGCCGTCTCAGGATTGCCTTGTCCTTTGAAAACATGCACAGATGTACTGAAGGAACTAAAAGATCTGGAAATCAGACTGGCTAAGAGTGAAGATCAGATTGAGGAAATCAAAAAGGAAAAACAAGATCTGGAAATCAGACTGGCTAAGTGTGAAGCTCAGATTGAAGAAATCAAAAAGGAAAAACAAGGTGAGACGACACTCGTCAATCACGAAGTGATTGAAAGCAGTTTTTTTTTTTTCAAAAACATTAAAAAAACAAGAACTTCAACTAGATTTTTCATTTTTCCTTCAGGGAAATGTCCATGAATGAAAATGTCCATGAATTTGGCAACTTACATGTGTTTATCTCAGAAATACTATCCTTATACTAGTATACCTCAGATATAATAATTAAAAACATAATAATAAACAGCTTTGGCTCACTGCCTGTTTTATTATTGCTAAGCACCTATCAAAATCTGTGTGGCAATGCTGCTCGACTCGCTGGACAGCACAGAGATATAGTGAAGCCCAGACCTGTGTCCATTTAAATCATCATACTCAGATGTCATAACTTTTTTAGGAAACACTCTGAGATTTGGACAATGGAGGAACTTGAAATAATATGACAGATATGAAAAGAAATAACATTGTATCATAGTTAATGTTCACAGCACATCTGTTATAGTTTTATTATGATTTTTATTCATACAACAGTTGGATATAATAATGCCATTATCTCAAAGAATGGTTGTTTCAGGGATTGAGTTTAGTGAAATATGAATTTGAGGCTAATGATTTTAAGGGGAACAACTGAAAAAAAAGAAAAAGAAGAGAAAAAAAACTTGAAACTTGTACTTTATGATATGTTGCCATATGGCAACAATGCACAATAGTGGAAATAACTTAAGGAGTAAGTGTGTATATAGTTAATATTTTTCCTCAGAAATGTTGTTTGTATTGAATCAATTGGTGCTATTATAAGCTTTAGCAGTAATTATAAACACCTTATTCATATTTTCCAACATCTTGGGCTTTTATTTATTCCATTCACTTTTGCTGAATAATGCTTTATATTCTTTGAATTTCATTGTTTTCATGAATATTATTAAACTTGCAAATGTAGTCAGTTAAAAACAAACATGATACTGTTCATGATGTATCATAAAACATTGATATAAAACCAAAAACATTGCAATTCATGAAAATGCAACATTACGCAATCTTATGAGAGGAAGGTTATGAACATGAACCCCCCATAATCCCTGAAACTTCACCTTTTTCTGTACGTAACTTCACAAAGCTTTTTTTTTTTCAGAGGTGAGGCACAGGTACACATTACATTTGGTGCACTTCACCCTAACAATACACTTACAACCACTTGCACCTTCCTTTTTGAGACACCATGGTAGGCCAGTGGTTGGTCTTGCCCAGTAGCACTGGCTGTGGTGGCAGTGGGCAGGCAGGTCTCTGATGTTGATTTAATCCATAATACAAATGCCATGGCAGTCTAGACACTGCTAAGTGTATTACTGCCCTCCACAGGTCAAAGTTTGAACTAATTTTTATGTGCAATATGCTAGTTCAATAGTATATAACAATTAGTGACCTGTGGAGGGCAGTAATACACTACAGCGTCTACACTGCTGGAATTCTAATAGAGAGGAAGAAGAGAGCTAGTTCAAGATGAGCACTTATGGTTAAAACTTATATAATTTTAAATTTTTTTCAGAAAATGAGTGATTGTTTCTCTAGATAAGACCCTTATTTCTCATCTGGGATCATGTAGAACAATTTAAAGCTGCAGTGAAACTAATTTTGACCTTCAACTGTTTGGTGCCCATTGAAGTCTACTATAAGGAAAAAAAATCCTGGAATGTTTTCATCAAAAACTTAAATTTTCGACTGAAGAAAGAAAAACATGGGCATCTTGGATGACATGGGGGTGAGTAAATTATCAGGAAAAGTTTATTTAAAAGTGGACTAATCCTTTAAGGTTTTTGATGAAAACCCAGCTAACACAGTTACGTTGTGATGGCGTAACTGGACCGGACCATATTCGTTGTAGCGACGTACCAAATAACGTTCTAAGGACGTAACTTTGTGATTCCCATATTCGTCGTGGCGACGCTCATATTAGTTGCAACGACGTCCCGATTAACGTTCCAGCGACGTTACTTTGTGATTTCCATATTCGTTGTGGCGATGTTTTAGTGGTACGTTGCTGGAACGTAACAGGTATGTCCTAAAGACCAAAATACCACCTCAACCTTTATCTTAACTCTGCTTCTCACCTTTACTCCGGGGAATGGAGATGTGCTCCATCCATGACCTTGAAATCCATGCAGAACTGATAAACACTTCATTCTCTGCTATAAAACCTTATAAATTAATAAACGGTGCACAAATTCTCAAAGAACTTACATTTTAATGATTACTTCCTTCACTGCTGACTCCTTCAAGCTGGGGACACACTGAACGACTAGAAGAAACATTCTAAGACTGAAATCAACACACTTAAAAACTTTTTCCTTCAACTGAAGTGGATTTAAATACTTAAAGATTATAAACAGACTGAACGCAACTGGCTCTGACTTCACGTTTTTGGCAAGATCAGTTGAAAGTATCAAATCACATTTATAATCGGCCTTACAGTCGTTAAGTGTGTCCCTGGCTTTAGTCGTTGTTGCAGCCTCCTCAAAAAAATATATCTTTCTGTACATGAAAGCATGAAAAAATATTTTAAGAAAAAAATACAGTAAGGGCATATTTCATGTAGCCTAAATGAATTGCGATTATACATTTTTTTTTTAAATTTTTGATAGTATTTTGAAATCATTAAAATATGTATATATTGTAAGTTAAAACATTGTTTTTATCATGACATGAATTCATATCGTTCCAAACCTGTCAAGACTTTCGTTCATCTTCAAAACACAAATAAAGATAATTTAATGAAATCATCTCAGGTTACTTGTGTAACCCTGGTTCCCTGAATAAGGGAACGAGACGCTACGTCATATGACATGATGGGAACCCTCTGCGCAATTGCGTCGTGAAGCACTCTTGTATCCAACCAATAATGTGACAAGACGTCAGAGGCGGGTGACGTCACGGACCAGGAAACTATAAAGCATACCCAGAACAAAGAACGCTAGCTTCTGGATTATGGCTGAAGCAAGACGCTCACAGGTATGCTGGGGGTATGGCAATGTGACATAGCGTCTCGTTCCCTTATTCAGGGAACCAGGGTTACACAAGTAACCCGAGACGTTCCCTTTCATGGGAACTGTCGACGCTATGTCATATGACGTGATGGGAACGCTATCCCAACTACGCCGTAGAGTCACGTGCCTGTTTTTTATCTTGTAGGCAGAACTGAGGACCCCGGAGTGGAGCCTACGTCCAGCCTACGTGTGTGCTGGTATGACCATCCAGCTGAACCACATATGTCAATTAATGGATACTCCTAACATTAAGGCCTTTGAGGCCGCCATACCCCTAGTAGAGTGGACACGGACAGCTAATGGAGATGGCTGTCTGGCCGCCTCATAAGCAAGTGAGATAGCCTCGACCACCCACTTGCTCATTCTCTACTTAGATGCTGGGCCTCCTTTCTTAGGAGACCCGTAACACACAAACAATTGATCTGTTTTGCCCCACAAGGCAGCTCTGTAGACATATGCATCTAAAGCCCTCACTGGGCAGAGCAGATTGAGTTTCTCCTGATCCAGAGTTGTAAATGGAGGAAGATAGAAGGCCTGAAGTACGATGGGACCTGGGACGTTGGTGGGGACCTTAGGCATATAGCCTGGTCTAGTGTGCAGGAACGCTTTGACCATTCCAGGTGCGAATTCCAAACACAAAGAAGCAACTGAAAGTGCTTGAAGATCTCCTATTCTTTTAAGAGATGAAATAGCCAGTAGAAATTTGGTCTTTAACCCTCTGGAGTCTGAGGCTGATTTGGGGCCTGGAGAAGTTTTGACATGCCCTGACATTTGTGCTTTTTTCAGTTGTTCATAAACATATAAATGACAAAAGTGTCATTACACTGTATTCAGCACAAACTAGGCTACAATAATATATGAGGAACATGTATGTACATGATTGTTTTTTTTGAAGGAATAACATTTATGCGTGGTTATTGAAAAAACAAAAAACTTAAGTCACTGAAATAAGGCCAAAAAAAGTATAGTAAATCTGTGTTTACAATACTTTAGGGTATTGGAGGTTGTAAACTAGAGTTTTTGCTTCAAAATTATGTAAAAATTATGCTGCCTACTCCTTCATATAAAACAATATATTGATTTAGTTTTTGTAAGACACTTTTTGCCAAGAAACACAGTATGCGTGGAGGCGTGAATCACCACTGAATAATGGGCCATTCTCACCTGAGAAGACAAAAGAATTGGATAGTAATGAGCTGAAATGACTTGCATATTAATGAGCCATTTCAGTCAGGTAGGCTGTGAAAAAAACCTTCTGTGATGTCTCAAGCTCATCATGATATATGAAACATACAGAAAATATTATTACAATATAAAGTAATGGTTTTATATTATACTTTAAAATATAATGTATTTCTGTGATGCAAAGAGTCTGAATATAAGCTTTTTAGTTTAAAAATATGCACATTTGGAGAAATGTTGGATTCTCATATGCTTATGTCAATTTTCTATACAGAGGAGTTATATTTATTTAATATTCATTGTTATTACTATGAGCGCTGGTGTTTTCAATTCATCCTTGAAGTCGGAGGGCGCTCTCTGTGCATATTTAGTCCACAAATTCATCTAAAAGAAGAAGAGGCTATTCCATGAATGGAGTTTCCAAGTCATACTGCAGCCGGAGGGCGCTAAAGAAACAAAAACTCATCTGAAATTCATCTATAGAAGAAAAGAAAACAGGAACTAACTGCATGTCTTCTAGAGCTCCCTAACCATCACTTTTACATCCAGATAAACACTTTTCAAGACAATAAATACACGATTGAGACGATGAATGCATGTATTGCCAGTAGTGATTACCCTGGGGCATGTGTCAAAAAGTGATTTATGGCCCCTTTGATTGATGACTTGACAGGTGTGACCTTTTGTCCTTCCGTTTCCGGACTGTGTCAACACAACCTTTGACCCCGATGTCATTGACCTATGACCTCCGGATATTAGGATGAATGTAATGTTGTTTGTGTTTGTCCATCTGGATGTTGACCCGTGAGCTCCGGGAGTGAATGATCGTTTGACCCGGTTGTTTGACCAGATATTTCGGGGGTGTCGCATTCCGTCACAGGGTTATATAAATAGAGGTTCAGACATTCTGCAAAAATGAGAAAAAATAATATTTTACCAATAGGGTCAATGCAATATACGCGCTCTCTCTCTCTCTCTCTCTCTCTCTCTCTCTTTCTCTCTTTCTCGTCACACACGTAATACAGATCTATTTAAAATAAATGAAAATATATTTATATATAATATATTAAACTGAATAATGAACAACATTGGAACAATCCAATCCCTCTCCCACTCTCTCTCGGTCTTTCCAAGTGAGCAGCTCACACCCAGCCAGGCAGTGACAACAATGGGCCATGCTGCATTCTATGGGACACTTAGTCTGTTACCTTTTCCAGAGAAAATGTTCAAAATGTTTAAATATGTTCTTAAAAATCTTTAAAGTTTTAATAAATCTTCCTATAAGGGTGATGCTTAAAATAAATCTCTGTATGTTTAAAAATGAGCTAGGAATATTGAGTGATTTGATTTAAAATGATTCCAGATATAAAGTCTCTATGTGTTGGACATACCCTATTAGGGATGAACATTAGGGATGAGATTTACACACATTACACTGAATAATAATAATCAAACATCTTACTAAATAATATAGTTTTAGCTAGATGAAAATATAAAAAATATCTTACACATCTTACTAAATAATAATGTAGTTTTAGCTGGATGAAAATAATAATATCTTACATTTCCAGGGATCAGGAAATGTAATTCCTTTAAACATCATGAAGTTTTAATACTTATAATCCGCCTCTCTCTCTCTCTCTCTCTCTCTCTCTCGCTCTCTCGCTCTCTCACATACACACACACACACACACACACACACACACACACACATCATGGTGTAAAAACCTTTTCACAGAACAGGATAACACATCGTTCCAATAGACCACCTCATATTAATCCCAATACAATTAGTGACTATTTAAGAATGCCCAAAATGTTTATGGCTTTTTAGAACAATAATCCCAATACAATGGTTGTCTGTTTAAGGATGCCGAAAATGTTTATGGTTTGTTACCACAAACATCCCAATACAATGGTTGTCTGTTTAAGGATGCCGAAAATGTTTATGGTTTGTTACCACAAACATCCCAATACAACAGGCAACTGTTTAACACCGCTGAGATATTTACATAGCGCTGTTCTCACAAGAGACGCGTGAGCCCAGGTGGTCTACCAAGAGAGTTTTGCACGGACCTCTGGCGACATCTTTTGGACACTGATGAAAAGGCCAGTCTGAGCGAAACGTAATGTTAGGTATAATCTGATCTATTTTTTAACAATATATATATATATATATATATATATATATATAGACTCTGTGATCAATCTCCCAACGGATCTGCCATTATATAAAAACAGTAAATTATAATACTATAAGCAATCACAATTATAAGTTATTTGTAATTTTTAATTTTGAATTTGGTAATATCTATCTATCTATCTATCTTATATATATATATATATATATATATATATATATATATATATATATATATATATATGCTTGTTTATAGTTATATGAAAAACTCTGTCAAATGTTTTCATTATTTGAGTAATTTCGTGACGCAACACGGGACCGCCCACCCCTACATCCCCAGCTGGGGTTAAAAGCGGGTCATCCGAGTCCGACTTTCACAGTCTTTTCACATCTTTATTGAAACTCTGCCAGAAGTCTTCCAGAAGCTACTTCGTTGTCCAGAAGAAAATGTTACGAGGTAAGAATATTTCTTTTAATTTTGCTGTCTTGATGTGTTGAAATTGCTATCGTTCATTTTTACTTTACGAGGTTGTTGCGATATAGGATCTTCAAAAAAGCAATGTTTTACTTTTGTCCTCAATATAGCGTGATTGTATTTTTCTACATTACAAATATATCATGATCAAATAATTAAAACATAACTGCATGCGCAGACTTTTATTTACGGTCAATGCCGTTTTCCTGTTCCGGGTTATGCCGTTATCAACTTGGTTTTAAGTAATGATTTTTGGTTCTGATCAGTTTCTGTTACGGTTTTAGTACGATTCAAACATAAATAGTGGTGTTTGATGTGATTTTACACAAATGTTTTAAACGTAATGTACAATGTTTAATGTTTTTCGGGAGTTTTCACTTTTTGGCTACAAGATGGAGCCATTTTGCCACCTGTTTGATTCCCAGTAAATTTAATTCTGGTTTTGGATGCTAAATACAGGCATTTCTGCATGTGCTGTGTTCTTGGTATTTCTACATTTTTAAAAGTAAACATATTATATTGTATTTTGGATTACTGTACATGCTTTAACATGATATGTACATGTTTAATGTTTTTCGGGAGTGCTATTCACTTTTTGGGCACAAGATGGAGCCATTTTGCCACCTGTTTGATTCCCAGTAAATTTAATTCTGGTTTTGGATGCTAAATACAGGCATTTCTGCATGTGCTGTGTTCTTGGTATTTCTACATTTTTTAAAAGTAAACATATTATATTGTATTTTGGATTACTGTACATGCTTTAACATGATATGTACATGTTTAATGTTTTTCGGGAGTGCTATTCACTTTTTGGGCACAAGATGGAGCCATTTTGCCACCTGTTTGATTCCCAGTAAATTTAATTCTGGTTTTGGATGCTAAATACAGGCATTTCTGCATGTGCTGTGTTCTTGGTATTTCTACATTTTTTAAAAGTAAACATATTATATTGTATTTTGGATTACTGTACATGCTTTAACATGATATGTACATGTTTAATGTTTTCGGGAGTGCTATTCACTTTTTGGCTACAAGATGGAGCCATTTTGCCACCTGTTTGATTCCCAGTAAATTTAATTCTGGTTTTGGATGCTAAATACAGGCATTTCTGCATGTGCTGTGTTCTTGGTATTTCTACATTTTTTAAAAGTAAACATATTATATTGTATTTTGGATTACTGTACATGCTTTAACATGATATGTAAATGTTTAATGTTTTTCGGGAGTGCTATTCACTTTTTGGGCACAAGATGGAGCCATTTTGCCACCTGTTTGATTCCCAGTAAATTTAATTCTGGTTTTGGATGCTAAATACAGGCATTTCTGCATATGTTGTGCTAGTTCTTAATAATAATAATAATATGCATAAATATGTGAAATTAGTCTGACATTGAATCAACCGTTTTAACAGGTCTATTTGCCCCGTAGGTTCAAACATCGAACTGAATGCTTTTGATTCAATTGACTTTTGTGAGTAAACATTATTACTTTTACTTCTGTTCATGTAAATTACAAAATTACAAATGTCATCTGTCTTATTTTACAGTAACAACACCAACATTTAACATAGGCGGCGCAGAACCGGGTAAATACATGTTCTCACGTAATATGTAAATCATAAAAATTACAATTGGCATTTGTCTTATTTGCAGTATCAGACCAGGCATTTGTTGCAGAAACCTCAGACATTGGTAAATATATGCTCTCATGTGATATGGTTTTAGTAATGTTTATGTCAAATCAGCATGTCAAATTTTCATATCTATTTTGAAAGTAATTGAAATATGTGATAATATGTTTTGTTTTAATTTAGAATTAATCCAGCTAGTCACACAACCAGGCTTTATAGATCTCACACAAGAGCAAGGAGGGGCCGAAAGGCAGGACCAGGGCGCCACCCCCAGTGAGATCGTATTAAGAAATGGTACCCCGCCTATAACGCCGTCATCAAGAAACAATGACGTTGTAATATCTAACGCAGACGCAATAGACCTTACTTCAGATGAAGATCTTCAGGGTGATGACTACGAACCACCCGCAAAGAAAAGAATCATTGGTGTCGTCACCCCTATGAGGATACATATACCCTCGGTAAATGACGGTAAAGAACATTATTCATTATTTTAGGTTCATTGACTGAAATAATCCTGAAAATATGAAGTATAGGTGAAAATCTTGACGTTATCTGCTATTTTTACAGAAAGACAAACGTCGGCGAGTGTACTAAGATGGTCTGATTCACAGCTAAATGCTTGGGACCAGGCGTCATGGGCAAGCGAAGATGACGCACCAACGAGAGGCGGCCAAACCCCGTATCCATCACAAGAAGAACCAGTAGAACAAGACCAAGAACCTGCACACGAACACACACATGAACAAGAACAAGACCAAGAAGATCAAGAAGAAGAAGGAGAAGACGGCAACGTGTCAGTGGCTTCGAGCAATAGTTCATCTCGAGGTCACCAGCGCAGTGAGCACATTGAAGCAACGCTCAATCATACCCTTACCGAAGTGCTGGCAATACACACGCGTATGGATGGAATTGAAACCCGTTTGGATGATATTATCCGCCTTTTAAATGAGCAGATGACAATGAATGAGAGAGGGTTCGGGTGTGTACTATCTAACGGTAATGAAAATCTGAGAGAGAAAAGACTGATGGTGGATCTTCTATGTGCAACTCACAGAGGTGTACAAGAGATCAGACATTTTCACAATTGAATGTTTGTCTGTTTTATTACACTATGATTTGTATATTCTTTCACCTGTTATGACTTTTAAAATTTCCGTCTGAATGTTTTTATATTTTGTAGCAAACCGTTTTGATACCATTACTGTTTTTGAACAAAATAAATATTAAAATGGCCGATGAGAAATGTTTTTGTGGAGACAAAATGCATTCCTGTCAACCAGACCATTCTCTCACAGAGCTATTACAGCGTGAGCTTGACTTGCATACTGATAACTCTGACCAAAGGTGTGATAGATTACGACAGATGTTAAATATGTATCCAGAATCTGTAGAAATGTCTTTAAATGATGTTTCGTTACAACGTTCTTATAATTTGGATGATTTAGAAATGTTTGTAGCACAATCACACACCGTTGACCTGTGTGATCGATTACAGAGTTTATTAAATGACAACTCCATACCCAACGTACAAGATGGTGCCGGTCTAAATAATGGCTCAAAATGTAATGATCCTACACTCTCCACAGATAGCGGCGGCAATATCCCTCCATCATCTATCGGTGATGCTACCCCTACCGGTACCGAAAATTCTGATCAGCCAACGTCTGACAACTCAGCTCGTCCAACAGGTAATCAGGCTGTTGAACTCCCGTCCAGTAGTATTACCGATAGACCTCAGACACAACGTCCCGACATTGACGCACTGATTAGACACGGTGGTTCCGTAAACGGATATCATGTTTTACCAAGACCACGCTTCAACAGCGTACAATTGCGTAGGACGATGAATCTGAGAGAAATCAACTCTAATGATTTGGCCTCATATCATAATTTTTTACACAATACCTTCAGCGATATAGTGACGTTTGCGCAAGATATTGGTGGAGACGGGTGTGTTATCAATTTATCCATGTCCGCTCCTTCTTTGAGAACTCCCATTAATACTGTTTTAACATCAGGGAGTAATTATGACGTCGGTATGTTTCTGGATCAATTTGAAAAAGTTTTACAGAGTGACGACCAGATATTGATGGATGACTCGGTCGAGATTGATGCGAACATAGCCATTAACAGACAAGGCGGTGGTCGGGTACGGCGCAAACTCACCGATTTGGCTTGTCACGAGGTGATTAAGCGTAAAAAAATGTCGTTATTCTGCCCGTTAAACATCTCGAATAATCTATGTTTCTCCATCTGTCTCGCTCATTTTCTCAACCCCCACTTACCCGAGAGCGAACTAGAAAGAATGGCGACCATTATCCACAACAATGCGGGGTTCTCCATCCACAATAAAATTGGACTGGACAACATAGCGTCGTTCGAAACCCTGTTAGGTATCAAAATCGTCGTTTTTTACAGACCGACCGCCGGTACGATAGAAACATTCAAAAATCAGGATGAACCTCATCCTAAAACAGTATGCCTCTATCTGCATGACGCTCATTACTACATGATACTGAATTTGACGGCATTCATAGGCGCTGATTACATGTGTAAATTTTGTTATAAAGGTTACACAAATCGCAGAGATCATCATTGTAACTACGTATGTAACGTGTGTCATGACCCCGAATGTCACAGATTCCCTAAAAAACCGGTGCACTGTCCCGATTGCCTGCGTTTCTGTAACTCCGCTTACTGCTACGAAATGCATAAAAAACCTACCCCAGATGGAGGTAATCCTCCGTGCGATGTTATAAAATATTGCAAACTATGCAACAGGCGATACACTGTTGCTAGAAAACCGCACGAATGCGCCCCTCATCGATGTGTACATTGTCACGAAGTTCTTCAACCTCTCGGTGTACATAACTGTTTCATACAGCCTCTTACACCCAAGCAACCCTCCACAAATTACATTTTCTACGATTTCGAAACTCGTTATGAAAATGGGAAACACGTCGCCAATTTTGTTTGTGCAATCACTTTTAACGGAAAGAGATTTGTAGCCGACGGCGTCGACTGCATCGCGAAGCTAATCACCCGATTCAGGCAACCCAGATATAAAGGGTACTGTTTCATTGCCCATTACGCGTCTAGATTCGACTCCTTTCTAATTCTGGAGTATTTTTGCAAAGCGGGTCTTAAGCTCGACGTCATAATGCAGGGATGTAAATTAATCTTCATGTATGATGACGCTTTTGACCAGCGGTATATTGACAGCTATGCATTTATCCCAATGGCCCTCTCAAAGATGCCTTCTGCGTTAAACCTGAGCACCGTAGAAAAAGGCTACTTCCCACATCTTTTCAACAGGTCGAAAATGAGAGTTATGTCGGCCCCTACCCTGACAAGAAGTACTACAACTACGATAACATGTCCGATAAGGATCAGGCAAAGTTTGACGCGTGGCACGGCACAACTACTGATAAAGTGTTTAACTTTAAGAACGAGTTGTACGATTACGGCGTGAATGACGTCGTTTTGCTGCGCGAAGGGTGTATGAAATACCGCGAGGCATTCATAGAGTGCACCAAGCTCGATCCATTCGGATTCACGACGTTAGCAAGCTGTAGTATGGGAGTCTTCAAAACACACTATCTCGAAAAAGATACGCTGGCTCTGACGCATAACAATGCATACGTTCAACAGAGTAAGACGTACTCGAGCGCATCGATCGAATGGTTAGAGTTTGTAAAAAAGACTCGAAACGTCGACATTCATCACGCTTTAAACCACGGCGAAGTGTCGGTCGGTCGTTATTTTTTAGACGGCTACTTTGAGCAAAATGGGACTAGGCATGGGTTGGAATACAACGGATGTTTTTACCATGGACATTCGTGTCGCTTTGAACCTCATCAGAGACACCCCCTGTCGGGTGTAACCTATGGGGTTCTCAGGAGACGGTTTGACGACAAGGTTGAAATTCTGCAGAACGCATACGGTTTACAGATGGAAGTGATCTGGGAATGCGAATGGGACAAGATGAAAAAGACTGACCCTGCTGTGATGGAATTTATGAGCACTTATTCCGCCCCAGAGAGGTTGAAGCCGCGAGAGGCGTTGTTCGGCGGACGTACGAACGCATATAAACTCTACCACAAAACGCGCGAAACTGAGAAAATAAGTTACTTGGATTTTACCAGTTTATACCCGTTTTGTCAGGCTAGAAAAAGCTATCCGATCGGTCATCCTCAAATCATTTTCAAAGATTTTGAACCTATCGAAAATTATTACGGTTTAATAAAAGCTACCGTCTACCCTCCGCGCAAATTATTGCATCCTGTTCTCCCTTACAGATGCAACGGTAAACTGATGTTCCCGTTATGTCGCACATGCGCTTGCGATCAAAACCAAACAACAAACTGCGACCACAACGACGAGGAGAGGGCGCTCGAGGGGTGTTGGGTCAGTATCGAACTTTTAAAAGCCATCGAGAAGGGGTACGTCGTCGCGAAAATAGACGAGGTATGGCACTTTCCGCAACAATCAGACACATTGTTTAGCGAATACGTAAAGACGTTTTTGCGGTTGAAACAACAAGCATCGGGGTACCCGTCAAACGTTGTCACAGACAGTGACAAAGAGACTTACATTCAGAGTTATTTTGAAAAAGAGGGGATACAACTTGATCCTGAACATATCAATCATAACCCCGCACAGAGGTCCATCAACAAATTACTGTTAAACAGCCTTTGGGGGAGGTTCTCGATGAGGGAGGGGCTACCTCAAACCACGCTCGTGAACGATCCCGAACTTTTCACCAGAATAGTTTTTGGCGAAACCGAGACCATGACATATTTCACTTTTGTCTCGGACGACGTAGCGCTTGTCCAACATCGTCCTAAAAAGGGAGACGTTGTTGAGACTCGTGACATTAATGTATTTGTAGGTGCGTTTACAACCGCGCACGCTCGGTTGGAATTGTACCAACTCATGGACAAACTAGGCGACCGTCTCTTGTACTCCGACACAGACAGCGTCATTTTTGTGTCTAGGGACGGTGACTGGGAGCCACCTCTGGGTGATTATTTGGGGGAGCTGACAAATGAGATAGATGACGGTGATTATATCACAGAGTTTTGCTCCAGCGGCCCAAAATCTTACGGTTATCGCACGGCCAAAGGTAAAGTGTGCATGAAAGCTAAGGGTATAACGTTGAACGCTAAAAATTCCCAAGCCATCTGTCTGGATAGCCTTATCGGTCTGGTTGACGGTTATGTGACTTTGTCTGATGATACGCAATACATCCTGGCTCACACTGAAAACATTGTGAGGAATAAAAAGACGCTCACTTTGCATAACAAGTCAGTCGTTAAAAGGTTTAAGGTGGTGTATAATAAGCGCAGACTTCTGTCCGACTTCACCACCCTTCCTTATGGCTACTGAACCTACGATGCACAGAGGGTCCCGGGATGTTTCTGATTTTGATTTCAGACTTCAGTTCCCATTCAGTTGTGTGATAAGTGGACCTTCAAATTCAGGGAAGAGTTATTTTGTAAAAAAACTGTTGGAAAATGGCATGAATTTGATTTCTAAAAAAATTGAAAACATTGTTTTTTTGTATGATTGCTGGCAACCATTGTACGATGAATTACTTAAATTGTATGACATTAAATTTGTGGAAGGAATTCCCCCGTGTCTGGATGATGATGATTTACTACCTGTCAGTAAAACCAACCTACTCATTTTGGATGATTTGATGGGAGTGGCCTGCGGGAACAAGTCTGTCGAAAAGGCCTTTACGCAATTTGTGCACCACCGCAATCTCAGCGTTATATACATCACTCAAAACTTATTTGTCCAAGGTAAATCCAGCAGGACCATTAGCTTAAACACAAATTACTTAATTCTGTTTAAAAACCCGCGGGATGCCAATCAAGTGGCTGTGCTAGGACGGCAGATGTACCCCGGAAACGCCAAATACTTCATGGAGTGTTATCAAGATGCTACGAGTCAACCTTTCGGCTATCTAATGATAGACTATAAAGCAAAAACTCCTGAACAATTTCGCCTCAGAACGGGGTTGCTTTCCAACCACCAAGTGGTTTATCTCCAGAAAAAACGAAGGACGTGACAGTCGCTATGTCGGCCAGACTTTGTAAACATCTCCCGCTATTAAAACTGCTACATAAATCGACGCCTAAACAACGCCGTCTTATTTTACAATCGGCATCCGACGAACTCATTTTAACATTGTGCGAAGTCGCTCTTAACATACTCTATGGCACGATTCCTATCAACCGTCAGCAGTACGAAAAACTGAAGAGGAGGAAATCGGAAATTAAATTTGTTACCAATAAAAAAATTGGTATATCTGCCAAGAAGCGCATTTTCAACCAGACTGGCGGTTTTCTTTTACCTCTCCTGAGTGTCGCTGTGCCCTTTATTTCAAGCTTAATAGCGTCTAGACAGGGCTGACGATGGAATACGCCGAGAAGATGTATTTAGTGCCTCAACACCAACTGGAAAAGCTGAGAAATGAAAATGTTCGTGAGAATATTCAACAGACCGTTGAGAACGATCTGGATACAACCATAAGAAGTATTCTACAGAGGTCTGATTTGAATCAATACGAAAAAGCCAAACTCTATACAAACACCCTGAGCAGGTTTTTGGCACTCGTTAAACAAGGCAATCGTGAGAGTAGCGTTTTAACCCTTTCACTACCTCATTCCGAGCCCACCCATAAAGACGACCGCGGTCCTACCGACGATGGCCACAACGGCAATGTGGAAGATGTCGCGACCGAAGTTCTGAAGAATGTACCATCAAGGAGCGCGAAAAATACGCGCTACATATTAGACAAAATGTCTAAAGCTAAAGAGATCAGCGATTGGAACGAGTCGGGGGAGTTTGTGTTCAAGGGTAAAGTTATACCGGGGTCACACATGTTTGATTTGATAAAAAATATCACTGCTCCGCACAAGGTACGGGATGACCAAAGACCCGTAGGATGGACCAAGTTTCTACAAGCATTTGGGGAATTAAACATTCCATTTTCTACAGTGCCGAATCATCATGTTAGACAAACGATTCATTCTTTAAAGAGTAAACCACGCGCCGACGGCACTGAGTATGGTCCCCAAGCTAAAAAGCCAAAAAAGAAAAAATTCCCCCACTCATCGTCTCCGCGATCAGAGGATTCATCGTTTAAGTCGCATTCTTTCGATCGTGGACAGTGATATCAAAATCGTCGTTTTTTACAGACCGACCGCCGGTACGATAGAAACATTCAAAAATCAGGATGAACCTCATCCTAAAACAGTATGCCTCTATCTGCATGACGCTCATTACTACATGATACTGAATTTGACGGCATTCATAGGCGCTGATTACGTGTGTGAATTTTGTTATAAAGGTTACACAAATCGCAGAGATCATCATTGTAACTACGTATGTAACGTGTGTCATGACCCCGAATGTCACAGATTCCCTAAAAAACCGGTGCACTGTCCCGATTGCCTGCGTTTCTGTAACTCCGCTTACTGCTACGAGAATGCATAAAAAACCTACCCCAGATGGAGGTAATCCTCCGTGCGATGTTATAAAATATTGCAAACTATGCAACAGGCGATACACTGTTGCTAGAAAACCGCACGAATGCGCCCCTCATCGATGTGTACATTGTCACGAAGTTCTTCAACCTCTCGGTGTACATAACTGTTTCATACAGCCTCTTACACCCAAGCAACCCTCCACAAATTACATTTTCTACGATTTCGAAACTCGTTATGAAAATGGGAAACACGTCGCCAATTTTGTTTGCGCAATCACTTTTAACGGAAAGAGATTTGTAGCCGAAGGCGTCGACTGCATCGCGAAGCTAATCACCCGATTCAGGCAACCCAGATATAAAGGGTACTGTTTCATTGCCCATTACGCGTCTAGATTCGACTCCTTTCTAATTCTGGAGTATTTTTGCAAAGCGGGTCTTAAGCTCGACGTCATAATGCAGGGATGTAAATTAATCTTCATGTATGATGACGCTTTTGACCAGCGGTATATTGACAGCTATGCATTTATCCCAATGGCCCTCTCAAAGATGCCTTCTGCGTTAAACCTGAGCACCGTAGAAAAAGGCTACTTCCCACATCTTTTCAACAGAGTCGAAAATGAGAGTTATGTCGGCCCCTACCCTGACAAGAAGTACTACAACTACGATAACATGTCCGATAAGGATCAGGCAAAGTTTGACGCGTGGTACGGCACAACTACTGATAAAGTGTTTAACTTTAAGAACGAGTTGTACGATTACGGCGTGAATGACGTCGTTTTGCTGCGCGAAGGGTGTATGAAATACCGCGAGGCATTCATAGAGTGCACCAAGCTCGATCCATTCGGATTCACGACGTTAGCAAGCTGTAGTATGGGAGTCTTCAAAACACACTATCTCGAAAAAGATACGCTGGCTCTGACGCATAACAATGCATACGTTCAACAGAGTAAGACGTACTCGAGCGCATCGATCGAATGGTTAGAGTTTGTAAAAAAGACTCGAAACGTCGACATTCATCACGCTTTAAACCACGGCGAAGTGTCGGTCGGTCGTTATTTTTTAGACGGCTACTTTGAGCAAAATGGGACTAGGCATGGGTTGGAATACAACGGATGTTTTTACCATGGACATTCGTGTCGCTTTGAACCTCATCAGAGACACCCCCTGTCGGGTGTAACCTATGGGGTTCTCAGGAGACAGGTTTGACGACAAGGTTGAAATTCTGCAGAACGCATACGGTTTACAGATGGAAGTGATCTGGGAATGCGAATGGGACAAGATGAAAAAGACTGACCCTGCTGTGATGGAATTTATGAGCACTTATTCCGCCCCAGAGAGGTTGAAGCCGCGAGAGGCGTTGTTCGGCGGACGTACGAACGCATATAAACTCTACCACAAAACGCGCGAAACTGAGAAAATAAGTTACTTGGATTTTACCAGTTTATACCCGTTTTGTCAGGCTAGAAAAAGCTATCCGATCGGTCATCCTCAAATCATTTTCAAAGATTTTGAACCTATCGAAAATTATTACGGTTTAATAAAAGCTACCGTCTACCCTCCGCGCAAATTATTGCATCCTGTTCTCCCTTACAGATGCAACGGTAAACTGATGTTCCCGTTATGTCGCACATGCGCTTGCGATCAAAACCAAACAACAAACTGCGACCACAACGACGAGGAGAGGGCGCTCGAGGGGTGTTGGGTCAGTATCGAACTTTTAAAAGCCATCGAGAAGGGGTACGTCGTCGCGAAAATAGACGAGGTATGGCACTTTCCGCAACAATCAGACACATTGTTTAGCGAATACGTAAAGACGTTTTTGCGGTTGAAACAACAAGCATCGGGGTACCCGTCAAACGTTGTCACAGACAGTGACAAAGAGACTTACATTCAGAGTTATTTTGAAAAAGAGGGGATACAACTTGATCCTGAACATATCAATCATAACCCCGCACAGAGGTCCATCAACAAATTACTGTTAAACAGCCTTTGGGGGAGGTTCTCGATGAGGGAGGGGCTACCTCAAACCACGCTCGTGAACGATCCCGAACTTTTCACCAGAATAGTTTTTGGCGAAACCGAGACCATGACATATTTCACTTTTGTCTCGGACGACGTAGCGCTTGTCCAACATCGTCCTAAAAAGGGAGACGTTGTTGAGACTCGTGACATTAATGTATTTGTAGGTGCGTTTACAACCGCGCACGCTCGGTTGGAATTGTACCAACTCATGGACAAACTAGGCGACCGTCTCTTGTACTCCGACACAGACAGCGTCATTTTTGTGTCTAGGGACGGTGACTGGGAGCCACCTCTGGGTGATTATTTGGGGGAGCTGACAAATGAGATAGATGACGGTGATTATATCACAGAGTTTTGCTCCAGCGGCCCAAAATCTTACGGTTATCGCACGGCCAAAGGTAAAGTGTGCATGAAAGCTAAGGGTATAACGTTGAACGCTAAAAATTCCCAAGCCATCTGTCTGGATAGCCTTATCGGTCTGGTTGACGGTTATGTGACTTTGTCTGATGATACGCAATACATCCTGGCTCACACTGAAAACATTGTGAGGAATAAAAAGACGCTCACTTTGCATAACAAGTCAGTCGTTAAAAGGTTTAAGGTGGTGTATAATAAGCGCAGACTTCTGTCCGACTTCACCACCCTTCCTTATGGCTACTGAACCTACGATGCACAGAGGGTCCCGGGATGTTTCTGATTTTGATTTCAGACTTCAGTTCCCATTCAGTTGTGTGATAAGTGGACCTTCAAATTCAGGGAAGAGTTATTTTGTAAAAAAACTGTTGGAAAATGGCATGAATTTGATTTCTAAAAAAATTGAAAACATTGTTTTTTTGTATGATTGCTGGCAACCATTGTACGATGAATTACTTAAATTGTATGACATTAAATTTGTGGAAGGAATTCCCCCGTGTCTGGATGATGATGATTTACTACCTGTCAGTAAAACCAACCTACTCATTTTGGATGATTTGATGGGAGTGGCCTGCGGGAACAAGTCTGTCGAAAAGGCCTTTACGCAATTTGTGCACCACCGCAATCTCAGCGTTATATACATCACTCAAAACTTATTTGTCCAAGGTAAATCCAGCAGGACCATTAGCTTAAACACAAATTACTTAATTCTGTTTAAAAACCCGCGGGATGCCAATCAAGTGGCTGTGCTAGGACGGCAGATGTACCCCGGAAACGCCAAATACTTCATGGAGTGTTATCAAGATGCTACGAGTCAACCTTTCGGCTATCTAATGATAGACTATAAAGCAAAAACTCCTGAACAATTTCGCCTCAGAACGGGGTTGCTTTCCAACCACCAAGTGGTTTATCTCCAGAAAAAACGAAGGACGTGACAGTCGCTATGTCGGCCAGACTTTGTAAACATCTCCCGCTATTAAAACTGCTACATAAATCGACGCCTAAACAACGCCGTCTTATTTTACAATCGGCATCCGACGAACTCATTTTAACATTGTGCGAAGTCGCTCTTAACATACTCTATGGCACGATTCCTATCAACCGTCAGCAGTACGAAAAACTGAAGAGGAGGAAATCGGAAATTAAATTTGTTACCAATAAAAAAATTGGTATATCTGCCAAGAAGCGCATTTTCAACCAGACTGGCGGTTTTCTTTTACCTCTCCTGAGTGTCGCTGTGCCCTTTATTTCAAGCTTAATAGCGTCTAGACAGGGCTGACGATGGAATACGCCGAGAAGATGTATTTAGTGCCTCAACACCAACTGGAAAAGCTGAGAAATGAAAATGTTCGTGAGAATATTCAACAGACCGTTGAGAACGATCTGGATACAACCATAAGAAGTATTCTACAGAGGTCTGATTTGAATCAATACGAAAAAGCCAAACTCTATACAAACACCCTGAGCAGGTTTTTGGCACTCGTTAAACAAGGCAATCGTGAGAGTAGCGTTTTAACCCTTTCACTACCTCATTCCGAGCCCACCCATAAAGACGACCGCGGTCCTACCGACGATGGCCACAACGGCAATGTGGAAGATGTCGCGACCGAAGTTCTGAAGAATGTACCATCAAGGAGCGCGAAAAATACGCGCTACATATTAGACAAAATGTCTAAAGCTAAAGAGATCAGCGATTGGAACGAGTCGGGGGAGTTTGTGTTCAAGGGTAAAGTTATACCGGGGTCACACATGTTTGATTTGATAAAAAATATCACTGCTCCGCACAAGGTACGGGATGACCAAAGACCCGTAGGATGGACCAAGTTTCTACAAGCATTTGGGGAATTAAACATTCCATTTTCTACAGTGCCGAATCATCATGTTAGACAAACGATTAATTCTTTAAAGAGTAAACCACGCGCCGACGGCACTGAGTATGGTCCCCAAGCTAAAAAGCCAAAAAAGAAAAAATTCCCCCACTCATCGTCTCCGCGATCAGAGGATTCATCGTTTAAGTCGCATTCTTTCGATCGTGGACAGTGGTTAGAATTTTAAGGTTTCTTTATTTTGTTAATATTGGAATAACTAAATGCACTGTTCATGTACCGGATGTTTGCATGTAAAATAAAAGACAAGAGAAAGATTCCCGTTTAAGCGTTTTTATTCGTTTATATACTAAACAATCACATTGTTAATTTGATCAATCAACCACAGTCCGTAGAAGTATTACAAGATTGTACACATTGAATACACAGACTTAATTTTTCATTACAAACATTCGGCCTTAATCTTTTCACAAAGAGCCTGACCATTTTATCATTTTTAATATAATCGTCGCTGTAGAGCCTCAGCACATTGTCATAGTCGACACCTCTGGCCATGTGGTACAGAAAAAACACGCAGTGCTGTCCGCACGCATCCGATGTAAAATCTTGGACTCGTCTGGCTGAATATAGGGTGGTAGCGGAGTTGGTTGTTAGAAATGTTTTGATGGTGGGTGGAAAGAGATCACTGTCCGGAGGGTTGCCATAACTATCGAAAAAACAACTAGGTCCGTCCTCATCCAAATAAACAGCGGTCCAGTGTTCGCCCGGCATGTGGGCCGGATCCGTATTAATTATCGTCATTGCAGGTAAGTTCGTTATCGGTACCGTAGGGAGTTGATCACACGGTAGAACACCGATAAAATGTGGTTTGCACATGATTTTTTCCATGACGGCGGTGAGTTGTACCGTGTTCATTTCAATAGTAATCGACCAGAACCTGTCTGCGGTTAGAGAGCTCCACGATGCTGTCAAAAACTGCGTAAACTATTAAATTAATAGTGCGCGGCAGTGGGTTTTTGAAACGGGCTTCGAGTCTGATGTTACCCGACTTGACGAGGGAGATGTGCTGACCGCAGTCTTCATCAGGTGTGAGGTTAAAGGCGTAAAGCGCGTATCCGTTCAGAAAATCATCGCGGTCGATAGATAACGGTTGGTTTTTAAGATGTCTACCCGTTGCCATAGCCAGCTGGTAAAATTCACGTACCGCCAGCCCCGCTGCAAAATCGGGTTGCAGCGGCTTTGCAGGGAATTGCTGTCCGTCGACGTAGACTGCCAGGTACTCCAAGTCATAATGTTTAAATGCAAAGGGGTTTTTCCCATAGTTTCCAGTGAATGAATCGTTATCAACCATAGCCAGAACTAAAGATTTTGGCAGTGTTCCTAAAAACAAATTTTCTTGATTTGAAACACGGCTGCCGGCCGGTATGGAGAAATTTTTTAGGCATACCCTGTCTATAGGGTACTTGGCCGTAGCCCCGAGTAAGGCCTGCGCGTGTCCTAGTCTAACGGATGGTGATACGGACACTTTCTTGACAAACAGTGACGCAGTCATGATTTTTAATTTGTAAGCGGGGTCACCAGTTTTCATCAGACAGAATTCATCCTTGCCTCTGATCATGCGAATTTTAATGTCAACGCCGTTCAGCATTAATTTTTCTTGAAAGAAAATGTCGCTGTGAATCGGCGCAAGTAGCTCGACAGTCTTGCTTTCGCTTGTGTATCGAGCTCTTTTTGTCAAGCCGGCGTTAGCGCCCGCGGGATCCGCCACGTCCATCTGACCGGCTGTATCTTTGTAAAACAGCCCCGCGGAGAAGAGTGATTCCAGCGCATCTTTACCGTAATTAATGAGGCTCTCGATTATGGCCCGGTATGGATAGGTACTCGAACTCTGAGATATCAGCCGATCACCAAGACTGACGTCGACTTGCGAAAATATAGTTGCTCCGGGGTAATTTATTAGACCGACCTTTGCGTCGTCCGCTAGGTCGCTGCCATCAGGGGCTGTGATTTTAAGCCGTAGATACACCAAGGTGTTATTTAGGTCCAAATAATCCTCGCCGGTTCCGGCGATAAAAAACTCCAACGGAGCAGAGTCCGATATAGCCGATAATGGAGGAACTTCTAAATAGCTGTTTTTCTCAATAACAGTTTGCGTTAGCGGGACCGTGAATAGGTCCAATTCAGACTTGATGCACTCGCCTGACATGCGGTGTAGTAAGGCCATGTTAGAAAATGGTTCGCTTAACTGATACGTTACGCTTCACAGACTTCTTACGCTTTCTACTACCGACTGCTAACTTCTTGAAGGAACGGGCTGTTTTCTTCTTTTTTGTCACGGTACGACCACGCCTCCTTATACCCGGAGGTTTAGATAGACTCTTTCGTGCCATTACCATCAAGCCTGATCCGCCTTGCGGTTTAGAGTCGTCGTTATTTGATCTCGACAGAGCGTTCGAGACTACGTCTGTCACTATATTTTTGGCTGCCGATTTTAGGTGAGGTTTGGCAATGCTGAACCCTCTTTTGAGAAATGGTATGGCCATCCTAAACAAACCTCTGAACAATCCACCAAGACCGGCCCCATACATAACTCCGCCCCCTGCGTATCCTGGCAGACCTCCGCCGGCCTGATTTCGGTAATAATTGACATATTCCGCAGCGTTCGTCTCACGGGGGTTATAATAATTCATTTTAAAGAATAGAATGTTTCGACGGTTTAAAGTGAAGTTTTACAACAACTTTTCCGTAAGAAAATGGTATTTCGCAGTTATGATCGTCCTTCAATTCCACGACAATGTCCGTGATGAGCTCCTTGTTGACCGGTACGTAATGAGGTTTGTCGTATCTAACACTAACCGTTTCCTTGTTTTCACCCGATATATGTACGCATCTCAAAAGGGGGACGTGCGAATCCCCGACGGCCTGATATTGGATAATGTCTGTGTAAACGTAGATCGTATAGAGACCCGCGTTAATATCAGCCTGATAAGGGGCGTATGTATTAACACTCGTTGTAAAATCAGCTTCAGCATGGTAGTCCGCACGTCCGAGAGGATCATCCGGCTTCACCCCTAAAATAGTGGCGAGTTTTCCATAGAACCCTACCGCTATGTTACGTATTGCCACTAGATACACCTTGTTTCTCAATTCATCATAACGCAGTTCTCCGTTCTTTGCAAGAACCTTATTTACCCCAAGGATTACATCGTAAATGGTCGCGTAGTATCCACCATTTATTTTTAATTCCTTCCTTACAGTAGTCCCCGATATCTTTCTAATCTTTTTCTTTTCCCCCGGTTTATCTCCTTCCTTTTCCGTCGGGAGTGGGGCCTTGTAAAGCGTGAAACCCCCATCCTTATCACTTAAGGTGTACCAACTTTTAGGATATTCAATTTCAGCAAGCGCAACATCCCATTTTCCTTTCAAGTTGATGGTTGTAGATAGCCTCGTTCTGTAACTAGATATACGGTTTTCAGGATAGACGTCCAAAGATGCGTTGCACGGCAACGTAACATAGAAACCTTGATCTTCCATGATAGTAGCCTTTACATGAATGAACCGATCCGTAATGAGTTTACGCGTTTTAAGGCTTTTGCAAATCCACCAGAGTTTTTTTGTCAATATAGCTATTAAATTTCGACGGCCATCCTAACCATTTCACTAAAACGAGCGTAGACCTCCCCTGTTTTTTCTCCCCTAAAACCTTTTCCACCTTAAACGACTTGTTTTTGCTCACAATGATCTTTTGTAGCTCTTTTTCATAAAAAACTCCGTCGATGATCTCACCGTCGTAATCAGATAGTCTGTAGACAGGTGGTTGACGAGGAATGCATGCGGATATTGTGAAAAATTCCTCCGTGTAGTTCTGCTCATACCCTTTGGCGAATGGCCCTCTCACTTTAGAGATCCTAACAAGATCTCCGACTTTATATTTAAATAAAACCTTTTCATTCTTCTTTATATCACCGTACAAGTTTTGAAACACACTCGCCTCATTTTCTTTGTTGACGTCCAAAGGTCGCATCCTAATACTCCGGTGATAACTGCTGTTGTACCCCTCCATAATATCTTGTAAAACATCTATGTACCGGTGGGAGTTTGTGGCCGTTAAAAATCTCCACATACGACTTTTTAATGTTCGATTAAAACGCTCCACGACGCTAGCTTTCAAATCCGTAGCCGTTGCGAAATGAGTGATGTTATGCTTTTTCATTAAGTCTTGAAAACGCTTGTTAAAAAATTCCGTCCCCTGATCAGTCTGTAATTTCTGCGGTACACGTCGCTCTTTGAGTATAGACTCAAACGCCTTAGTGACCTCTGCACCGCTTTTATTCTTTAGTACACGACACCACGCATACTTGCTAAATACATCGATGCAAGTCAACAAATATTTATTATTATCATTATCCTTGGAATACGCAGTCATATCAACGAGATCCGCTTGGAACTGCGCGTCGATACCATAAACCACAACTCTATTGCGTTTGTATTTCACAGGCGCGGTTCTGTGTAATGTGTAAGCGTCCTCACCGGCAAGCCAATCTGAAACCTCTTTATCGCTTAGACGGACGCCACTATCCTTAAAGACCGCGTCTTTTAGGCGTTTTTTCCCCCCTAATGATCCGGGGTTGGAAGGTGTATAATAAGCATCTTTCATGAGCTCTGCCATGTTATCGGCTCAACCTTTTGCAAAAGAATAAGACAAAGGCTGGTATGCGTTAAACTTTTTATTAAAAATCGTTACAGGATATATGATAGGATATATATGATAATGACAACTATCTCAAAGTAATAAAACAAGAAAATATACATGATAGGATATATGATAGCTATCTCCGAGTAATAAGACAATAAAATAAGAAAGACAAGGTATTACATGCAGAGTATGAAGAGTAAAATTTTGTTAGATACACTCTAACCAGAAAAGAAATTCACGACATGTCTTTAAATCACAATCTAAGAAATGATCAACCGCTGTTTCAATAAAAGGATTTACATCGAAATCAGCATCTTTTAACACCAACTCCTCACAAACATCAGTTACAAAGGCACAGATACATGTGATGTCGGCAAAACGCAACTCTGCTTCACACACTATATCCAGAACGTTTCTTAAAACAGAAAGCGGTTCATCGTTATTGGCACATTCGGTGATCATTTTACCCCATGTACATATCACTCCTCGAGCATTTTTCATTACTTTCTTGAGATTCTTTACACGCTTATCTTCATCATCATTATCATCATCTTCTTCTTCTTCTTCATCATCAGAATTTGAAAATATGATCACTTCTTCCAGCAATCTCTCGAGTTCTCTTCTGTAATGTTCTTTGAACATATTTCCCATAAAATCTTTTAGGCTATATACCAGACCCATGTTGTTAGTGTCGGTGGTGCTGCTGACGGTTTCTTGGTTACTCTCCATCCGTAAGGGGTTTACCCGACCAGATATCGACCGCGTCGTAGACTGCTTTCTTGCACGATTCGTCCACAAGCTCGTCCCTGATTGCTTGCAGCCTGCTGCCGATGTACGGCTCTTCTTTTAATTCATGCAGAATAGCTCCGGTTGTTCCTTGAATCCGTTGAGGGTGCGACTTTAGTCCGCAGCGTTGTAGCGCGTGAGCGATAGCGCGGCGAAGGCTGGGTTTAAACAGCTTGCGGGTCAGTTCGTCAAAGTGAGTATCGAAGAAAAATGTAGGTGGTTCAAACAGGCAGGAGTGTTGGAGCTGGCTGGGGTGATCAATGGCACAGCCCTCACAGTCTTCCTTCAACTTGTTGCTGATGATGTGCTGCAGCAGCGCTGCGATCGTGGCTTTCACGGTCTTGAATCCGATATCGGTAAAGCAGCCGTCTGTCACGTCAAAATCCTGTTTAGTAGCGAAAGGTGTGTCGGCGCAGAGTTCCGTCAGGAAGGAGAGGTTGCGGTATCCGAGCTCTGTGCAGAATTTATCCAGCCATTCTTTCGAAGTGTCCGTTGCAGAAGTGTTTTCTGTTAGAACATGATCCGTAGCATTATCATCAGGATGATCGAGATCGCATTTGTATGAGTTGATGAAGCAGTGCATCTGCTGTGGAGACATGTCTCGAGCCATGGCTTATAAATGAGAAGTGTTGGTGGGTTAGACTTACCCGCTCTTTTAATGGCTGTAGTGAATGGGCGGGGCCGGCAGTTCGTACATGTCGCTGCGGGGGCATCTCTCTGGGTGGAACAGGGCCACTTTAATTTTCTTGTAACCATCATGTATGTTGCACCAATTGAACATCTTGTTTATCGCCGAGAAAAAGCCACTCAGCAGATCCAGATCACGCCACGTGAACAAAAACTGCATCTCGTACAGTTTGTCGTGTTCTTCCTTTTCCACAAGGCGTCGGGGTGGGTCACGGAGCTTTGTCTTGTCTTTGCAGCAGAAAATGTAGACATATTCGTCGTCATTCTTCATAGAATGGTCTCCGACCACACGGAACCGGGTATTCGGCACCACACTGTCAAACTCAGAGATGTACAGCGGCATCCCCCGGCAGTCATTCAGATCCTTCCAGACACGGCCGTAAAACAGCACCCAGTCTTTCTCATGAAACACCACACACGGATCCCCCCGGTAAAAATCACCGAGGGTATCTGCTGTGTAGAGAGTCACGACTCTGGATGCTTTATGAAAGATGTAGCCAAATACCCGCTTATTGGACATTATATTCTCCTTTTTCACGACATCCGTATTGTCATGGAGAAACTTTGTTATACTCGTATGTCTGCAATGTTTTTTTGGTGCCATTTCCAGCCCGTCATATATCGAGTCATCATCGCTATCCATATCAGGAGTTCTAGGTGAGTTTAAATGCCCTATGTCTATGTAGCTCATAGCTCCTCTTCTCATTTTTGCAGAATGTCTGAACCTCTATTTATATAACCCTGTGACGGAATGCGACACCCCCGAAATATCTGGTCAAACAACCGGGTCAAACGATCATTCACTCCCGGAGCTCACGGGTCAACATCCAGATGGACAAACACAAACAACATTACATTCATCCTAATATCCGAAGGTCACAGGTCAACAGCCAGATGGACAAACACAAACAACATTACATTCATCCTAATATCCGGAGGTCATAGGTCAATGACATCGGGGTCAAAGGTTGTGTTGACACAGTCCGGAAACGGAAGGACAAAAGGTCACACCTGTCAAGTCATCAATCAAAGGGGCCATAAATCACTTTTTGACACATGCCCCAGGGTAATCACTACTATTGCCTCTGAATTTGCGTCTGAATAGCGCTGGCTCCGTGGGCGTGGCCGCATTAGCGGATAATGAGCTGAATCACAGACTTCTGAGATGGCTCTCTTTTCATACAGATTACATAAACACAGAAGGTTTGTTTTCGATTTGACTTACATGATTTAAAACCTGACATCTTAACGTTTTTTTAGACATAAGTTTAATTTTTCTGTGATTAGTATTCACTAAGTTACAGTTCATTTTCTGAGAACTATCAGATTGGACTTCATTCAGAGGGAGAGGAGAAATCATGCATCATGTTAGTTTTCTTTATTTTACAAAAAGCACAACATTTTGTTTTTACTCTGAGTGTATACAAATAAAAGAAGATATTCTATAGTTTCAATTGATATATTACTTATGTCTCTATGACAAAAAATGACAGTATTTTAAGTCTGTTTTGCTGCAATGTGAAAAAAAACCTGCAAAATGCGCCGGCGTGTTTTCAGACCTCAGAGTGTTAAGGGTGAGGAATTTCTCTGAAACTTCCTCTAGTGGTTCGAAGGGAGCCTCAGCTAACCCTTCTAATACCACGGCCAAGTCCCAGGCCAGAGTCCTTGTACGTACTGAAGTCCTCAGCCTCAGAGTACCACGGAGGAAGCATATAAAAAGGGGCTCTCAATCTACCAAGGAAATCCCCAGAGGAGCATGGCCGAAATGGCCGCATACAACTTCCTCATGGAGGGAGCTTTGGAGTAGAGTATGGTCTCCACAACCTCAGTTGGGAGACCAGCATCTATGAGCCTGGCCCCCTCAGAGGCCAGGCCCACAGTCTCCGTAGTTCTGGGCGCGGATGAATTATCATGCCGCCCGCTTGAGACAGGAGGTCCTGCCTGAGAGGAAGCTCCATCAGGGAGCCATCTAGAAGGGACACTAGGTCTGAGAACCATATTTTGGTTGGCCAGTACAGGGCTATCAATATTAGACTGACCCCTTCCTGGCGTACTTTCTCCAGAACTCCCGGGAGCAGAGCGAACGGGAAAATGCATACAGACGCAGCCTCGGCCATGTCTTTACCATGGCATCCAGACCCAGTGGTGCTAGATGAGATAGGGAGAACCACAGTGGACACTGGGTTGATTGCCCTGAAGGAAATAGGTTGATTTCAGCTCGACCGAAGTTTTCCAAAGTGAGCTCCACCACCTCGGGGTGGAGTCTCCATTCCTCAGGCCTCAGCCCCTGCCTCGACAGGGCGTCTGCTCCCACATTTTGATGCCCTCAGGTCTGGGAGAATGTATTCTGCCAGAAATACCGCCATCATTTCCAGCCAATTTATGTGCCAGGAACTCTGATGGTCTTCCCAGAGACCCTGAGCTGAGCGACCACTCATGATCGCCCCCCAGCCCATGAGGGAAGCATCTGTCGTAAGCATTACGCGACAACGAGAAGTCAGAAAAAAGAAGGCATTTTCCACATGACCAGAACACGAAGGCATCGCCGCGTGACTTTGATCATGCAAAAAGGATTTCCCCTTGGAGAAAACCCCTTGGTCCTGAGCCATCACTGTAAGGGTCTCATGTCCAGAAGGGCAAAGGTTATCACGTTGGACGCAGCTGCCACAAGACCCAACAGTCTTTGAAACTGTTTGATAGTGAGTGACTGGCCTAGTTTCACCCCATTCACGGCATTGAAAATGGAACTCACGAGCAGGAGACAGATGTGCCTGCATCGTGGTGGAGTCCCAAACTACCCCTAAGTAGTTGGTAATTTGAACCAACACACTTTTCTTGGCATTGAGCCTCAGCACAAGCCTCTTCATGTGTGACAGAACAACATCTCAATGTTGAACTGCCAGATGTTCTGTTTGAGCTATAATCAACCAGTCATCGATATAGTTCAGTACGCAGATGCCCTGGAGTCTCAGTGGAGCCAGAGCTGCATCCACGCACTTCGTAAATGTGCGGGGTGATAAGGCCAAAGAGAAAAACCCTGTAAGCTTTGCCCCCGAAAGCAAACCTGAGGAACTCCCTGTGTTGAGGATGGATGGATACATGAAAGTAAGCATCTTTCATGTCTATCACAACAAACCAGTCCTCGGACCTGATCTGTGTGATAACCTTCCATCCTTCTTTGGAACATTGAAGCATTGGTTGTAAAAACCCTGAAAGCTTGCTGGGAGGAGAATCCCTTCTATAGCTCCTTTTTGCAAGAGCGTCATAATCTCCTGTTCCATTACCAGAGACTGCTTGGGGGAGACACCACTGTGGGAAGGACCCCATTAAACTGGGGCGGGCGAGACCTGAATTTGTAACTCTTTTCTATTGTGATCAGCACCCATTTTGAAATATTTGGGAGAAGTTTCCATTCTGCCAGAAAATTTACTAAGGGAACCAGTCTCTCGACACTGGCCCCTTGGGTTTTTTTGAGCACTTTACTCGGTGCCCTGAAGCGGCGAACCGGCAAGGAACAGCCGAATCAAGTGATGACCAGTAGAGACCGCTGCACTCTGAAGCACACTGGGTGGCAGGGTTAGCAGAACAGCCCCCTGAGGGCGCCAAAGAGGGATGGGTACCAAGTATTTTAATACCCAATCCTCTCTGGAGTGGGCTGCCCTCCAATGTCCTGCGCCACTGGCATCAGGACCTCTTCGAAGCCTTCTTGGTGATAATTACAGTCCGCAGATCTGTGTTACCCCACAAAGACTTCAGCTGTGTCGCCTGTCCCTGTCCCCAAGCTTTCTGCGAGGTGGCAACACTTTCTTTGGATAAACGGTCAGACCAGTGCCCTGAAACGGCGAACCTGTCATGATCACTAGTGAGAGTGCCCTATCAGCCACTTGAGGGCACTCCATCCCGGACTCTGGTTTTCACCCCTTGGACTTCATTACCCATAACACACTTCCCGGACAATTATCCCATGTCATTACACCCAGCTGTTTTGTGTTTCCTCATCAGTGTCTGTCTATTTATACCCTGTTTGTTTCTGTTTTAGTCATGGAGTTTTCATTGTGTGTTTTCTTGTTTTTGTTGTGCTTGTTTTGTATGGACTGCTTTAGTGGATTTTGATTTTTCACGATTTTTGGATTACCCATTGGATTACCCCTTGCTCTTGGATCTGTCTCTTGTCTCCGTGTCTGCAACGTGATAGAACCGGCAGGGAACATCTGAACTGACTGCTCTACAATCCTCCTCTTTCTTAGAGGAACACTGGAAACCACTGCACCCTGAAGCACATAAGGTGGCAGGGTTGGAGGAATGGTCTCCTTTATTCTCTTTTAAATTCCTCAGAATTTAATGTATTCAATATTTCATTTAATCCTCAAATAAAATGCAGCTAGTTCTTATATATATATATATATAGTTCTTTGAACAGGCTGAATATGTTTAGAATACAAAAAAAGAATTATAGCTCGTAATAATTCGCAACGTATTTTAGGGAAAGAGAGAAAGGGAAACTCCCGTCTACTCAGATCCCTCAATATATATATATGTATTTATAATTACGGACACGTGATCTATGCGCAGCCTCGGCAAACGCGAGATCCGAGCCGTATATTCATTCTTGCAGACTTAATCTACGTGCTGCCTCAGCAACGCGAGATCCAAGCTATATATTCTTTAATGAAAACTCAATCCAGCGCGAGATCCGAGCCTTGTGTTAGACTTTTATTCCCTCAAGAATAAAGCCAACAGGAGTGGAGCTACAAAACTCCCGCTAGTGCATACTTTTCTTCGGGACATTTTTATGAATGAACAGTCACTGACAATTGTGAGTTGACATGCATGCTCCACTCCCAGCAAACAACACATAAATCGTGTGTATTCCCACTCGCTTTGTAGTGTAGCACAGGGGGAAACGCGATTCAAACTGCTGTTCACTATTGATTTGTTATAAACGTGTGATTTGTGTGACTGTGAGGTGGCGAGTCCTCCGATATCACAATATCCACCTCCTCAGAGCTGGAAATGTGAGTACCAGTGCCTCAGCCCGGGGGAAGAAACCGCAGAGCGTGCTTCCACCTGGGAGACGGCACTGAACCTGGCAGGTAAGGGCAGAGAAAGGGCGGCGCCCGTCTCTAACCCCTCTGTCAGATCCATTTGTGAACCCCACGAATGGAGCCTCCGCCCTGCCTCAGCAGAAGCGGGACCCTATCCGCGGGGAACACTGGAACACAGTGTCCTGAGATTGAGTTTTTTACAGTGCACACAGACAGCTCCCTCGAGAGCTGCCTGGGCATGCTCAACTCCCATTCAACTGTTGTTTCTCGCCATAAAACGTGTCTTTTTTATATATAAATATATGGATTGGTGTGAGATACTCTTGTCCTCAGACGAAGAGATCGTGACTTGTTTATATGTAATAAAACAAACAACACCAAATAAGACACACTATAACACAGAGCGCTTGCTGAAGACAACAGAAGCTAGCGTTCTTTGTTCTGGGTATGCTTTATAGTTTCCTGGTCCGTGACGTCACGTCAGCTTGTTCCAAAGCTATAAAATAAGATATTTTAAAGAAAGTTTGTTACCAGGCTGCTTTGGGCCAACATTAGCTTCCATAGTAGAAAAAAAACTATGGAAGTCAATGGTGGTTTTTAACAGAAATATATAAAGAATATAAAGAAATTTATACAGCTTTGGAACAAGCTGAGGGTGAGTAAATGATGACAGAATTTTCATTTTTGGGTAAACTATCCCTTTAAGTCACATGCAACCATGTCATTCACAATAAATTTGCCAAATCAGATTTTAAATTTTCATTCTTATTGTAAGGGGTGGTTTAAACCTTTTCTAATCTGTTTGATAGGACATGTAAACACTTGATCAGATTAAAAACTGACATTTGAAAGTGTAAAGCATGTGGAATGACATAGAAATGACGCAATGATGAATGAAAACCATTGTTGTTGAATGAATGCAGTGTAATAAATGACTATTGTCATAAAATTTCAAAATGCTTCTGTTTAGTTTTGAGCATTTTTACTGCTTGATAAATATAAACAGCACGGCACATAGCTTCATGTTCTCTGCGTCTCCTTATCAGGACCTGGAATGATAAATATAAAGTCTGCTTTTTGAAACAGAAAAGAAGCAATGACAGGATGATGGTTAATATGCACCAACAGTGCATACTGTAATTTTGGACAGACAATGCATTTTAAAATATCAAATGCAATTTCTAAATAAATGTACACATCAACTATATTCAGATTCAATCACAATGATTTCATTCTGAATTAAATAAAAAGTGTAAATGTATCAAATAGTAAAATTGCTGACGCCTCAAATTCAGAATTATTAACATCTCTTTGTCTCTGTGAGTAAGTGAATTGTGAAATTCAACCCTGTGAATTACCTGTTTGTCCTCCTGAGCCTTTTAACGAGAAGGCTGCTTTTATGGCTGGATGCTGATTGACACACCTTTTGACCATGTTCTCACATCCAGGACAACAAAATGATCAAACAGACCTGAAACAAATGACCCATGATTGAAATCACTTTAAATCCATTTAGTCTTATCTAAGTGATATCTCTTGATCCGGGACCCATGCAGTCCACCTGGAGATTATCTGAATGATATGTGGTTGTATATAAAGGGTAATTAATGACTGAATGTTACATACATACCGATAGCAGCACCATTAGTCCAGGACCTTATATCTATTGGTACTGAACAAGTCAGAAACTAATTTAATACCCACCCCTGCTTATAATCATTGTTGTCTTGTTGTTGCTGCAGAGGCTGTCTCTCCTCCAGCTGCTGAAAATAAAAAGTATGTTAGATTTATAGGAATGAATAGACTCACACATAACGTTAATGTTAAACCAGTAAGTGGCGACAAACAAGAATATTTTTTTTATAAACAACTCTAAATCATTGATTTGGCTGGTTCATTGGCTGTCATTACAAAAAATGTAAGTAAACAAATCGTTAAGTAATTAACCGTGTCTGATTAACCGTTTTATACAGATTTTATTGAATTTTCAATATGGTTCATATGAGCTTCATGGAGGCCAGGCAGGGTCTAAAATTAACAAACACTCTACTACAGTTGCCCATTAACGAATATAAGTGATTATTCTGCCGTTTATAGCATTAAACAGTAAACGTTACATTTAAAATAACTACAAAAAAAATATAAAACTATGTCTCAGATTTTAACGTTAACGTCACCTCAGACCGCCCCACGGGCAGCGCTCGTGCGCACATTAACCAAACGGAATTTATTTATGAAATAAATGTAGAAAACCAAAAACACTGCACTAATATTACTCATCACAAGTGATAATTTAGTGTCACATGGGCAAAAACGATGAATAAAAGCAGATTTGTAGGGCTTACCTTTTACTCCGTGTCCGTCTGCTGGAAGTCGACTATTACAGAACAAAATGATGCACATGCGCAGTACTCAAGATTCTCCGAAAGTCCGTTAGACTTGCTCATTTAAAATTTCGAATTTGTCTCGCCCGTGCCCCATCCAATAAATCTCCTTCATTCACAAACACAACATATAATATATATAAACAAGTCAGTAACTTTTGGCGCTCTAACGGTTAAACAAAATGGCATGCATCTTGTGGAAGAACATTGTAGCCGGAGCTACTTCTCTCTGTTTACGTCTATGACGAGTTACTGAGTACCAGGTACTGTGCTACTCCGCAGCAGTTCCTACCAGACCGGTCTAAAATAGTCTGAATATAAACACTTATTATAGGTGTACCATAATGATTCAGGGTAAGACAAAAACACGGTTTGGAAAATGTATTCATGTTGTATATTCCCATTGTATAATTTTTGTACATTTTGAACACAAAAAGTTACATATCTGGAAAGTTATCAGGAGACCAATGGACCACGTCGCAGCAACGTTCTCCGTGGGATTAACCAGTCCTCACAACATTCATTCAGTAAACCTCTTTTGTTCACAAACATATGAATAATCATTTTGCTGTCAAATATTTTATGAATATGTAGTAGGCTATGAGGTATATCTCAAATATAGATAAAACTACGTTGATTCATTTAAAAAAGCTTGAATCAATTAAATTTACTCATAACATCCAAATGCCATATTAACAAACATAATATTGGCTTAATGCAATATCTGGAAAGTTATCAGGAGACCAATAGACCACGTCGCTACAACGTTCTCCGTGGGATTAACCAGCGACGTCTTTTGAGGACTTGCCCGCGACGTTTCTGGAATGTTAGCCAAGATTCTGAAAAATGGAACATTACCACGACGTCCTCACAATGTTGTCATAAAGTAATGTCACGCTGACCAAATGACGACTAACTGACGATGTCATCACAACGTACTGTGTTTGCTGGGAACACACAAAATATCTTGAACGTACTTCCGGTTTCCGCATTCTTCAGAACGCTTATGCTGTATGTCCCACGCCTTTCCCATTCTACTTATGGAACGAACGCGGCACCAGTTTCGTTTCTTCACGACGCAATCACACAGAGGGTTTCCACAGCGTCATTTTCTATGCAATGTCTCATTCCCTCTTGAGGAAACAAAGGTTACAATCGTAACTGATACATTTTTTACACTTTCCGATGCACGGACCGAACACACTGAACTTTCTGAACCACTGCTAGTGGGAAATCAAACAGGAAGTGTTTGTCAGATCTAAATGTAAATGTAGATCTCACAACAGGTTTTGGGAAATGCAAATGTTTTGTGAGGGGAAAGTTAAAAAAATATATCTTTTCATCACATCCCAAATTTTTTCCACCACTATGTCCTTTTAGGGGCTCCGTAGTATTGTGCTGTGCATTTATGAATTTTATTTTGTAAATATATTATTTTTGAGGCTGATCTGGCTCTGTATGAATTGGTCGATGTGATGAGCAAAACATTATTTTATCGTAATAACAATGCATGATTCTTGATTCGAATTGGAGATTATAAAAATGTTCTCTGTTACATATTTTGTCAAACAAATAATCAGCTACAATGCAGAACACACACAGAAGTGAAGGAGTGACACCATAACACATCCACAATAGAGAACAAACACACACAACACCATGTTCAGGTTTGACTGTATCTGTGACATAATTGCAAAAAAAAATAAAAAATACTTCAGTGATCATATATTGTTATAAAGTCTAAACACAAATCTATATAAAAACTTTTTTTTGTGATCAAATCTTTTTTTATTTTTATACATTTTAAAGAGAACAATACATGAAGGTATATACACACCAAAAAAAATAAATAAATGAATAAATAACAGTATATAATATATACATACATGCATGTACACACACATACACATGTAGGGCTGTAGTCAATCAAAGAAATGCTTAGTCGACCAAAGTCCTGTCCTGCGCAACGATCAGTCGACTAAAAAAAAAAAAAAAAAAGACGCAATGTCTTTTTTGATTGAACATTTATTAAACAATTATAAAAGAGCATTTATAAAACAACAACGAAAAACATCAATAATACATAAAACTATAATAATAATACAATTCTTTGAAAATTAGGTTATTTTTTAAACTGCAAAGTGAGGAGTTCTGTCCTAGGTCTATAGTGACCGTCACAATCGTGCACCTGGACCACACCACACGCTACAAAAAATATAACTGCTAAAACTGCCAAATAATGAAAAATCCTAACAAAAGCTCTCGATTATACAGGCTGTATATTCTTCTTTACTTTCAAAGCTATGGGTTAACTTTTGTCCAACCGATCTAGACGTTTTAAAACAAACACAAACAAACCCAAAATAGCCTAAAAAAACACTAATAATAATAGGCTGTATAGTAGGAAGGCCTATAGATTTATTTTCGTTTTGTTACATTATATAGGCTATTTTCAAACGCGTCAAGTGTACAAATAAATTGAGTCAAAATCTATTGAGTCAGCATAATAAAGCCGTTAAGGCTACTTACAGATCTGCAGGCCTAGTCCACCTTTTTTATGTTGTGGGCCAAAAACACTAAGGGGCCGTTCACACAGAACGCGTTTTTATATTCCAATGCGCTACTTTCCCATTGTTTTTCTATGTAAACACGCGCTTGACGGACGTGCATGACCGTTAAGGCCCTTTCACACCGGACGCGAAACGGAAAAGCGAAACGAAAAAGCGGATAGTTCGCATCAAAACCATTCACATCAGCCGCGACGCGCATTTGCGACGTTTGTGATCTGAAAGATTCCAAAACATTCGCGGCGACAGCTGAATGAAAAATATATATATTTCAACAAAATAATCTTCATCCTGTTGAAAAAGTTGGTCAGTTTAACTGCTCAGGACAAACAACATTTTGGGTGCACCCAGTCTTAAAGAACAGAGAGTCTGAGGGGGAGTACGCTAATCTTGTAACAGGAGTTAAAACTTTATCACGGCCGTACATACTTTCGAATGTCCGTGGGACAATTTGAGGAGCTCAACAATGGCACCTCATCTGACGAGACAAACCACAAACTTCAGGGAACCAATAGATCTGGAACAGCGTTTGGCAGTCTGCATAAGGTGCTGTCCTCACTGATTGTCATGTTCAAGTGTTGATATTACGATGTTTCCAGTCACAATGTAAACAAGTGCCACAGTCGTACTGACGGCAACACATTCACTCTCCATAGTCACGGACACAATTAGGTTTAAAAAAAAAAAAAAAATCAACAAGTTTTACCTCAAAAGGTTATGTTATCCTTGTCTATAGCCTACAACGACTTGCATGTACCTTTGTTTCCTTGTATTTGATTGGTTGAAGCCTTTTCTGTCGCTTCGAAAGTGAAAAAAAATCGACATCGAAGCGAAAAAAATAAACGTCGTTTTTTCGCAGCAGCACATTCGCGTTCGGTGTGGAAGCACTCATTACACAAACAGCTGATCAAAAAACAAAACCATGGCGCGAATAATTCGCGCGTCAAAATCGCGTCCAGTGTGAAAGGACCTTTTACGCTCGCGTCTCGCGTCTTTTGCAGCGCCTCACACATGAGCGTCGCGTTTTTAAGACGCCGTGTCAAGTTAAAAGAATTTCAACTTTTACAAGCAGCGCAGCTCATCAATGTCAGTTCCAAAACAGTGGACCAATCAGAAGAACTTGGGGGCGGGCAAGCGTTGCGAGTTGGCATGACAACTGATTTATATAATGGCAACATGGCGGAGGAGGCGCTCATTATTATCTTATTTTCTTTTTTTCCATGTCAACTTGTATCTGTAAATTCTGCAGTTTGCCTATTTCTATTACTTCCGTTATTGTCGTTATTGCATCACGTCTCAAAGCCGCGTCTCGAGACTCTCGCGTTCTATGCTGCGCTGTTTTTTAAAACCACTCCTGAGCGCTGCGTCTCGCGTTTTTAGACGCAAAGACGCGTTCTGTGTGAACGGCCCCTAACATGTCCACATTCTTGGGTAAAAGACAGCTCCTCGACTTGTTAACAATAAATCCTGCTTTGGAAAATATGCGCTCTGCAGGAGCGGAGGTTGCAGGGATGCAGAGCAGGCGTTTGGCTGCCTGAGCAAGTCGTGGATATCTCTCCTCATTAGCAGTGTCCACTTTACTTCTGTACTGAAAACAAGTAGCGTTCTAACTGAATGAATACAGCAAAACTACCTATATTCCTTACTGAGCGCGAAGCAGCAGTGCAGCCAGCCACAGGTGCGGTTCCCGAGTGTTCATGTGGTGCGCTAAACTGTGGCGCCGTTATAAAATAGCCTAATTAAAGCATTTAAAGTTTGGTATAAAACATAGGCTAATTATATTTAGAATACAGTAATATATAACTGCTAATAAAGGAATAAATATCAAGGAGTAAATCAATGAAAATTTCTTTATTGGTAAAAAAAAAAATTTTTGCAACTGGTCGACCAATGAGAATGTCAGTCGACCAAAACGGCATCGACCGATTAGTCGACTATACGACTAAAGTTGACAGCCCTATACACATGTGTACATATACACATACATACAGATACATATACACATCTACGTATACATTCGCATATATACCTACATATAAGCATAAATAATAATGCGTATGATTAACAAAGAGAAAAAAAAAAAAAAAAAAAAAAAAAAAATATATATATATATATATATATATATATATAAACAATTAAAAAAAAATCTATATAAAAACTTGTGAAAAGATACCTATAAAAATAGATATGTGCAAAATGAGTGATGCTCTTCAGCCATCTACTGGTCATCCAGTTATTTTAATGTTTAACCCTTTCGCACGTAAGTTTAAAATATTCTGGCTGACCCCCCAGCATGAGTTTTTTAAGGCGACCATTATTTAGACGCGTCATTGCTTGTTACGTGACACACCGCAGCGCTGTATGACTGATGATCTGCTTTCATTTAATTTTTCCTTTTTTATTCAAAATATTCACAAATTTGTTAACTATAGCATGAGATATCAAATATTCCGATTGCCAAATATGTGCAAGTGGATGTGTTTTGCTGTTTAAACACTTTTATAATGATTGCGTTAGTTGAGCCATATGTGCGATGGGCACCACACAGAGAATCGGATCTGTTATATTTACAACCCGTGAATTCATCCACTTCTCCCGAAATACATGAAACATACATGAAAAAGTGAGTCTGTGAACTGGGGAAGAATAGAGTAAGCTTTAAATTTACTTTCACAATGTGTATCTGATATGAATAAAACGTGTCGTCTAATTATAATGAAAAGAGTTGTTATTTCCGCTTCTATAGACATCATTGTGTATTTTACAAACTCTAAATATATTGTTTTGTTAGTACTCACTTGTATTTAAATGTCTGAAACCTAAAATAAACATTATTTGGTTGAAAACACTGTATATATGTAATATATGAATAGTGCTGCACGCGTCCGTCTCTGGTTTAGCACCAGCCAAAGCGCGCATACACATTTGAATTTGGCAGTTGATCATGTGATGCACCGAATGTTCTAATCACACCGGTGTGATCGTACGCGTCAAAGGGTTAATGTTTGTTTTCCGGTAGATGTCAGCAAACTACATCATGACTGTCCATGTTATCTCCATGAACAAAATTAAGAAATTAGATGTAAATTATCACCAATATAAACACATTATAAAATCACCATATAAGTGAGGGATGTTACATAAGTTTAAAAAAAGTGGACATGTTATGGGCATGTTCTCATGATCATGATTGATTTTTACAGGTTTATCAAGGATTTATGATGCCCATTCATTATAAACATTTTACTTTTATTCATATTATATAAACTTTTTTTCATTTCAAAAGCTTATAAAGTGGAGCGATTTGATAATGCCGTACCGACTCTTATTCTACCTGGCAGAAATAAGGCCATCCTGAAGACGGCGCAGTTTGACCAATCAGATGACAGGGGCGTTTCAGCACCTCCCACATGTGTGAATGAAATATCAAAGCCATAAACTGATTTATAACAACTGAAAAATAAGAAATGTTTTTTTAAGGTTTCAGACATTTAAATACGCATAAGCACCAGTAAAACAACACATTTAGAGTTTGCAAAATACACACTGATGCCAGACATGAGTGGAAGCAGCAATAACAAGCCATTAAAATATAATTTGCTGATATTTATTCATATCAGACACACACAATGGGCCTAAGTAACTATAAAGTTTACTCTGTTATTCTTCCTGTTCACCAGGCACTTACTGTTATATGTATTCAGGAGAAACCGATGAATTCACATTCTGTACTCTGTGAACTGCAATAAATCTAAGATGGTGGCGCCCGCGTTATGGATCAAGATAAAGATAATTTATAAATGTTTGTAAACAACAAAACATCTCGGGTTACAGATGTAACCCCTGTTCCCTGAGTAAGGGAACGAGACGCTACGTCGAATGACGTGATGGGAACCCCCTGCATTTTGTGTTCTTGAAGCACCTCTGTATCCAACCAATGAGGAAACGTGACGTCAGAGGCGGGTGTCGTCACGGACCAGGAAATTATAAAGCATACCCAGAACAAAGAACGCTAGCTTCTGGAATATGTCTGAAGCAAGACGCTCACAGGTATGCCGGGGGTACGGCAACGTGACGTAGCATCTCGTTCCCTTACTCAGGGAACGGGTTACATCTGTAACCCGAGACGTTCCCTTTCGTGGGAACTATCGACGCTACGCCGAATGATGTGATGGGAACGCTATCCCAACTACGCCGTATCACCAAGTACCTGTCTGTTATCTTGTAGACAGAACTGAGGACCCCGGAGAGGGGCCTACGTCCAGGTTGTAAAACCAATAAATGTGTGCTGGGATGACCATCCAGCAGAACCACATATGTCATTAATGGATACTCCTGACATTAAGGCCTTTGAGGCCACCATACCCCTAGTCGAGTGAACATGGACAGCTAATGGAGATGGCTGTCCGGCCGCCTCATAAGCAAGTGAGATAGCCTCGACCACCCACTTGCTCATTCTCTGCTTAGATGCTGGACCTCATTTCTAATGAGACCCATAAAACACACAAACAATTGATCTGTTTTGCCCCACAGGGCAGCTCTGTGGACATATGCATCTAAAGCCCTCACTGGGCAGAGCAGATTGAGTTTCTCCTGATCCAAAGTTGTAAATGGAGGAAGATGGAAGGCCTGAAGTACGATGGAACCTGGGACGTTGGTGGGGACCTTAGGCATATAGCCTGGTCTAGTGTGCAGGAACACTTTGACCATTCCAGGTGCGAATTCCAAACATAAAGAAGCAACTGAAAGTGCTTGAAGATCTCCTATTCTTTTAAGAGATGAAATAGCCAGTAGAAATATGGTCTTTAAGGGTGAGGAATTTCTCTGAAACTTCCTCTAGTGGTTCAAAGGGAGCCTCGGCTAACCCTTCTAATACCACGGCCAAGTCCCAGGCCGGACTCCTTGTACGTACTGAAGGCCTCAGCCTCAGAGTACCACGGAGGAAGCGTATAAAAAAGGGGGTCTCGACCTACCAAGGAATCCCCCAGAGGAGTATGGCCGAAATGGCCGCATACACTTCCTCGTGGAGGGAGCTCTGGAGTTGAGTATGGTCTCCACAACCTCAGTTGGGAGAGCAGCATCTATGAGCCTGGCCCCCCTCAGAGGCCAGGCCCACAGTCTCCATAGTTCTGGGCATGGATGAATTATCATGCCGCCTGCTTGAGCGAACAGGGAAATGCATACAGACGCAGCCTCGGCCACGTCTGTACCATGGCATTCAGACCCAATGGTGCTGAATGAGATAGGGAGAACCACAGTGGACACTGGGTTGATTCCCCTGAAGCAAAAAGGTCGATTTCAGCTCGACCAAAGTTTTCCAAAGTGAGCTCCACACCTCAGTGTGGAGACTCCATTCCCCGGGCCTCGGCCCCTGCCTTGACAGGGCGTCTGCTCCCACATTTTAATGCCCTCAGGTCTGGGAGGAAGTATTTTACTGCAAGAAATACCGCCATCATTTCCAGCCGATTTAAGTGCCATGAACTGATGGTCCTCCCAGAGACCCTGAGCTGAGCGACCACTCATGATCGCCCCCCAGCCCGTGAGGGAAGCATCCGTTGTAAGCATTACGCAACGAAGAGAAGTCCCCAACACAGGTTCTGGGACAGGAACCAAGGCTTTTTCCACATGGCCAGAGCACGAAGGCATCGCCGCGTGACTTTTGATCTTGCGAAAAGGATTTCCCCTCGGAGAAAACCCCTTGGTCCTGAGCCACCACTGTAAGAGTCTCATATGCAGAAGGCCAAAAGTTATCACGTTGGACGCAGCTGCCATAAGACCCAACAGTCTCTGAAACTGTTTTACAGTGAGTGACTGGTCATAAGAGACCACCGTCGTGTTGTCCGTACGGACCAACACGTGGTGGCCCCTCAGGTCTGGGAGGAAGTGTTTCAGTGCTAGAAACACCGCCATCATCTCCAGCCGATTTATGTGCCAGGAGAGCTGATGGTCCTCACATAGACCCTGAGCCGAGCGACCACTCATGATCACCTGTACTGGTAAGCTATGCCCGAAAGCAAACCTGAGGAACTTCCTGTGAGAAGGATGGATGGATACATGAAAGTAAGCATCTTTCAGGTCTATCACAACAAACCAGTCCTCGGACCTGATCTGTGGGATAACCCTCCATCCTTCTTTGGAACAATGAAGTATAGGTTGTAAAACCCTGACAGCTTGCTGGGAGGAGAACCCCTTCTATAGCTCCTTTTTGCAAGAGCGTCATAACCTCCTGTTCCATTACCAGAGACTGCTCGGGGGCCACCACTGTTGGAAGGACCCCATTAAACTGGGGCGGGCGAGACCCGAATTTGTAACCCTTTTCTATTGTGAGCAGCACCCATTTTGAAATATTTGGGAGATTTTTCCATTCTGCCTCATTTACAAAGGGAACCAGTCTCTCGAGACTGGCCTCTGGTGATTTTTGAGCACTTGACTCGGCGCCCTGAAGCGGCGAACCGGCAAGGAACAGCCGAATCAAGTGATGACCGGCCCTCCTCGGAGGATCAGTGGAGACCGCTGCGCCCTGAAGCACACTGGTTGGCAGGGTTAGCAGAATGGTCTCCTTTATTTTCTTTTAAATTCCTCAGAATTTAATGTATTCAATATTTCATTTAATCATCAAATTAAATGCAGCCAGTTCTTATATAAATATATATTTTTGAACAGACTGAATATATTTAGAATACAAAAAAAGAATTATAGCTCGTAATAATTCGCAAGGTATTTTAGGGAAAGAGAGAAAGGGAACTCCCTTCTGCTCAGATCCCTTTATATATATTATATATATAAATATATATATATATATATATATATATATATATACACACACACACACACACACACACACACGCATAATTACGGACACGTGATATATGCGCAGCCTCTGCAAACGCAAGACCCAAGCCGTATATTCATTCTTGCAGACTTAATCTACACGCTACCTCGGCAACGCGAGATCCGAGCCATATATTCTTTAATGAAAACTCAATCCACGCACTGCCTCGGCAAGCACGAGATCTGAGCTATATTCTTTAATGAAAACTCAATCCACAGCGCAAGATCCGAGCTTTGCATTAGACTTTTATTCCCTCGAGAATAAAGCCAACAGGAGTGGAGCTACAAAACTCCCGCTAGTGCATACTTTTCTTCGGGACATTTTTATGAATGAACACTGTCACTGTCAGTTGTGAGCTGACGTGCATGCTCCACTCCCAGCAAACTACACATAAATCGTGTGTATCCCAACTCGCTTTGTAGTGTAGCACAGGGGAAAAATCAAACTGCTGTTCACGATTGATTTGTTATAAACGTGTGATTTGAAACATGATATGTGTGTGACTGTGAGGTGGCCATCCTCAGATCGATATCACAATATCCACCTCCTCAGAGCTGGACATGTGAATATCGGTGCCTCAACCTGGGGGAAGAAATCGCAGAGCGTGCTTCCACCTGGGAGACGGCACTGAACCTGGCAGGTGAAGGCAGAGAAAGGGCGGCGCCTGTCTCTAACCCTCTGTCAGATCCATTTGTGAACCCCACGAACGGAGCCTCCGCCCTGCCTCAGCAGAAGCGGGACCCGATCCGTGGGGAACACTGGAGCACAGTGTTCTGAGAGTGAGTTTTTACAGTGCACACAGACAGCTCCCTCGAGAGCTGCCTGGGCATATTCACTCCCATTTCACTGCTGTTTCTCACCATAATACTTTTTTATATATAAATATATGGATTGTTGTGAGATACTCTTGTCCTCAGACGAAGAGATCGTGATTATTTATATGTGATAAGACAAACAACACCAAATAAGACACACAAGATACAGAGAGCGCTTGCTGAAGACAACAGAAGCTAGCGTTCTTTGTTCTGGGTATGCTTTATAGTTTCCTGGTCTGTGACGTCACCCGCCTCTGATGTCACGTTTCCTCATTGGTTGGATACAGAGGTGCTTCACGAACACAAAATGCAGAGGGTTCCCATCACGTCGTTCGACGTAGCGTCGATAGTTCCCACGAAACTCCCTCACGCTTGAAAGGGTTAAATTAAACAAAAACCGAAAAAACAAGCTGTCTTTCCATTTCTCGTTATTCCAATCCAAATAGGAAATGAAATGATCAAAATGTACACAGATCACAGGGCTTTCTTCAGTGCAGAAATAAACGTCATAGAAATAGGTCCGCATAGGGCATAACCTGATATTGCTGAGTTCAACATGTTCCTGGGTCAACATTTTTGTTGATCCTGGAACAACATTCAAATCAACCAATCAGATTTGAGGGACAAGTTTACCAATTATGTCAAGTTTAGGCTTAAAATCATTAATTGATGCTTCTACATCAGTGTTATTCATCTATCATTTCCCTCTGATTTTTTTCAATTAAAGGGTTAGTTCACCCAAAAATGAAAATTCTGTCATTTATTACTTACCCTCGTGCCGTTCCACACCTTTGTTCTTCTTCACAACGCAAATTAAGATATTTTTGTTGAAATCCGATGGCTCAGTGAGGCCTTCATAGGGAGCAATGACATTTCCTCTCTCAAGATCCCTAAAGGTACCCAAAACGGTAACGCTTTACTTGAAGGGGTGTGCATAAGACTGACATGACACCTTCATAATCTTGACATGACACGTGTCATGAATATGAAGGAGGTTTTATGAATGTTTATGACAACTGTCATTAAGTGTCATTCGCTCAATTGTCATTTTTAATGCAAAGATGACATTGTTTGAGATGTCCGAGTTATGACAACTTGACATAAACCAACACATCATAACCTGTCAGTGTCTTTGTCATGACAACTTGACATTAGCAAAACATCATAACCTGTCATAAACATGACATAGCAGATTAATTATCAAACTTAAAAAACTACTTAGCTTTATGGGTTAACAATACATTACATTATTTTGGTAACACTTCAGTATAGGGAACACATATAAACGATTAACTATGACTTTTCCCTCAATAAACTCTTAATTTACTGCTTATTATAGTTAATTGTTAGGTTTAGGTATTGGGTAGGATTAAGAATGTAGAATATGGTCATGCAGAATAAGGCATTAATATGTGCTTCATAAGTACTAATAAATATCCAATATTTTAGCCATATGAATGCTAATAGCAGAGGTGGGTAGTAACGATCAAAGTACATTTACTTCGTTACATGTACTTGAGTAGTTTTTTGGAAAATTTGTACTTTTTAGAGTAGATTAAAATGTGGGTACTTTTACTTTAACTTGAGTACATTTGTAATAAAAAATCTGTACTTTTACTTCGCTACAATGGGCAACGTTCCTCTCGTTACTTTATTTTAATTCAATACTGTAAATGTTAAGAAATGCGTAGTTTATTCCAAGCGCGCTGTCTCTTTTTTCATGAACGATGCCCCATTCACAAATGAATCACTCTTTTGAGTCGATTCTGTTCAAAGACTTGATCAAACAAGTTAGTAAAGCTGTCTAAATTGGTTCGCGAATCAGTTTGAATGATTTGTTCAGTTCCTGCACGCGCTGAATCGTTTGAAGCGGTTTCTCACTCGGAGCATTGGATGAAGTGGCAGTGGACCTACAGTCAATTAAAAGCAAATCTGCAAATGCATACAGATGTTTGCCAGCGATGAAGACCTTTGTTAGATGAGCTGCGTATGCTGTCTGTGAACAATTCCACAGGTAGGCCTATCGATTTCATTTGATTTTACTTCATGATACAGCCAATAGCCGACATTTTACAACCAAACAGATTATTACGTCACTATAACAAAAGTATGTAGTATTTCTTTACCGTTTTTATGGGCATATATCTTAATTTATACATTAATTTATACATATACTATTGCGCAATGGTGGCGCCAGCGACCTGTTCATCTTGAAAATGAACGCCTTGCGTTGACACAGTTATGCTGTGTTCACACCAAACGCGAATCGAGCGTCTGGCGCGAATGATTTCAATGTTAAGTCAATGTAAAGACGCGTTTACGCGCGTCTGGAGGTCTCGCGGCGCGAATGAGGCGTTTAGAGCGGCGCGGAAGACGCGAATTCGCCTCATTCGAATGGTGCAAATTGTGCATTTACGCGTTTGACGCGAATTCGCGTCTGACGCCCGAGTTGAAAAATTTGAACTTTGGCGTAAATTCGCGCCGCGTTAACCAATCAGGAGCCTGCTTGCTGCTGTGGCGGCAGGCCCGCCCGGAGTCACTCATTCAAAATGGAGGAACGACTGTCAGTGAGCAGTCACCCAGAGATTTATGACACAAGTTCATACTTCTATGGAGACATAAAAAGGACCTCGCTTGAAAGAGTGTCAGTGACGAGATTGGGCAACCTGGTAAGTTGTAAATACACATTTCACTTTTGAGTCACGTACACGTTTATCGACCCGCGAATACAAAGCGGTAGCTCTCTCGATGAACGCACGATCAACATCAGCCATCTTGCAAACAGACAACCGCCTAGCACTTGCCCCTCCCACAAGAAGCGGATTTCGCCTCGGACGCGCGTCAATTTCGCTTCAAACGCTTGTTTTTTATGTGCGTCTATTTCGCTCTAGACGCGCGAATGCATTCAAAATGTTCAAGCGGCAAACTAGACGCGGTAGACGCGAATTTGACGCTCTATTCGCGTTTGGTGTGAACGCAGCATTAAGCAGTTTACACGCGCCTGCTGAAATATACATTTGATTACATTTTGGAGAACAGACCAAAGAAGATCCGTCAATGTGTATTTGATCATTGTTTGTGTCAAGTTCAGATATGAGCGCGAGCACAAGTAAAGAGTTTTCTCTCTTCTTTAAAATGTAACATTAGCTGTATACGTTATTAATATAGTAATGATGCATTCGGGTTACACGATGCTAGAAATAATGCTTGTTTCTTCTATGTTTGTTTGTTGCAAAGATATCTAATTATGATAATAAATTAAATATCTATTTAAATAATAAACATTAAATAATAACATGCATATACATTGTGTGTGTGTGTATATATATATATACATATATATATATATGAGCAATATCACACGAGTAGCCATGCGATATGGCTGTATATCAGCACGCTGTGATTCGTCCGTAGGTAATCACAGCGTGCTGATATACAGCCATATCGCACGGCTACGAGTGTGATATTGCGTTTATACAACAGTTCGACGGAACGAGTGTGTAAATAAATAAGAACAACAACGGAGTGTCTTTAAAACCCTCTTTTGTGCAGCACTACTTCCTTCCGCCACGGATTCAAATCTCAATTTGACAGTTGGACCAAGCCTCCATTACTAATTCTAAAACGTCACTTCAGAACTAGTAACGAAGGAACGTTTCAAAACTCAAGTTGTCAGTTGAACCAAACCTCCGTTACTAACTCTAAAACGTCACTTTAGAACTAGTAACGAAGGAACGTTGAGTCGCTTCATTGAAACACATTGAATTTTGTACAGTATTAGAGAGAAAGAGCGAGAGAGAGAGAGTAGGCTATTACCTGTGTCTGGTATATTGCATTACATTCATTCTTCAAGTCGATGTCCATAATATTATATCCATTATACAAGTCCGTTTGAATGTCCGCTGAGGAAAGCGATCTTTGTATTTGTCCTTACACCACAGCGCTAAAACAACTTCCTTTTGCAAAAGTTCCTTTCAATTTAAAAGTCTCTTGTGCTTCACTGACTCATTCTCCTGTAAAGTGTTGCCGCCATCTAATGGCGTATTAATGTAATGTTCACTCAATCCATATTACTTAATGGACATATTTATATAAAATAATATTTATTGAACAACAAATAAGCGCAATTGTACAGTTCAGTCAAACATAAAGCACTAGTTATTAAAAAAAATAGGTCACCATTTACGCTGGTATGTGGGTTTTACAAATATTTAACGAATGAAAAGGATTTTAAAGAGCTTGTGACAAAACCTACTAACTCCATTGGTGTCACGGGTGCACAAGAACAAGATGTAACAGATCCAAGTGCAGCATAAGTATTTATTGGGGAGTCCAGAAACGTAATCCAAGGCAGGCAAGAGGTCAAAATCCAGGTAATCAGTCCACAAAACAACAAGCCAGAGATATAAACAGTGCACGTAACAAATACAACGAACCACAACCAGGGACAGACACAACTGAGATTAAATAGACAAACACTAATTAACAAACACAAAACAGCTGGGTGCAATGATGAATGGTAATTAGTCCAGGGAGTGTATATGGGAAATGTAGTTCATGAAATGAGTGAAACAATGAGTCCGGGAAGGAGTGCCCTCTAGAGGCTGAAGGCACTCTCACAGGTGATCGTGACATTACCCCCCCTCAAAGGAGCGGCTACCAGACGCTCCACCAGACAAAAAACAAAAACACAAAAAAAAAAACTCAGGAGGGAGGTGGACAGGAGGAGGATCAGGGGGAGGGATGGTGGGCCAGATCCAGGGTCCCCAACTGATAGCCAGGGTGGTGCTGGAGGAACTGACCAGGCTGGTTCCAGCGGTTCTAGAGTCCTGGCTGGTGCCAGGGTGGTGCTGGAGGAACTGACCAGGCTGGTGCCAGCGCCTCTGGAATCCTGGCTGAGTGCCAGGGCGGTGCTGGCGGAACTGACCAGGCGGGTTCCAACGGTTCCAACGGCCGGGGCAGTGGCAGCAGGGCAGGAAGCCTGGACGACGGTGGCAGGACAGACGGCTTGGTTGACGGCGGCAGGACAGAAGATCTGGGCGGTGGCGGCAGAGCAGAAGGCTTGGACGGCGGCAGGGCAGTAGGCCAAGGGTGCTTCATGGCCATATCAGAGAGAGCGGACAGCTCGGTGACGGCCTCCGTGGCCGTATCAGAGAGAGCGGACAGCTCGGTGACGGCCTCCGTGGCCGTATCAAGGGGAGCGGACAGCTCGGTAACGGTCTCCGTGGCCGTATCAGGGAGAGCGGAGGACTCAGGGACGGCAGCGGGCTCAGACTGGGGCTGCTCTGGGACGGCAGCGTGCCCAGGCTGGGGCTGCTCTGGGACGGCAGCGTGCTCTGTAGTAGACTCACTGGCTGGAGCGGGCTCTGTAGTAGACTCACTGGCTGGAGCGGGCTCTGTAGTAGACTCACTGGCTGGAGCGGGCTCTGTAGTAGACTCACTGGCTGGAGCGGGCTCTGGAGTGGACTCACTGGCTGGAGCGGGCTCTGTAGTGGACTCACTGGCTGGAGCGGGCTCAGTAGTAGAGCCACTGGCTGGAGCGGGCTCAGTAGTAGAGCCACTGGCTGGAGCGGGCTCAGTAGTAGAGCCACTGGCTGGAGCGGACTCACTGGCTGGAGCGGACTCACTGGCTGGAGCGGACTCACTGGCTGGAGCGGACTCACTGGCTGGAGCGGACTCACTGGCTGGAGCGGGCTCTGGAGTGGACTCACTGACTGAGCGGCTCTGGAGTGGACTCACTGACTGGAGCGGGCTCTGGAGTGGACTCACTGACTGGAGCGGACTCACTGGCTGGAGCGGGCTCTGGAGTGGACTCACTGGCTGGAGCGGACTCACTGACTGAAGCGGGCTCTGGAATGGACTCACTGACTGAAGCGGGCTCTGGAATGGACTCACTGGCTGGAGTGGACTCACTGGCTGGAGTGGACTCACTGGCTGGAGTGGACTCACTGGCTGGAGTGGACTCACTGGCTGGAGTGGACTCACTGGCTGGAGTGGACTCACTGGCTGGAGTGGACTCACTGGCTGAAGCGGGCTCGGGCTGTTCTGAGTGCATCCTCCAGGCACGCAAGACAGCCAAAATATAAAAAGTGAAGACAGCCCTCCTGGCCATCACGGACTGACAGGGAGAGCATGCGAGACTGGAGTGGACTCACTGGCTGGAGCGGGCTCTGGAGTGGACTCACTGGCTGGAGCGGGCTCTGGAGTGGACTCACTGGCTGGAGCGGGCTCTGGAGTGGACTCACTGGCTGGAGCGGGCTCTGGAGTGGACTCACTGGCTGGAGCGGGCTCTGGAGTGGACTCACTGGCTGGAGCGGGCTCTGGAGTGGACTCACTGGCTGGAGCGGGCTCTGGAGTGGACTCACTGGCTGGAGCGGGCTCTGGAGTGGACTCACTGGCTGGAGCGGGCTCTGGAGTGGACTCACTGGCTGGAGCGGGCTCTGGAGTGGACTCACTGGCTGGAGCGGGCTCTGGAGTGGACTCACTGGCTGGAGCGGGCTCTGGAGTGGACTCACTGGCTGGAGCGGGCTCTGGAAAGGCCTCCGGGTTTTGGGGAATGGAAGCCTTCCTCCTCCTCTTCCTCCTTTTAGATGTGGGAAGCGGAGACTCAGTGCCAACCTCCTCTGAGGCCTCTGAAGCGGATTCACGGGCTGGGACGCACTCATGGACTGGAGCAGGCCTTGGAAAGGACACACGGGCTGGAGCGGGCACACGGGCTGGAGCGGGTGCTGGAGGTAGTCGAAGCGGCCCATTCCCACGCAGATGCAGGTAATTGGAGAAATTCCAAAAGTTTAACCCCCTTACCAGCTCCATCTCCCACTGCGGCAGAGGTCTATCCAGACAGTTATTAATAGTGTCTTTGAGGACCGTATCAGAGAGACCATACCCCTCCGCCCGTGACCAGAACTTCTGGACGAATGCCCGCACTCCCATTCTCCTCTGGCGGAGAGTCGCCAAAAGGGCCTGAGCCTCCTCAGCCCCCACTGATGACCGGAGTCTCCTGCTGCTGGATCCTTGCATAGTGGTGGTTCGTTCTGTCACGGGTGCACAAGAACAAGATGTAACAGATCCAAGTGCAGCATAAGTATTTATTGGGGAGTCCAGAAACGTAATCCAAGGCAGGCAAGAGGTCAAAATCCAGGTAATCAGTCCACAAAACAACAAGCCAGAGATATAAACAGTGCACGTAACAAATACAACGAACCACAACCAGGGACAGACACAACTGAGATTAAATAGACAAACACTAATTAACAAACACAAAACAGCTGGGTGCAATGATGAATGGTAATTAGTCCAGGGAGTGTATATGGGAAATGTAGTTCATGAAATGAGTGAAACAATGAGTCCGGGAAGGAGTGCCCTCTAGAGGCTGAAGGCACTCTCACAGGTGATCGTGACAATTGGATCCTCAAACTGTCAATCAAGCCTCATTAATCTGCCTCACCTCCTGAATGAAGTGCGCAGTTTGGACATCTCCTCTGTGCAATGCAAAGGTAAATAAAGATCTGATGTTTGGAAAAAAATTTTAAAGCGTTTTCTTTACTCAAAAAACCATATGTTTATAAAGTTTAATGTTTTACGTATTTGAAGAGCAGAGAAGAGTCTGATATCCGTCTAGTTGTAGCCAATGTGCTATATAAGGATGTAACTTAACGTTTATTATTATCAAATTTAATATAGCACAATTCGACTTGCTCTGGAACAAATAATAGATTAATAAGACCAAAGATTGCCCGTTCTATGTACTCAAATTGAATTATGTCTCATGTTATCCACTATAAGAGCCAGCGGCAAATCCCAGAGGCACTGGCCGAGATGAAGCTGTTCTCGGTGGTTACAGAAGCACTGTACGGCCGCTGACGGCCTGGAGCTCGCATCTCCGAAACCGTCAAAACAAATTGTAAAAAAGGCGCTATTATTAAATATAAGTCACATAATTCAGGTCTAAACAACTACATTCTCGCCTAAAAAACTATTAAAACTACAGTTCGTGGTACAAGAAGTAGTATTTGTAAAAATTACGGTTGATTTGATCGGCCGCCATGACGTCACTTCAAGCAGAGTGATACAAACGGTGAAAAGGCAGTAGGAGTGCTGTTATCACTAAAATATCGCATGGCTATCAGCCAATCAGATTTGAGAACCAGACAGAACTGTTGTATAAATATATATATATATATATATATATATATATATATATATATATATATATATATATATATAATAAAAGTAACTAGTAACGAGCTACTTGAGTAAGATTTTTATTGGATACTTTTTTACTCTTACTCAAGTAACTATTAGGATTATTACTTTCACTTTTACTTTGAGTAAATATTTAAATAGTAAATATAATATAGTAAATAAGTACTTGTACTTTTACTTGAGTACAGTTTTTGGATACTCTACCCACCTCTGGCTAATAGTAATAAGCAACTAGTTAAAAGACCCTAAAATAAAGTGTTACCATTATTTTATAACAGTGTCATCTTTTTTTTTACGAAATTTGAAATTGTCTATTATCTGACCTTCTGTTGGAGGAAACTTAAAAAAAAAAAAAAAAAAAAAAAAAAAACATGAAATGAAAAATAGTCATGACGCTGTTATAAAATTATTTGTCAGAGTATTGTCACTTAATGACATTTTAATGGCTAGTTCAATTTGTACCACTGTACTTGAGGTCACGATACATATTTATGACACTATTATAATGGCCTCATGACAGCCATTGTCAAAACCAACCACATGACAGTTTAATGTAATGTTAACCCATAAAGCTAAATGATGTCAAGTTGTCATGACAAAGACACTGACAGGTTATGATGTGTTGGTTTATGTCAAGTTGTCATAACTCGGACATCTCAAACAATGTCATCTTTGCATTAAAAATGACATAATTGCGCGAATGACACTTAATGACAGTTGTCATAAACATTCATAAAACCTCCTTCATATTCATGACATGTGTCATGTCAAGATTATGAAGGTGTCATGTCAGTCTTATGCACACCCCTTCAAGTAAAGTGTTACCCTAAAAACATATTTAAATCAGTTCATGTGAGTACAGTGGTTCAATATTAATATTATAAAGTGACGAGAATATTTTTGGTACGCCAAAAAAAAACAAAATAACAACTTATTTAGTGATGGCTGATTTCAAAACACTGCTTCAGAAAGCATCGGAGCATAAATGAATCAGTGTGTCGAATCAGCTGTTCGGAGTGCCAAAGTCACGTGACTTCAGCAGTTTGACACACGATCCGAATCATGATTCGATACACTGATTCATTTATGTTCCGATGCTACGGCTTGTGACCACACATTGATGCCCTAAGACACGAAACGATCGGTTTGTGTGAGAAACCAAACTGTATTTATATCATTTTTTACCTCTAATACACCACTATGTCCAACTGCGTTCAGCACTCGGTTAGAGAGGTCTGATTGCGCTCTGACAATGGCAGTGATGTCTCACGCTTATACTTCAATGAGTGTCAGACATCACTTCCGTTGTCAGAGCACTTTTGGGCAAACTGAAGTTGATAGGATGGCTAGAATATATATTGTGCAGGCCACAAAATGGCTTCCTCTTAGCCACCTGTTGTTTAGAGTAGTTTCTCATCTGTTTTCTAGAGTAGTTTGAGTTAGCACTCGTCACTTCAGTTAATATGTATGTTTAGGTCGGCCTTAATCAGCCACCTGACATTGTTTGCTTGTGAGCTTCACTTTCTTTCTCTTATCCATGAGATTTGAAGGTGAAGCCCAGGCTTCACTAGGCTTGTGGCCCTGTAAGAAGGCCCATAGCTTAGCTGCCAGGCTAGAGCTAGGTTAGGTGTGATGTCTGTATTTATAAAGTTTGAGTTGACAATGCTAGTTTTTTAGCTTTCGTCTTCTAGGGCTTAGAACAGGTTTGAGAATCTGTATGAGAGTGTTTTTCCTTTTAAACAGCATGTATATCAATGTTTTGTGTTACTTTGAGTTCTAGACTTTTGCCCTACATTTATATGTGAGCTTACTTATGCTGCCAAAGGTTAGCACCTGTTCTCATAATAGTAGGCCCTTTTTGCTGTAAAGCGGCCTCTATTTGAGAGGATGGTGACTATATATTCCCCAGTTAAGAGGTTTATTTGTGTCACTGAGTGCATCACCTGTTGAATTGCATACTCAGGGTAGTTAGAACCACTTTTTGTGGAAAGTTGGTATCTATTTAGCTCGCTCCTTGGTGATCTTGTTAGCAGCTATATTGCATATAACTCGGATTGTAGGCTTTATGATATTTAGCCTCCTTCAAGTTAGCAGTTGTTTTCTACAATGCTGTTTAACCCTCAGGGGTCTGAGGATTTTTGGGGCCCTGGAGAAGTTTTGACATGCCCTGACATTTGTGCTTTTTTCAGTTGTTCATAAACATATTAATGGAAAAAGTGTCATTACACTGTATTCAGCACAAACTAGGCTACAATAATATGTGAGGAACATGTATGTACATGTTTGTGTTTTTGAAGGAATAACGTTTATGCGTGGTTATTGAAAAAACAAAAAACTTAAGTCACTGAAATAAGACCAAAAAAAGTATATTAAATCTGTGTTCATAAGACTTCTGGGTATTGGAGGTTGTAGACTAGAGTTTTTGCTTCAGAATGAAGTAAAAATTATCCTTCCTACTCCTTCATATAAAACAATAGAGAGATTTAAATTTTCTAAGACACTTTTGGTCAAGAAACACAGTATGCGAGGAGGCGGGAATCCTCATGTATAATGGGTGATTCTCACCTGCGAAGACAAAAGAATTGAATAATAATGACCTGAAATGACTTGCATATTAATGAGGCCTTTCAGTCAGGTAGGCTGTGAAAAACCCTCTGTGATCATGCTAATAACAGGATTAAAGTCCACTCAGGACAAAAAAAAACATGATTTTTGTGATCTCATGCATGCACGTATTATTGCACATGATATGAAGAAAATTTTGTATAGGCCTATGTTAAATTACACTACCAGTCAAAAGATTGAACACATTATAATGCCATTATAATGTTTTTAAAAGAAGTCTCAAGTCTCTAACCAAATAATGGTTTTCTATTTTAATATACTTTAAAATATAATGTATTTCTGTGATGCAAAGCGTCTGAACATTCCTACCTCTAGGGCATTTCATATAGGCTACGATATTTGTTATATTATAGAGCCTAAATGTTGATGTGCAGTTGACAAACTATAAATCATTAAAAAGATCTAAGACTCAAGCTTCACATTTTACTCTTAAAATCTTATATTGATCATAATTTCTTAATATGCTTAAAAGCATACACATTTGGAGAAATATTGATGGATTCTCATATGTTTATATCAATTTTCTATACAGAGGAGTAATATTAATTATTCTATTATCGTCATTACTATGAGTGCTGGATACTGTGTTTTCATCATACATACTTACAGCCGGAGGGCGCTCTGCCCCTTTTGTCCACAAATGCCTCAGTAAAAGAAGAGGAATATCATGTGATAATCAAGGAACTAACAGAGGCAAGAGATCGCTAAATATGGCTATTCAAAACACTTTTGAAGACATTAAATACACGATTGAGATGATGAATGCATGTATTGCCTCTGAATTTGCGTCTGAATAGCGCTGGCTCTGTGGGCGTGGCCGCATTAGCGGATAATGAGCTGAATCACAGACTTCTGACATGGCTCTCTTTTCATACAGATTACATAAACACAGAAGGTTTGTTTTCGATTTGACTTACATGTTTTAAAACCTGACATCTTAACGTTTTTTTAGACATAAGTGTAATTTGTTTGTGATTAGTATTCACTAAGTTAAAGTTCATTTTCTGAGAACTATCAGATTGGACTTCGTTCAGAGGGAGAGGAGAGATCACGCATCATGTTAGTTTTCTTTATTTTACAAAGAGCACAACCTTTTGTTTTTACTCTGAGTGTACACAAATGAAAGAAGATATTCCACAGATTAAAATGGTGTATAACTCTTAATTGTATGTGCAACATTGACGGAGTATTTTGAGTCTCTTTCACACTGATAAGAAAAAAACCACGGTGGTATCGCCGGCGATACCTTCAGACCTCAGAGTGTTAACTGATCATAGTTTGCTCACATATTTACACTGTCGATCACAACATTCTTCTTGACAGGCTGGAAAACTGGGTTGGGCTTTCTGGGATGGTCCTTAAATGGTTCAGGTCATACTTAGAAGGGAGAGGTTATTATGTGAGTATCGGTGACCATAAGTCTGAGTGGACATCCATGACATGCGGAGTCCCTCAAGGTTCAATACTCGCACCCCTCCTGTTCAACCTATATATATGCTGCCACTGAGCCAAATAATGAGAAAGAACCAAATTGCATATCACAGCTATGCAGACGACACCCAGATTTACCTAGCCCTATCACCTAACGACTACAGCCCCATTGACTCCCTGTGCCAATGCATTGATGAAATTAAAAATTGGATGTGCCTAAACTTCCTTCAGTTAAACAAAGACAAAACTGAAGTCATTGCATTTGGAAACAAAGATGAAGTTCTCAAAGTTAACACGTACCTTCACTCTAGGGGTCAAACAACTAAAAATCAAGTCAGGAATCTTGGTGTGATTTTGGAGTCAGACCTGAGTTTCAGTAGCCATGTAAAGACAGTAACTAAATCAGCATATTATCATCTCAAAAATATTGCAAGAATTAGATGCTTTGTCTCCAGTCAAGACTTAGAGAAACTTGTTCATGCTTTCATCACCAGCAGGGTGGATTATTGTAATGGGCTCCTCACTGGTCTTCCCAAAAAGACCATAAGACAGCTGCAGCTCGTACAGAATGCTGCTGCCAGGATTCTGAGCAGAACCAGAAAACATGAACACATCACACCAGTCCTCAGGTCCTTGCACTGGCTTCCAGTTGCATTTAGAATTGATTTTAAAGTATTGTTACTTGTTTATAAATCACTCAATGGCCTAGGACCTCAATACATTGCAGATATGCTCATAGAATATAAACCTAACAGATCACTCAGATCATCAGGATCAAGTCATTTAGAAATACCAAGGGTTCACTCAAAGCAAGGAGAGTCTGCTTTTAGCTGTTATGCCAGCCGCAGCTGGAACCAGCTTCCAGAACAGATCAGGTGTGCTCCAACAGTAGCCACATTCAAATCCAGACTCAAAACACATCTTTTTACCTATGCATTTGCTGATTGAGCACTGTGCTATGTCCGAACTGTTTGCATTTTATTTTATACGTATTATCTTTTTATTCTTTTAAATTCCTTTTCCTGTTTTTATTTCATTTTTAATGTATTTTATATCTTTTACGTATCATCTTGTTTTCTGACTTTTAATGCATTTTAAATATTGCTGTCTGGTTGAAAGAGCTGGGAGAATTAGGAAGAAAGCATTTGTGATTAGGTTAAAATTTGGTACGAACCATGGGGAAATTTGAGCTGTGGTGCATGGTTAAGATATCTCTGGATTACAGTCAGGACACTTTCCAAAGGGGGAAATTTCCAAAGGGGAAATTTGAACTGCGTTGCATAGTTAAGATATCTCCAGAAGGGGGGATTAGGGCTGTGTGGTGCAGTTTGAGGTGTCTTGGCAAAAGGGGAGATTGAAACTTTGTGTATCAGTTTGAAGTGCCTTAACAGGTAGCAGTCCTGTCGTGTGAGGAAGATCCATTCAGATCTGCTCTGATGGATAGATCTGTTTAGATCCACTCTGATGGACAACAACAACAACAACAACAAAAACTCCCTGAGACTTCCTAGCTCATCCATCCAGATAGCAAAATTCTCTGTTTTTACTGTTATTTCTATTCCTTATGTTCTATTTTTATTATTCTTTTTTATGTAAAGCACTTTGAATTACCATTGTGTATGAAATGTGCTATACAAATAAAATTGCCTTGCCTTGCCTTGCCTTGCCTCAGGCCCTGCCACGTGTCTGTTTGAGGTAGTAGGCCTTATAGTCTCCCTTAGACCATGTTGGCTTTGTTTGGTTCCCTTTAGTCACATGTTTAGGGTACATTGCCTGTTGGAATGTGTAGCCTAGCGCAGGTCGCAGTTAGCTTCCCATAGTTATGTGGGTTAGAGCTGGTTCCCTGTGGCTAATTGGTCCCCAGCTGGAGCCACGTGTCATTGAATCGGCAGGCCCCTTCAGGCCTCCTTTTTAGTCCACATGCTGGCACAATTTGTGTTTTTAATTTGCATACAAACTGAACGGCACTTGTTGCTGGAATGGTAGGCCCTTCAAGGCCTCCTTTTTTAATCGACTTGTTGGCAGGATGCCTGGGAAACCATGCCACCATCAGCCACGCTCATCACCGATGGATAGGCCATTAACAGGCCTGTTCACAATGTTTGGCAGCGTTTCATGTATTCCCTCTTTGGAAATTTCTAATACATGGCCCCTTGGGTGGTATGGTTATGGTGGCCACTTGCTGATGCCACGTGTTTACTAAGGTAGGCCTACCTCGGCCTCCGGTGTAAATTCAGTTATGTACTCCTCTCGCTGTGAGAGTAACAGGATGCTTTTACCCAGTATTTTGAGTGGCTGGCCCCTCAGGTTGATTATGGTAGTGAAACCTTACTGAAGTTTGGTTTAATCTACATCTCCCTTCCTGAGTCTGATTCCTACTCTAGTTGAGCTAAGAGCCACCTAGCACCTAGGGTGGATCTATTGTGCTCCTAGAAACGGCCACTAGTCTTATGCTGTGTGTCTTAGAGGTTGCTAGGCCCTATGGGCCGCTTTTTTGAACACACTGGTGTATGTTTGTGTATATTTCTCTTTGAGAATTATCTGTATACACTTCTGGTCGGCCAGAGGCCCAAGTGATAAATCCAACCTCCTTTGGTCTGGTTGTTTATCGTTCCTGGTGCCTAAAACACTGCCACGAGCTGATGCCACGTGTCTGTTGAGGTTATAGGCCCTCCCAGGCCTTCCTTAATATGTGTTGGCATGCTGTACTCCTCTTGCTTTAAAGAGTAAAAAGGTGCTTTTACTGAGTACACTGCTCGTTGGATTGTGTCAGGTAGGTGAGCTTTGCACTTCCCTATTAGGGTTATGTTTGTAATAGTGCTTAGTTCCCTAAGCTGATCATGGTGGTAGGCCTTAATCAGCCCTAGGCTGGTTTGTAGGGTGGCCATACGTCCGGATTTTGGCCGGACAGTCCTGATTTTAAGCCCCCTGTCTGGCGTCCGACGCAGCCTCAAGCCGGACACTCATTTGTCCTCCTTTTCGGAATTGTGCTGAATCAGCCTAAAAAAACAGATCTAGAATATTAGGAAGCAGCAGCATAGCGTCTAATGCTGTAAGATCTCTGGTCAAACAAACGATTGGCTGAAAGCGGTGTCAAATAAATATCTGATATATCATTGGTTAAAAACGTAAACAAGCCTCCAAGTGCTGGCTACCTCATATCATCACATTAACATGTCGATTCGGTGCTGTTGTCGCCTGAGCTGCTGCAGAGGGTGAACTTCTTTGTTAAGAACTGAAATTTGTATTTATTTATTTTTCAAATTCATTATTTGTTTATGTATTTCTGTTATTTACAGAATCCAGAAATGTTATGTTTTCTGGCACTGTGCCAGTCTGCCAGATTATTTTATTTATTTATTTAGGGGCCAAGCCCCGAAGGGGCTGTAGCCCCTATTGTAATTGTACGTTTTCCCTTTTATTAGGGGCCAAGCCCCGAAGGGGCTGTAGCCCCTATTGTAATTGTACGTTTTCCCTTTTATTATTATTATTCTTCCTCCCGAATGGGAGTCTATGGCAGCCCTATCAACGGAACATGAGAAAATGATGAAATTTGGCACAGTTGTAGAGATGCTCATGAATAGTGATTGGACCAAATTTGGAGTCTCTAGAACCAACTCTATAGCGCCACCACCAGTTCAAAATTTCAACATTCTAACGGTTTTAACATTTGAACTGTTTGTCATAGAAAAATTAAATTTAGTTCATCTGATTCGTCTCTTCATGCTGATGCTATTCAACTTCTTACATTAAGTCTCCACCCATTACAGTAGCGGCCATTTTGAAAAGTACAGTATTTGTTTTTTTCGCTTCTCCTCCTTCAAAATTTGTCCAATTTTGTCCAATCTTTGATCAGATTATCTTTGGACTGAGCCGCACAGAAATGACTGAACAGATTTTTTTTATTCATCTTTGTTCAAAGGTTATGATGTCACGAAGTTAACGAGGTTGACCCGAAATTAGTATAGAGGCTGTATCTCGGCCAAACTTTGAGCAATCGAAACAAAAATTGGTACGCTTCATCAGAACCATGGTCTGAGGGTCTATGCCAAACTTGGGAACAGCGCCACCTACAGGTCATGAGATATGAAAAATGGCTATTTTGGCCAATAACTTTTGAACAGTTTGTCAGAAAATCAAGATCTTGGTGTCTATGGATTCCCTGTGCCATGCCGAATCCGAGGATATAATTCGTCAACATCGGATGAACCACGTGTCCGCCATTTTGAATTTTGTCATAAATTGCAATAACTTTTAAACAATTTGACATATCATCACAAAATTTGGTACATATGACCATCAGAGTGTCCTGAAGGTACATGAGAAGTTTCAGCACAGCGCCACCTAGTGTTCCACAGATATAATGATTTTTGCAAAATTGCTTATAACTTTTGAAAACATTATCCAAAATTTGTCTGCTTTATGTCATTTTATTCCCTGGCTTATGCCGATTCCGACAATGTGTCATTTGTCATTTTCCTTAAATGTACCTGTCTGCCATATTGAATTAAATCAAAAACAGTTTTTCGCTACTCCTCCACAAATTTTGGTCAATTTTGTCCAAAATCAGCTCAGATGATCTTTGGACCGAGCCGCACAGAAATGACTGAACGGATTTTTGATATTCGCTACCATTCCCAAGATATTCATCTCTGAATGTGACCTTGCTTGTGTTTTGTTGTCTTATACTAGTTAGCTTAGCACAGTAATTGCTTAGCATGCTAAACTATTGCTATTCTTTCTAATGTGGTCTTCAGTCAACAGGTTAACCAAAACTTAGTTGGCATTAAATAACTTTGCATACTAATATGGTTAACATGCTATGAAGCTTTTTTTTTGTGAACTCTTTCTCACACTGAAACCTCTGCTTAGCATACTGATGAACTTGCATGGCTGATTAGCTCAATGTGTTACGCCACGGATCCCGAATGCTCTGCATCGTGGGTTCGAAACTCAGTGTGACACATGCCCAGACCGCATGAGGTACTGTGGCAGGAAAAGATGCAGAACTTCTGTCTGTTCTAGGCATTCTGCCTAAAACTGGTCTAATCTGAAGCTATCACATGCAGTTCCTTTATGTCCAAATTCGTAGTTATTCTTCTTCCCCCTGTATGGTAATCAATGAACCATAAGAAGGAAAATTATCAAATTTGGCATGCTTGTAGTGATAGTAATTAAAAGTAATTTGACCAACTTTGGAGTATCTAGGACTAAGTCTATAGCGCCACCACCAGTTCAAATATTCACTTTTGTAAAGGTTATAACTTTTGAACCCTTTGTTCCAGAAAAATGAATGTCAATACAACTGATTCCTCTCTTCATACTGATCACATTCAATATCTTACATTAAGACTCCACCCAGTACAGTAGTGGCCATTTTGAAAAGTACAGTATTCCATTTTTTCACTACTCCTCCTACAATTTTTGTCCAATTTTGTCCAAAATCAGCTCAGGTGATCTTTGGACCGAGCCGCACAGAAATGACTGAATGGATTTTTGATATTCGCTACCATTCCCAAGATATTCATCTCTGAATGTGACCTTGCTTGTGTTTGTTGTCTTATGCTAGTTAGCTTAGCATGCTAATTGCTTAGCATGCTAACCAGTTGTCATTCTCTTTAATGTGGCTCTTCAGCTATCAAGTTAACCATGAGCTTCATTAGCATTAAGTTAGCTTAGCATGCTAATATGGTTAGCATGCTAAGTAATGCTTTTTTGTAAATTCTTTCTTACACTAAAAGTTCTCTTCCACAGATTGTTGAATGTGCATCCTCAAGTAGCTCAATGTGTAAAGCCAGTTACCTGATGAGCTCTGCACCCCAAGATAGTGGGTTCGAATCCCAGGTGGAGCGGTTTTATGAAATAGTGTGTTTTGGTTCCTTTACTGCCTCTTGGATTAGAAATAAATGCTTTTTGTTTCATGCTGTGTTCATTTTCATCTAAGCTTATGTACATTCTGAGTTCATTTTCGCCCGTAATTCTGAACCAGCTGTTTCATGTTTGTTCATTTTCTGCTGTTTTTCCTCTTCCTGCTCTGTATTGCGCTACAGCATGATGAGCTGCAGAATGATCTAAAGTAGTTATTAAATATAACATTCAGTGCAGTTTTATAAAAATTCTTCATTTTGAGTTCATTTTCACATGAACTAATGAACTTCGGCAGGTGTGCCAACATTCACCTGCACAGTGGCGCAATGAGTTGAGAAATGGACATTGGACCCGGAGGTTGTGGGTTCGAATCCCGTGTGGGGTGCCTTTATACAATTGTGTGTAATGAGTCATTTTGATTCCTTTTTTATCCAAATAAGCATTGTACTAATCTTTATTCCTCTTGAATGAGATACAAGTGTTTTTAGTTCATTCCGTGTTCATTCTCTGAACTTCTATTAATTTTCATTTCATTTCCACCTGTCCTTCTGAACCAGCTGTTTAGCATGTACATTCAATTTCTGCTGTTTTTGCTCTTCCTGCTCCGTATTGCGCTACTGCCCCTTCTGGGGCTTGGCCCCGAATTGCTGCTTGCAGCTATATTTATTTATTTGTTTTTTTTATTTCCAGAAGTCCAGAAAAGTTATGTTTTCAGGCCCTGTGCACTTTGCAAGACTTTTTTGAAACAGACATCACAATGTACATAAATACAAATACTGTGAACAAACACTTTTTTGCCTCTTCTGTTACGCATAGGTCTACATAAAATTGTCCGGCAATGAAAAGAGTAGGCTTTTTCAGAATCACTGTATCATGCTACCATCAATATAATGGACAAAATTGTATTATGAGTACATTGTAGTTGCGAGTACACCAGAGTTCTACTAAATGCCGCAAAGTGTCCTCCTTTTTGGTGTTATGGAAATGGCCACCCTACTGGTTTGTGCTCCCCTGTATGAACAGGTGTTTAGCGCACAGCCTCCTCAGTGTGTTAATTAAGAGCTGAGTAGATCCTAGGATGGGTGGATTATACTCCTCTCAATATGAGGGTTCATAGCACTCAGCTGAGTTCTGCTCTCCAGGATGCCCGTCTCTACGCATGGGTCTGAGTTGCTCCTGCCTTTTTGCAGTCACTCTTACCTGCTCTCTTCTATCAAGAATGCGTTATGGAGATTCTGTACTCAGAGAGGGATGGCCAAGACTAAGTTTGTCCTATGACAGACCAGGTCGGCCTTCCTGGTGGCATTGGGGGTGACTTCGTTCCCCTCTAGTGACTGGCCGGGGTTCCTTTCGGTTCTCTGGCCACAATCCCTTAAATGGACCATTTTCTCTTCAGAAAAGTTGGTTCAAGATGCCTTTAGGGGCCTTGGTAGACCTTCTGCGGAAGGCCTTCTTGAGGCTCAGCTTTGGCTGTTGGCCAAAGGGAATGCTGTCACTGACAGCCTGGTGTGACCCGAGGGTGAGTTGGTAAGCGTTTCCTTCGAAACTGCTCTACGTTTTGTCAGCCATATTATTTGGCATGCACTCTCCTCAAGCATAGCGGCGTGGGTATATTGTTTCCCATTGCGTATTCAACGCAGAGCGAGTTCCCTTTCGAAAGGGAACGTCTCAGGTTACGTATGTAACCATAGTTCCCTGAGAACCAGAGAATGAGACTCTGTGTTTCCTTGCCATGCTTCGGGTTTCCTCAAGACGAACAGTCCCTCAAGACGATAGATACTGACTGTTTCTCTTTATACTTCCCGGGTCACGCCATATTATGTCATAGGCTGTTGCCGGCCAATAGGGATTGGAGTCGTTGGATAGTTGGCTTTCAGACATCGGATCACGTGTGACATTCCCCATTGAGTATTCAACGCAGAGTCTCGTTCCCTGGTTCTCTGGGAACTATGGTTACATACGTAACCTGAGACGTTTTGAGCACTTCAATTTGGAACGACCCTTCAATATGGCGGCCATGATTATTTTCACTCCGAAGTGCCCTTAGGAGGGCGACATATCCCATTTGGAATGCACCGTATATTGTGAAAATTAATGTGGCCAACTCCCTGATCAGTGCCCTGACTACTGAACTAGGGAGCTGAAGCTGATTGAGACGCATCCTTTAGCTCTGCCCATGGCATGGCCTCCAGGAGGGCTGATTTTTACAGAAAGACTCGGTACAGCATATCTGTCTTTTATAAATATGATAAAACTAGAGATATGAAGGATGCTATAGGTGTGTAACAATACATTGATACATCAATCTAATGTCTAACAATACAATGTATCGATGCAAAGCTAAAAAATTGATACCTGTGTGCTATTTATAGAGGCACCTTTGTTTTAACACTATCCACATTTTCACACAATGACAGTCAATGCATTATCACCAATGTGTTCTTCTGGTTTAAAGGTGCCATAGAATTGAAAATTGAATTTACCTTGGCATAGTTGAATAACAAGAGTTCTGTACATGGAAATGACATACAGTGAGTCACAAACACCATTGTTTCCTCGCAACAGTCGGGATCATTAATATGTACGTCCCCCAAATTTTGCATATACCAGCCCATGTTCAAGGCATTAGACAAGATAATATTAACGTCTGGATCTGTGCACAGCTGAACAATCAGACTAGGTAAGCAAGCAAGGACAATAGCGAAAAATGGCAGATGGAGCAATAATAACTGACATGATCTATGATAAAATGATATTTTTAGTGATATTTGTAAATTGTCTTTCTAAATGTTTTGTTAGCATGTTGCTAATGTACTGTTAAATGAGGTAAAAGTTACCATCGTTTATTACTGTATTCACGGAGACAAGAGAGCCGTTGTTATTTTCATTATTAAACACTTGCAGTCTGTATAATGCATAAACACAACTTCATTCTTTATAAATCTCTCCAACAGTGTGTAATGTTAGTTTTAGCCACGGAGCACTATCAAACTCATTTAAAATCAGAAGTAAACAATATAACAGTATACAATACTCACATAATCCGACGCATGCATGCCGCATGCTTGACGAACACTTTGTAAAGATCCATTTGCGGGTTATATTAGCTGTGTGAACTTTGTTAAGGCACTGTTCAAGGCAAGTGCGAGCTCTGTGGGCATGGACCATGGGATTTAAAGGGGCCGCAGCATAAAATCGGCGCGTTTATAATGATGCCCCAAAATAGGCCGTTAAAAAAATTAATAAAAAAAAATCTATGGGGTATTTTGAGCTGAAACTTCACAGACACATTCAGGGGAAACCTTAGACTTATGTTACATCTTTTAAAAACATAATCTAGGGCACCTTTAAACACTTGCAGTCTGTATAATTCATAAACACTACTTCATTCTTTATAAATCTCTCCAACAGTGTGTAATGTTAGCTTTAGTCATGGAGCATAACCTCAAACTCATTCAGAATCAAATGTAAACATCCAAATAAATACTTTACTTACATGATCCAATAGGCTGCATGACGAACACTTTGTAAAGATCCATTTTGAGGGTTATATTAGCTGTGTGAACTTTGTTTATGCGATGTATTATAGAGTTGCGAGCTCGGGGGCAGGGAGCGTGAGCATTTAAAGGGGAAGCATGCTGAATCTAAATCTCAATAATAGGTAGAATATTTGTAGTCTCAGTCATCAGTTTAGAAACAGGCGCCTCAACCCCTGTGATGTGTGGCAGCAGCAGCACGAGATCTCGGGAGAATGACCAAGCAGGCACAGATCAAGTGTGGTACAAAGCATTCTCAGATTTATTCAGGAAGAAGGGTCATATTTATAGACATAGGTCAAACAACAATCTCCAGGATGGCTTGAGCATCCAATCATACGACTTAAGAATAAAACGTTACCATGTATGGCATTTCAAGAAATATAATATCAAATAAGAAATGTATGTGCATAAATGTGTGTGTGTCTTCAACTTCTGGTTACGTGTGAGAGTGTCAGTGTGTCCAAGGACTACTACTTATTGTTTTGTCTAGGTCGGTACATGATGTGCACAATGGAAAAATCCCAAGACACAGAGAAAGTCAAAAAGTGAAGCCCAAGAAATAAGAAATTATTTAATGATGCCCCAAAATAGGCCGTTAAAAAATTGAATAAAAATAAATCTATGGGGTATTTTGAGCTGAAACTTCACAGACACATTCAGGGGACACCTTAGACTTATATTACATCTTGTGGTAAAGTGTTCTAGGGCACCTTTAAACTGCCTTTCAGAAAGACGCTCGGGACAGTAGATGGAACTGAGCCAGTGCTGAATCTTCACGAAAGTTTATCATTTGTTCGCGTTTAAAGCTTTGCAAAAAACAGTGCGCGCACATCTCAGACAGTGTCTATAACTTAAATCACAACACTGGAGAAGAGAGCGCTGTGAATCGTTCTTCACACACACAGTAACTGTTAAAAGAAAATCCTCAATAAACTGTGACTCTGTGTTGCTTCAAGCGCATCATTCTGCACACGGGATGTGTATAAGTGCTTTGTGCCGCTCTGTATTGGAGCCTTTATAAAACTTTTGCACAATGAGAGAATATTAATGGCCAGTCTTGCTCTGTCCTACGTATATGTTGTTGCTTCATTCAAAAGTTGCGCTATACATTTAAAGGGTTAGTTCACCCAAAAATTAAAATTCTGTCATTAATTACTCACCCTCATGTCGTTCCACACCCGTAAGATCTTCGTTAATCTTCAGAACACAAATTAAGATATTTTTTTTAAATCCGATGGCTCAGTGAGGCCTTCATAGGGAGCAATGGCATTTCCTCTCTCAAGATCCATAAAGGTACTAAAAACATATCTAAATCAGTTCATGTGAGTACAGTGGTTCAATATTAATATTATAAAGTGACGAGAATATTTTTGGTGCATCAAAAAAAACAAAATAACGACTTATTTAGTGATGGCCGATTTCAAAACGCTGCTTCAGGAAGCATCGGAGCATAAATGAACCAGTGTATCGAATCATGATTCGGATCGCGTGTCAAACTGCCAAACTGCTGAAGTCACGTGACTTTGGTGCGCCGAACAGCTGATTCGACACTCTGATTCATAACGCTCCGAAGCTTCCTGAAGCAGTGTTTTGAAATCCGCCATCACTAAATAAGTTGTGCGCGCATATGATCGGTTTCAGCGTGGAGCTCCGCTTTGTGTTTAACAACACCAGCCACGTGGATCCTAGCTCATATACAGAATAAAGTATTCATGTTTAAAGTTATAGACATATAACTTAGAACAGCATATAACTTAGACTTATAACATTGAACACCACCCCCGAAAAAAATATTCATAATCAAATGACTAAGTCATCACTCTAAAATGGAGTGTACTCGTAAAACATGCTCTGATTGTAGAAATATTTATATAATTATATAATTTATTTAATTAAGCATATATTTATATAATTAAGCATAATCCAGGAAGCCAATCACGAGATATTGCTCACACAATTATGACACATAAAACCCCACAAACACACAGATCCTAACTAAAACTAACATGTAGCTTTATTGTGGCATTTGAGCTTATAACATGCGTAGATTGTAGAAAATGGCACATCATTATTTACAGTGGATGCTCCCGATTGAAATTAGTCCAAGATCAACATGATTGCATGCATCGATCACGAGTTACTCCATGTAAAAGAACGATTTTAAACAACCATCAGGGGGCGCCAATGGCTAAACAAAAAATCTACATTGAAATTTGATCCAGTTCACATATAGTTATTGCATATCAAATATGAAATATATGTAAAATTTTACTTGAGAACTTTTTTTGTAATTTTTGTAATTATTTTCATACAGGTATGCAAATAAATATTTGAACTTAACTAATTTATCAGCAATTTTCTTTCAAGTGTTTTTACAGACACAATGATAAATGTTACATAAAGTAAGTAATAATAAAGACAAAGTCACAGTTGAGATATAGCCTACTGTCACGAATACAGCTTCCCTGGTGCATCCTCCGGACCACCGGAGGGAGCCATCTCCCGAATATTGACTACTTACTATCTGGACTCCATTTTCCATAGGCCCGCATTCCTGGGATTGATTACACATGCACCTGCACCATATCACACTCACACTATTTAAGACGCACACACACACACACACTCCATCGCGAAGTCTTGATTTGTTGTAGTGATCATTTCTGAGCGTTTCTTGTGGTTTGAACTTCTGTTATTACCTGGACTGTTTATCTCTGCTGAACCTTGCCGCCTGCCCTGACCCTTGCCTGTTTATCGACTCTGTGATTGTTTGCCGCCTGTCTTGATCCCTGCCTGTGACCTGATTCTGCTTCTCTGCTGCCAGCCCTGACCATTGCCTGTCCCTGTTTACGGTACTGTCTTGCCTTTGTCTGATACTGTCACTTTTAATAAAGCTGCAAATGGATCCACTGTCTACTGACCCATCATTACACCTACATTGTCAGTCACAAGCAAAAACGTCTCAGGTTACGTATGTAATCATATTTCCTTGAGAACCAGGTAACGAGACTCTGCGTTTGATTACGCTATGGGGAACGTCACGTGACCCAGGTGTCTGAAAGCAACTATGCAAAAACTCCAATCCCTAGGAGCGCCTGGAGAAACAGAAGACATCTATCGTCTTGAGGGACTGTTCTGCAGGCAGGCAGCCCGAAGTATGGCAAGGAAACACAGAGTCTCGTTCCCTGGTTCTCTATGGTTACATATCGTCGCTGCCCGATGAAACTCACGTTTGTCCAAAACGGTTACTTTTCAGGAAGTGAAAAAAACACCGCATTTCAAAAGCAGTTGAATGTAGCGTTGTCATACTTGGTACGGCATCTTTACATGTAACCATATTCTTGCCAGTGTAATGATATAATCCACATTTGACCAAAATTGAGTTTAAATGCATATTTTACAGTAATGGTGGTCGATACGCGTTCTTCCGATCATTAATTAGAATGACCAAGTCGCGTTTCATATTGACAGATGAATATGCTCAGTTTATGAAATAGTCTACGTCTTAGTTTATTAAATACGTTTAGTTTATTTAATATTAATTATAAATTTATTAAATGTCTCTTGCAAACTAAGAAGGGACAATGAATCAATACACTGACATGGTAATGCTAGACAGATACTTTGTTTGCACAGTCCTACCATAATTTTGTCACTCCTAGACGTACGTCTGGCGTCAGGGGGGAAACGTTTACCTCGATAAAGGAAAGTCATTGTCTCACCAGGCTATGTTTATTTGGCAATGTATTGCAGAAAAGAAAAGTGAAAATGAAGATGCAGTTCCAGTAAACTCCAGTTACCAGTTCATGTTTATTCTTCAGGTGATTCAAGCAATACCAACTAATCAGACTCAATACTGACATTACAGGTGGAATTGTAAAATAGCAACAGGCCTTATTTACATACTAGCAAGCAAACTAATTAGAAAAACTGTGGAGAGCTTCAATGTCGTACTTTCGTCAGCCAGGTTCACAAATATAAAAATAAATAAAAATATTCGGTGACAATTACTTCATCTAGACCATTTACCGATAAATAATAGTTGTGAATATATAATAAACTTGAGAACAGTTGTCAAAAACAAACGTTTGCTGATACTTTACCTCACAGTGTTATTCGCTATCCAGTGCTGAGCTTCGATGAAACTTCACGAGACCGGCGAGATGCTTCCACAAGGCGGGAGATACGCGGCGTGATTGACAGCTTTGACACCAAATGGATATACGTGAAAATCAGATGACATGATTTCACAACTTTTCATTGGCCATTTAGATATGTGAAGCATACTGTATACAGAAATGAACCTGGACATTCAATCCGTCGAAAAATCTCAAAATCTGCAAAATGGACATACGTGGTTTTCATCGGACAGCGACGATATGTAACCTGAGACGTTACCTTTCGAAAAGGGAACTCGCTCTGCGTTTGATTACGCAATGGGGAATGATATACCCCCGCCGCCATGCTTGAGGAGAGTACATGCCAAAAAATATGGCTGACAAACGTCAAGCAGTTTCGAAGGAACCGTTAGCAACTCACCCTCGGGCCACACCAGGCTGTCAGTGACGGCATTCCCTATGGCCAGCAGCCCAAGCTGAGCCTACAGAAGGCCTTCCAGAGAGAAAAGGCCTACTAAGGCCGCTAGAGGCATCTGAGACCAACTTTTCCTCAGACAAAATGGTTTCTTTAAGGGAATGAGGCCAGGGAACCGAAGGGAACCCCGGCCAGTCACTAGAGGGGAACGAAGTCACCCCCATTGCCACCAGGGAGGCCGACCTGGTCTGTCATAGGACAAACTTAGTCTTGGCCAACCCTGTCTGAGTACAGAATCTTCATAACGCATTCTTGATAGAAGAGAGCAGGTAAGAGTGACTGCAAAAAGGCAGGAGCAACTCAGACCCATGCGTAGAGACGGGCATCCTGGAGAGCAGAACTCAGCTGAGTGTTATGAACCCTCGTACTGAGGGCAGTATATAATAACTTTAAACTCGGATACTTTATTCTGTATATGAGCTAGGATCCATGTGGCTAGTGTTGTTAAACTCACCACGAAGCTCCGCGTTGAAACCGATCATATGCGCGCTCCGCATCTATATCATAACAGTCGTATTTTTGATGTGTTCGTATTCAAACTCCAGTTCTGACCGCATCGTGAGCAAAATACAAACAACACACACGTGCTGCTGTGCTGAGGGAAACAGCCTACGGCTCGTGTGTTTGAACGCAGCTAGAGCAGGCAGAGGTGAATGAGCCACACTTTTGTGACATTTGAATTCTCCGCTGTAATGCGATCTCACGCGAACATATTTTCCATTTGTGCTGGTAGATTACAGCAAAACAATCCACATGCACACAAACCTCTGCTCTGGTCGCGTCGCAGGAAAACACATTGTGTTGTAGCACTGAGGAAACGAACACCAACCATATGTCTCTGAATGACAAGAGAACGAGGCGAGAGAAGTGACACTTCCTCATGCATAATACCGCAATTATAATCTTATGCATACTACAGCTCAAGTGATTGGATTAAATGAGCTTTATGTCATGAATAAATACAGAAACTGTTGATGTCAGCATGTTCGACCAGCCCATACTTGGAGCCAATCAGCACTCCAGATCTTGCCGGTAGTACACGATGACTTCAGATTTTGTGACGTTGCTCCGACTTTGCTTTTCAAACCGGAAGACAGAAATTGCTCTGAAAAATGCAAAAATAACTCATTTTAACTTTTAAATAAAATTAAATAAAATTGAGTACCTTTAGTGTTTTTAATGATGTGCAGCCTATACATATCTGTTCACAGCTCAAAAAATGTGTTCTGGGGATTCATGACCCTTTAAGTACTTGGATTTAGTATCTTTAAAAATAAAATACTGTGTTTTATTCAAGGGATCAGGCGTTTCCATCATGCAAAGACCGATGTGACACTCGTTAGTTAGGTGACTGACACTGCATACCTGTATGTTGCTATTCATAAAATAAAATGATTTACAGCACAGCAATGATTTTGTAGATCAAATAAAACATACACGAAAATAAATAAATAAAACATTTTATATCTGTGGTAAGTTGGAAAATTATGGTACGGGTGGGGTTCCTTTCCGAAGCTGATTTCTTACAGAACATGCGCACAAAAGTAGTTAATCACCATACAGACAAAAACTTCTGAACAATTAGTAGTAATGAGTCTTTTTGGGAGTGCAGCATATTATGCAGCATATCAATGCATATTTAAATTCTATTTCATACTGATTAGTTAACTCATCTTCATTAGTAGTTAACAGTAGTGAATTAGGTGTTAATGAAGAATTACCTATTAGTTCTTCAGTAATTTCTTATTAGTGATGCAGTAAGAAACAGTGCTCTAAAGTGTTACCCACAGTTCTTGTGTTGTTTGATACACTTACTGCAAAGATTTTTAATTCTAAATGAAGAATGACTCAGCTTGAAGTATACAGAGCCTTGAGAGATGCTTTTCTGCAATGAATTACTTACATTTTAGCTTTATTTTATTTACTTAATGCATTTTTAGGCGTTTTAGGCAAATTTTATATTAATGCTATGGGGATAATATCAAGATTTGTTTATTGCTGGACTGGTAGATTATCTGAGAGGCATAACTAGTGTGAAATCATAATGTTGCTAATGTAAGGATGGTAAAGTTGCAGAATGAGAGTAAAACAGGTATAACTGGTTCAACCTGGTGAACTGAAGGAGAGAAGAGATCGACTCGTCAAACACTGGGTCACTTCTAACAGCACTAACATGAGTCTACTGTAGCCCAGATTTACTGTTAAAATCACACATTTAAATACTGATGAAACCAAAATGTTTTTAGAAGAATTTAAAACCAAAACATAATTTTTATGATTTTAATAACTGAAGCTGAAATGTGGCTTCCATGTATTCAGTCATTTTCATAATAAACAGTAGAATTATAATATAGTGTAGGCTAATCAAATGATTGAGCAGAAGACATTTATTGATTGATCAGAGTCTCTTTGAAGAACATTACTAAAGAGGTTGAAGTTTAATCCAAGTCTTATGAAGCGATATGATTTCTCTGTATGGGGAGCAAAGTGAAATTTGATCGATTCCCTCTGATCAGTTCATGTCTACAGAAGACAAATCAAATATGGTGACGTGTCAATAATATCAAACCCTCAGTAGTGTCTGTGTCAGGAAACAGCAGAGGCATTTCTCTAAATATCTTCTGTGTTGGAGGATTTCTGCATGTGTGAGCGATGGATGCTGGGATCATTTTCTCCTGACATGATAATCACACTCTTCATGTCTCTTGATTTCCACAGACAAAGACTTTGTTCCCAGGACCAGGAACGACTTCCTACAATGTAAGTTACTGAGAAAACAAGCAGAGAAACTCACTGAGTGTGAAAACATGACAGAAGAGATTTAGATCATGATGATGATGATTTTCACAGGATATCTGCTCAACTGTACTGAGACACTGATGAAATACTGAACATGAAGAGTTCAGATACATTAAAAGATCAGATTGATGATTCCTGATTGTGATGTGTTTTATCTCCATCAGATTCCCGTTGGCTCACTCTGGATCTGAACACAATGAATAAATACCTCCTTGTGTCTGAGGGGAACAGAGTGATTACTCGCACTGACACACCGCAGTCGTATCCTGATCATCCAGACAGATTTGGTGGTGGGAATTCTCAGGTGTTGTGTAGAGAGAGTGTGAGTGATCGACGGTCTTACTGGGAGATTGAGTGGAGTGGAGATGTGTGGATATCAGTGTCATATAAGAGCATCTGCAGGAAGATAGGGATTGAGAGTCAGTTTGGATCTAATGATCAGTCCTGGAGTTTGATCTGCTCTTACTACAGATACTCATTCAGACACAATGACATATGGACTGTTCTACCTGTAGATCCCATCATCAGTAGAACAGTGAATGGGAAGGATTACTATAGAACAGGAGTGTATGTGGATCACAGTGCAGGAATTCTGTTCTTCTACGACGTCTCTGGAGACACAATGATCCTCATCCACACAGTCCAGACCACATTCACTCAACCGCTCTATCCTGGGATTTGGGTTTATAGAGAATCATCAGTGAAACTGTGATGATGAATCAGAACAGAGAGACTCTACCCATAATGCTTTGAGCTGATGATGAATCAGATGTTATAGAGTCTCTTCATTACATTAATACTGCGACACTGAAATATCATGTCAGAATAAAAGTGTGTGACACAGATCAGTGTGTGTATCTGTGCTTTTCTCAATCTGTTTGTCAATGGAAATCACCTTCATTTAGTTCTATTATAGTGTCACATCGATTATAATTTATGAGTGTAGAATTGAGATTTGTTCAACATCTTGTAATCAAGTAGTCAAAGCACAGAAGCAACATTATTAAGTTGGCTTGAAAAAGCTGAAATGCTGTTTAAACTTATTATTAGTGCTGCCTGAAGCATCATCACTAACAGCTGCCAAGACACTCCCTAGCAACTAGACAGATTACCCTAGCAACCGTTTACCAAGACCTATCTCTGCATCAGATCATCGTATAGAGATGTGATTGGCTCTTTTTACCAGAGACTTTATTATTACAGGGAGATGGGAGGGTCTGTATCTCTTACCATTGGAGAAAGCGTAATGGCTAACTTAATCACGTGAAATCACCTTAGCAACCACCAAGATCACGCCTAGCAACCACACAGGACACTTTAGTAACCACATACAGTACGTAGCCAGCCAGAATAATACTTCATAATATAATAATACTTGGGGACGTGTGTTTGCTGCCTTTTATCGCTAAGTGGCGCTATAATCACAGACTTTTAAAAAATTAGAAAGTAAATGTGTCAGTTCGTTCTCTCAAGTATTAATCAACGGGCTGTGGTAGCAGATGAATTCAATTGAAATATTGTGGATAAATGAATTCTCTGTTGCTCTATAAGGAAAAAACCCATTATTAGCCTACACAGTCTAAGTATACTTAACTAATGCCAATGTGTCAGTCGGAGCTCTAAAATATCAGCTGGTGTGCCCCACTGCTCCACCTAAACTGTACTTTAGTCCCGGACACTCAGCAATGTGGGCACATCTGCACAGGATCGAGCCCTGAGCTTCCTGCAACATCTCTTTAAATACTCGGACCAAGACTGAAACTTCTTTCAAATGGAAACATGACTTCACAATGGGAATTTGCATTAATCAGGGTCCTAGACTGAGTAGTTTACACCTTTTGGGGACAGAAGGCCATTTTCATGAAAGACCCTGTGAAGGTGGACACACCCATTACAGAGAGCAAAATAACTCTAAAATCTTTAAACCTTTATTATCTTCTGGTTTACTTCTGTGGGAATGAGACTTTTGTAGCAGTCGCACTGAGACATTTCAAATGATACTGTTCTGACCATTTCAGTAGTCATTTAATTTTGGATTTATTTCATTTGCTAAGATATATCATGTGACTTAGGTTAGAGGTCACGGCAGCCATCTTAGATTTCACTTCACTATAGCAGTGATGCAGCAGCAGATGTCTCTCTGATAAAGGTTATATTCTTGTCATTTCATGCCAAAGAGGCCATCGTCTGTAAGTTTAATTGTTCATTGATTTTTATTTATGTTAAAAAAGAAGTATTTCATGGCATTTAAAATAATTTGTTGAACATTCATCAAAGAAGATTGTTAATATCTCACTTTCATATATTAGCGCTAAATTCTGTTTCTCTCTTAAAAGTTAGATTTATTCTTACTTGATACTTAATATATGCTTTATGTTTGTATTTTAGTTTCACAAAATACGATGTTGGCAACTGAAGATTTCAAGTAAAACACTGAAAGAGAACTCTTTTGGTTTCGACTTTTTCTTCATCCCTCATCCTGTTTAACTATCTGTCGAGGTGCAACCTACTTGCAGCAGGGACAGAATAGATACTAAACATGTATTAGATTAAAATCTCAATAATAGGTAGAATATTTGTAATCTCAGTCATCAGTTTAGAAACAGGCGCCTCAACCCCTGTGATGTGTGGCAGCAGCAGCACGAGATCTCGGGAGAATGACCAAGCAGACACAGATCAAGTGTGGTACAAAGCATTCTCAGATTTATTCAGGAAGAAGGGTCATATTTATAGACACAGGTCAAACAACAATCTACAGGATGGCTTGAGCATCCAATCATACGACTTACCATGTAAACCTTACCATGTATGGCATTTCACAAAATATAATAACAAATAAGAAATGTATGTGCGTAAATGTGTGTGTGTCTTCAACTTCTGGTTACGTGTGAGAGTGTCAGTGTGTCCAAGGACTACTACTTGTTGTTTTGTCTAGGTAGGCACATGAGCTGCACAATGGAAAAATCCCAAGACACAGAGAAAGTCAGAAAGTGAAGCCCAAGAAATAAAAAAATATTTAACAATGGCCACTTTAAATCATTTATGATTTAGTGCTTCCCTTTAAAGAAAATTGATCAATCTGTTTTTCAAATAATAGCAAGCAAAATCTAAACACATAATCATAATCTAATACTGTGATCTATGGATTATTCCAAGACTTGTCTTAATCATTCCCTGTATGGATTGTAATATGCATGGAGCCAAACATAAAAGCAGTAAAATCATCAGTAAACAGTAAACAGTAGAACAGGAAACAACAAATTAAAGTATGTCGCCCAGTTAGAGAAGCATTGTCCTTTTTACATAGTTCATGTTGATTGTCTTGGCAGCATTGTAAGTTAGAGGGACAACGGACCAGACGCTGTGTATGGCATGACAAATCAAAGAGTCCTTGGTGTCGTCCATGTGTCCATGTCATGGCAGCAGGCATAGCCGAGTTCAAAGTTATTGTTACTTCCTGTCACTGAACTGTTCTCTCCTTCCATGGTCCTTGACGTTGTTATGTTGGTCCAGATTAACTAGTCAGATCGCATATGGACGTAACGCTGTGTGTTCAGCTCCTTTCCGGCCATATGTTTACTCTCCTAATTAATCTGAACGTCCCCCTTGGCACGGGGCAGCCTTCAGGCTACTCGCGTGCATCAATTGCGGCTGCAGGTCAGTCAGCACTCCCATCCTTGTCACTGCAATCACCATGGCCGGCCCCAGATATTTTGGCTCTCCGATCTTGACTGGCTTCAGACTCCTTATCAGCACCTGCACAAACTTGTGTGTTGGTTTCTCTGAGGGGAGAGGAAGAGTTAGTGAAACATCACAATTAATAGAATTACATTTTTTCGACCAGCTCCGTGACATAGTCGTCCAGGATCCTCCATTTCACCTAAAGAAGAAAAACGCCAGCGCAGCCTTTGACCAGTGGTGTCGGGAAAGGCCTACCTATCAGAATTTCAAAAGGAAACATTTTAGTAGTGGAGGATGGTGTCATTCGTATTTCAGCTAAAACAGCTTGCAATACAGTCATCCAATTTTTTCCGTCTCTAAACTTTGGATGTAAAAGGTGTTCCATAATCATTTTAAATGACACTTGGTATCCCAAATCTGGGTATAATTTCTTTGCATTTTTTGCATTCTCCCTCGCACATAGGAAAGCTTCTGGCCACTTTGTGAATCTGTCAATGGATGTTAGTTTTTGCACAGATAAAGCATTAATTGCCTGAGCTGTCTTAGCTGCATTTGTGTGCGAGAGACCATGATAGTGACGTATAAGCAACACAAGTGTCGACTTTGGCCAATTGATTACTTACTTGCTTCCTCTTAATCTCCTGCTGCATGTCCCCTAACCTTGACTATGGCCTCTTTGCTCGTCAGCTGCACTACATTAATTAAATCTACTATCAAATCAGAATGTTGTATGATAACTGTTCACATGAAACCATATAGATTTTGGGTGAATTTCAGGTCATCTCCGCATGTAGGGAGAAGAGGGGGTGAAGGAAAGGAAATATAGATTAAGGCATTGCTGAGGTGTGATCGACTCGAATGGGGATGCTAATTTTGCAAGAGAGAGTTCAAATGTTAATTTCCTTTGTTTTCTCAAAGAGTAGCCCTTTCTTGGTCCAGATAGTCCAGCATTAGTCTGAAGGGGTGGATTCTGGAATCCACTGCCGCTTCAATATATATCTTTTAAGTTATTAATCAACATTTATATTTCTGTTAAAATATTTGAATGACTTCTTCAATGTATGTTAAAGCATCTATTTTCCTCTGTACCTCTCACTGAGAGAAAAGAACATGTTATCAGTATGTTTTGGGGAAAGTTTCCTGCTCAGATCAACTTCAGCCTTGAAGAAGCTGTGAATCGTGTGTATCTGTGTATGTGCGCTAAGAGTTTTATGCAGGTCCCTTTGTACTGGACAACTGGCATTCTGCTTGAGACCAGAAGACGCCATGTCATGAGTCCAAAACGACATCCGGTACCTAAATCCAGGGTCCCCCTCGTCATCACTGCGACAAAGGGAGATATGCTTCTTACTATCTGTCCATGTGTGGAAAATTTCTAATCTTGTCTATTTTTCTTAGCCAATCAGAATCATTCAACCTGAAGTAATGACGTAGTTAGTTGACTCTGTTAGAGTATAATTGTTGTGGAAATGTGAATGTACGCAGAGCGGCCTACGAACTCCTTGTGAGACCTGAAGCTGACTTCTGCTGATGAAACTGCAAACTATTCTTCATTAAATTTTTCTTCATTTTATTTTTTTTTAAAACTTTGACTCCGGGTCTTTATTCAACATATCTGGTCTCAAGGGTCCTAAACTGTTTATCCCCAACAATAGTGAATCTGAGTTCAGTGTTGTCATGGACAGGTTTGTTGTGTCTTCCATCTTCTTGACATTTTTCAGTTGATAATAACAACAGAATGTCCAGTTTTAGAGTTTTTGAACAAATCTCTATCAAGTACATTTTAAAATTTTCACTCGTCGCCACCTACTGTGGCATAACAACGTAATACCATCTTTATTTGAAGTTTCAAAGGTCATTTACTCATTTTGATCGCTGCCGTAAAATCAGTGTTTATACCTGGCCAGGGTCTGCTCATGATTTCATTCACCGTGACCGTGTCCAAAGACTGTCCTCTCAGAAACAGGTGACATGAATGGAGAAAAAAACCTTTGAAGAAAGTCAACTTGCCTTTCTCTGAGTTGAAGTTAAACAACACTCTTCATCTGAGTCATTGGCCTGAAACTTTGAAAAAAAGAGAAGAAAAAGATCAGTAAAAATTCATAGAGAAAGAATTTGCCTATTGTTATGTCTGCATCAATATGCTATAATAACTCTTCTATTCTGTTCCGTTTCAGAGCATTCACGGAGAGAACAGGAGACATGACTGCACCGCTTTTGCACTGGTTTACTCGGCACACAGCAACAACAACAACCAACGGCAAGGGAGTGCCATCTAGTGGCCATCAGGTATTGTAACATCAACTCAAATACATTACATCTCCTCCCTCCTTAAATCAGTCTACCCCATGTTTTTTTTCTTTCTCTTTTTAACATAAAAACATCCATTCAAATTAGGGAATAACAGTTAGGGGCCAACAATTAGTATTCACCCTTAAGCAATATCACACTTATTCACTTGTCAACTTAACTACTCCCCCCAAAGGTATGAAACACTAAACACATTCAACTATGCATATGACATTCAAACACTTTACAGATCAAGTCTGCTAGGTGGTTTACAGATTCTAACAGGAAATCTTCTCACATTTGGGGAAGAAGCAATAGCTGGTTCAACAAGCTTGGTTACATTCTGGTCTAGAGCATTTGGTTCGGTGTCATTAGATGTTAAAGACAGTTCTTGTCCCTTATCATCCAGAGTTTGTGATGTACTGTTCTCTGCTGGTAGTGTTTCTGTGTTTTTTGTAATTTCTGGATGACAGTCCAACATTTGATCTGCATGTCTTTTCCAGCTTTGTGAACGGTCCACCTGAACCGTGTAGGACAGTGGTCCTGACTGAGAAGAAACAGTACCTGTTTTCCACTTCTCCTCTCCCCGTCGATAATCTCTGACCAGCACCGAATCACCCACGTGGAAGTCTCTGTGTTTTGCATGGAGGGAACGGTAAGAACATTGAACTTTTTGTGCCTGCTCCACAGTCCTTTGCACACTTGGTTTCAGCAGATCCAGCCGTGTCCTCAATCTGCGACGTAAGAATAACATAGCAGGTGTTTCTTTTGTTGTGCTATGTGGGGTATTCCTGTACTGTAGCAAGAAAGAGTCTAATCTCTGCTGTAATGGTACTGGTTCTTTAGATGCTTTCAGTGAGTGTTTAAAAGTCTGCACGAAACGCTCGGCCAGACCGTTGGTGGCTGGGTGGAATGGTGCAGAGCGTATATGTTTAACACCATTTGTTTTTAGAAAACATCCAAACTCCTCCGAAGTAAATTGTGGGCCATTGTCGCTCACTAGGGTTTCAGGTATACCGTAACGACTAAATAGACCACGCAGAACTTGAATAGTCTTGGAGGAAGTTGTCGAATCGATCACATGAACTTCTGGCCATTTTGAGTGTGCGTCAACAATTACCAGAAACATTCGTCCTTCAAATGGTCCAGCGAAATCGACATGAATCCACTGCCAAGGAGCTTCTGGCCATGCCCAGGGATGTAAAGGTGAGAGACATGGGGATTTTTGATTTTGTTGACATGACATGCAGGTCTTTGATTTTTCTTCAATTTGAGAGTCAATATTTGGCCACCAGATGTAGCTGCGTGCTAAAGCCTTCATTTTTACTACACCTGGATGTCCTGTGTGTAAATCTTCCAAAACTTGTTGTCTCAGATTCAATGGAACAATAACTCGCTGTCCCCACATTAGACAGTCCTGCATCAGTGAGAGTTCCTCTTTCCTTGTGAGATATGGTTTTAGTACATTTTCTGAGTCTTTGGTAGATGGAAATGATCCAGTGGCTACCATCTCCTTCACACGACAGAGGGTCGGATCTGCTTTGTTTTCTTTCCTGATATCGCTGCTACACACTGGAAGTGCATCCATCTTTTTTATGAAGTAAGTGTCCACTGCATCTTTCCTGTCTCTGTGCTGTACAGGCAGTGGCAAACGCGATAGCCCATCAGCGTTTCCATGATCGTTAGCACTTCTGTATTGAATTGTGTAGTTGTGTGCAGCCAGCAGAAGAGCCCACCTCTGAAGTCTGGCAGCAGCCATGGATGGAGTTGCTTTGTTAGGATGGAGTATAGTGGTAAGTGGACGATGGTCTGTTATTAATGTGAAGTGACATCCCTATAGATAAGTATGAAACTTCCTTACTCCAAAAATTATCCCTAGTGCCTCCCGTTCTAGTTGCGCATAATTTTGCTCAGATTTACTCAGGGTACGGGAAGCGAAGGCTATAGGTCTTTCATGCCCATCCGGCATCATGTGCGAAAGCACAGCTCCAACCCCGTAGGGTGAAGCATCAAAAGCCAAGCGAACTGGGAGTCTTGGATTATAGTGTGTGAGTACCTTGGGTGTTAACAGCTGCATTTTAGCATCTTGAAAAGCCTTCTCACACTCTAGAGACCACTTCCATTTTGCATCTTTGTGTAGCATTGCATTCAAGGGGTGAAGAACTGTGGCCAGATTTGGAACAAATCTTGCATAATACTTAACCAGACCCAAGAATGATCTGAGTTGGTTAACATTAACAGGAGCTGGTGCTTCGGCGATGGCACGCAGTTTGTCTGGGGACTTGTGAAGTCCTGATGCATCTATCACATGACCTAAATACTCTAGTGAAGTTCTGAAAAACTCACTCTTCTCTCTTTTAACCCGAAGTCCGAATTTCTCCAGCCGACTCAACACAGCCTCCAGGTTAGACAAATGATGGGCATTGTCTTTTCCTGTGACCAGGATATCGTCTAAAAAACAATGTACGAATGGCAGCCCTTGTAACACTTGTTCCATGACTCGTTGAAATATCGATGGAGCTGAAGTAATGCCAAAGGGTAACCTGTTATATACAAACATCCCTTTGTGAGTCGTGATGGTAAGATATTTACGTGAATCTTCATGCACAGGAATCTGCAGGTAAGCATGTGAAAGGTCTAGTTTGCTAAATCTTTGTCCCCCAGCCAGTGAAGCAAATACATCTTCTCTGAATACTTTGGCATACCTTTTTAAAAGACTGTCCAATGTCCCTTCATTAGCATGATGCACAGCTCTTACAGTTTTGATCTCAAGCCAGTCTAGACGGATTCTGCGAAGCCACTCTCGTCCCAGCAGTGGAGCTGCGTTTCCTGTAACAACATACAAGGGTAAGCGTACGCTTTGTCTGTTTAACTTGGCGCGCAACTTGATGACACCTTCTGGCGAGATTACTTCGCCTGTATACGTCTTGAGAACAACGTTCGTCTGGCGTAGTCGAACATGGCTCAGTTTATCTCTGTACAGTTTGCTAGAAATAATAGAGACCGCCGCCCCAGTGTCCACTTCCATGTCAATTGGCAATCCCTCAATTTTTGGTTGCAATTTTATTACAGATGACACTGAATCAGTTTCACTTTTCATTATGTTCACCCGTGAAGAATTGTGCAGTGTTGCTGTGACTTTGTGTAGTGTCAGTTCAGCATCTGTGTCTGAATTTGTCTCTTCCTCACTCTTTTCCATATCAGCGTCCATTCTGTGAATTGGTCTTTTCTTTATCTGTCCCTTCCATTTTACATTATTTTTCCCTTTTACTGTCGTTCTAGGTATTTTCTCCTGTCTTTTTACCTTTACACATTCGTGCAATGTGGCCTTTCTTTCCACAGTTGTGGCACAGTTGGTCTTTGTAAAAACACTCATTTTGGATCAGGGACGTGCACAGGAATTTTGAGGGGCAGTTGCTCTGACCTAAAAAAAAGGGCACTCTACCACTCACCCCCCCAACCACCCCCCAAATAAAATAAAAAAAACCAACGGGCTATATGCAGGACTGAGAATAACCGTGGTATAAGCGGAATAATTGACTCCGCTTCGAGTCGTGACTGAATCCACCTCAGGTGTGCATTATTTTTCTAATAATTCAACGGCCCGTCGTCAATTATTCCTTACTTGAATCACAGCTTAAATAGTGTTTTGACATCGACAACCCAAGTGCATTTTACCTCAAACTTGCGTCTAGTTAACTTTCTAAAGTAGCAATCACTTCTCGGGTCGACATTAAAAGGGGATGTGAGAGAGACGCGTGAGTGAGAGACGCAGGGAAATGAAATGCAGCTGAACGTTTCCTCTATGAAAGACACTGACAAAAACGAAAACTAAGGACATTTAATCTATAATTTTATTTTACTTTAGTTATTACAGTTTTGGTTAGTTATCGTTTTTTTGTAATGCCTCGTTTTTATTTTTATTTCAGTTAACGACGATGTTTTTTCCCACCTAGTTTTCGTTCGTTTTCGTTAACGATTATAACCTTACTCACCTTTCCGACAACGTTAAATCGTCTCACCCGACAACCGCGACAATCTCCTTCTAGTGCCGCTCATGCAGGCTCAGCTCAGGTGCCGGTCGCGTGATGCGCTGCAGCCACGTAAACAGAGTTTGCCCTTCCCCTACTGACTTTCACTTTCGGATGGGTGCCCGAATATGGAAGTGAATGAGGCTTTGCGATTTTTTTTTTTTTTTTTTTTTTTTTTTTTTATCTAGGCCTACGTGAAATTCTGCATCCATTGTACGATTTTTTGAAAAAAAATTTTCCACCTCGGAAGGGCAACGTGAGTCGAGAAGGGCATATGGGCAGTTGCTCGGGCAACCTGAGCAACCCCCCTGTGCACGTCCCTGTTTTGGATATGGTTGGACTTCCCACATCTATAACATTTCTCCTTAGGCGATTCTGACGACAGGGACATGGCATTTACTTTCAATGAGTTGCTCAGATGTTGTGATTCTCTAGATACAGCCTCCATTGACATCGCTATATCCACAGCCTTTTGATACGTGAGTGCCGATTCAGTCAATAGTTTCCTCTGAATTGATTCGCTACTCAGGCCACACACGAATCTGTCTCACAGTGCGTCATTTAAATTGTCGCCAAATTCACAGTGCTCCGCCAGTTTCTTTAATACTGCCACATATTGTGCGACACTTTCCCCCTCTGCTTGATTACGTTTGTGGAATTTGAACCTCTCTGCAATCACAATGGGTCTGGGGGTAAAATGTGCTTGGAGTGCGTCCACAATCTCATCATATTTCATAATCCCGGGCTTAATTGGTGCAATGAGACTGCGTAAAAGTCCATAAGTCGATGCCCCCATTACACTGAGAAAAACGGACACTCTTTTCTCTTCGCTAATGCCATTAGCCTCCACAAAGTGTTCAAAACGTTCTACATACGTAGTCCATTGCTCTCTTGCCTCGTCGAACGGCTCGACATGTCCGATGATCGTAGTCATCTTTTCCTCTCGACCGACGGCTCAATGTTGGCTGTGGGAACTTTGTACTCGTCGCCAATTTGTGTTATATCTGCATCAATATGCTGTAATAACTCTTCTATTCTGTTCCGTTTCAGAGCATTCACGGAGAGAACAGGAGACATGACTGCACCGCTTTTGCACTGGTTTACTCGGCACACAGCAACAACAACAACCAATGGCAAGGGAGTGCCATCTAGTGGCCATCAGGTATTGTAACATCAACTCAAATACATTACACCTATGAAAAAATATGACTTACCATTTCAGGACTCCCAATGTTTGTGCCCTCATCAGAACTGATATGATGATCAGAGGTGAATGCCAGGGGGCTTGCAGCCTTCTTAATCATTGCTTTCTTTACCTGGACAAAAATGTTAATAAGGTAAAAAAAAAAAAAAAGGAACATAAAAAGGTTGTAGGTAGTGGTGGATGAGGAGAGATTAATGATATGATTGTAGCGCTTTGGGTGTAGAATAGTTCATATTAAGGTGCTATGCTATGTAAATGCTTCATTTATTCTAAGAAAATGATTTCTGGTCCTGTTTATAAAGCATACACTACAAAAATGTAGCCAAAATCCTCAAACAGTATCATTACACTATGAACACATTGTGGAAATTCATCTTCAGAGCTGGTATGTTGATGTTGTGTGGCTAGGGCCCTGTTTTGAGAAAGGGAATTCTTCAGTTGTTGTAACATCTGGTCTCTGGCAGCCTCCTTGAGTTTGCTTTGCCTGAAGAAATTATAAGGGAAAAATAAATAAAAATTTGTTAACATCCTCCAGTCCTTCTCACACATAGACTTTACATGGGCGGGCCGCCCAGGTATATTAACTGCCGCCAAATATATTTGGCGGCACATTTATGCTTTTATTATATTTATCCTCATATACATTTATATCCGCCTAAGATAATGAAACCATCCACGATTGATTAACTAGTGGAAAATCTCCTCTTGCCCTTCATACCTGCTCGTTATGTGAGCATCAGAACTGTTTTCCTCTCTCTGACATTCCCATGTGCGCTGCAAAGACGCAGTAGATATTACACAAAGAGTGCTGCATGATGCAAAGATTTTTTTACAGTCTATGGTTGCAAAGTCACAATGTCTACTTTATGGTCTTTATAATATGCTTTAGATGGTTGTGTAATGACTGAGACAAATCAGACACAATTATTTGTTAGTTAACCAATACTTGTTTTAAGCTCACTCTGGGGTCTGGCTTCCATCCCCTAGAGAAGTTCTTAGTTACAAGTCATATTGCACCAAACTATGTGGCTGCCACACAAAAAGGTGCATATTTCCTGCATTATCCACACATAACACAGACTCTCTTGCATTAACCCTTTGAGCGGTACGGTCCCACATATGGGATTTTTATTTCAGTGCCCCTGGGCGTACGGTCCCACATATGGGATTTCGAACGTTCAGCGACGTCACATAACTGCCAGATTCAAACTGCGCTTTCGCGCTTTGGCTGTGAGACGGACGCGCGCAGCTCTTGTCATATATTGCAGCTATGCAGTGTTTTCAGCCACATAACATTTCTTTTAAGGTTTCAGACATTTAAATACGCATAAGCACCATTAAAACAATATATTTAGAGTTTATAAAATACACACTGATGTCAGACATCAGTGGAAGGAGCAATAACAATCCATTCGTTTGCAATTTGCCGACATTTATTCATATCAGACACACATAATGGGCCCAAGTAACTACAAAGTTTACTCTATTATTCTTCCAGTTCACCAGCCACTTACTTGCATATATTTTGGGAGAAACTGATGAATTCATCTGCTGTAAATCCGACTGACACGACTCTGTGAACTGCGGGGCAAACTAAGATGGCGGTCTTTAAGATCTCGCATTATAGATCAAGATAAAGATCATTTATAAAGGCTTTTAAACGACAAAACACACTCACTTACACATATTTGAGGATCGGAATATCAGATAGTTGATAACATGGTAAGCAAGTTTGTGAATGTTTTAAATAAACAAGGAAAAACAAAATAATAGCGATCCATCTGTCATACAGTGTTATTGTGGCTGCGCTCAGCGCTCGTGACACGCATGACGCTTCGCCATGGAAACATTAAAGGCAAACGTTCTAAAATAACGGTCGCCTTAAAAAAACTCACTCTGGGGGGACAGTTAGAATATTTTAAACTCACGCTCGAAAGGGTTAATGTATAGACAGACTAACTTCAGGTAACTTCAATTATGCCATGTTTAGTGTCTATGCGTTCGTATCGGGAAGATTTCAATGATTGTGTATGCAGTATATCCATACCTGTGCAACACATCAGTATTACAAGAATCTTTAATAGTTCTTATTCAAAAACTCAGCTTGTTAATCTTTCTTGGTCGTAAAAGCCCTGACAGGAGGTGTGTTGTCGCCCGGAAATACAACACCTTCATTGGCTACATCAACTTTTTTATGAGGTTGGACTTTGACCAGAGGTTAAAAACTAGAGAACAATGCCACTCCTTCTCTTCTCCTTGCTTCTGGACGACTGAATGAACCTCCTTGCTGCAGGCCTCTCCAGGCTAAGGCCTGGAGGCCTGCCGTGCCTCGGCCTACAACCAAGCCATGTGCTCATCTTTAGTTATGTGTTTGTTTGGAATCCATAAAAGCACAGTGAAAAAGTGTGTCTATCTTTTCTGCAAGGGAATGCTCAAATCTCCAATGAAAACTCTGATTAATGTACCTTATGAAGATGAGGCATCAAAGTACGGCCAACGTTTTGAGGCGAGGTACCACATTCCACAAATAATGGGGCTGATCGATGGAACTCATATTCCGATCCTACCTCCCTCTGATGGATATAAAGACTTTTTCAATAGGAAAGGGTGGCCCTCCTACGTGCTTCAAGCCGTTGTAGATGAGCAAGGCCGGTGAGAATTTTTTTTATATGTACATTGTATACACGCATGCGCGCACACATTTTTTTTTCTGTACAAACTATATATTCCTCAATAAAATGCAGAATACTTTCTGCATTATTACATTCTCAAATCATGTGCAATAACTGTTGTAACATTTGAAATTTCACAATTATTCGTTGAAATTTCACAGTTATTCAATTTTTTTAAAGGCAAGTGGTTGCAGTGCATTTATTGTAGCTACTTTTAAAGAAACGAGTTTAGTTGGCTAACTTTCAAAAAAAAAATTTAATTATTTAAAAGAAAAATTTACCACATACTTTAAATTGAGTAAATTTTTTTTAAAAAAAATTCAGCGTTTGATTTAAAAAAATACATATTAGCATTAATAAAAGCTAAAATGAAAAAAAGAAATGCAGCATTAACTAATGATGAATACAAAAACCGTGCCTAACTTTCCACATTTTTTCCCCCAGCTTCTGGCACATAAGCTGCAAAATGCCAGCCATGATGCAAGTGTGCTTAGACAATCAGAACTCTTCCAGAAATCCTACCTGGTAAACTAATCCATTTAGATTATTACATTTTCTCAAATTGTGATTTCGTATGGCAAACTACTATAATGATGTCTTATTTTCTAGGCTGTGAAAAACGTAGAAGGACAAGACCTCAGGCTAATGGTTGTTGGAGAGCCTGCTTATCCCTTACTTGACTGGTTGATCAAGGGGTACACAAATTCTCCCAATCTTACACCAGAGCAGGAATCATTCAATGTCTACCTGAGTTCACTCAGGGTAGGTGTAGAGATGGTGTTCGGCAAGCTGAAGTCAAGGTGGAGAGTGCTCCTTAAAAGAAGTGACTTTCACCTCCTCTTTTGCACCGATGGTGATCGCTACATGCTGTGCACTGCACAACTTTTGTGAGAAGCGAAGTGATGGTGTGAATTTAAACTGGTTGTCATGGAAAAATCACAGAGACGAACAGACAAGATCCAAGTGCAGGGTTTTTAATGGGTATTCCAAAATCGTAAGTCCAGAAACAGGCAAGGGTCAAAATCCATAGAGCAGTCAAAAACAGGAAACAAAGAAAACAAACAGAGAAACCGGTGACCTGAACTGAAACCTCCATAACAAAAGCAGAAACAAACAGGGTTTAAATAGACAGACAATAATAACATAATACAAGACAGCTGGGTGCAATGAAGTGATAATGAGTCCGGGAAGTGTGTTATGGGTAATGTAGTCCAAGGGGTGAAAACAAGAGTCCGGGATGGTGTGCCCTCTAGTGGCTAATTAGGGCACTCCCACTAGTGATCATGACACTGATTAAACAACATTTGTGAGATGACCAACTCTACCCTCAGCCTACCCAACCTGTTCATGCTTCGGTCAGCACAAGCGGAAAGAATGCTAGGGAAGCACTGACCCAGTATTTGGCCCATCATTTTCCCATCCGTCAAGGTGACCAACACTGAAAACAGACACTTCCAAAAAGAGTACATTACTACATATTTACTGTTTTTTACTTTTTAAAAGAAAAAAAAGAAAAAAAACATTCTCTGGTCATGAGTACATATCAAAGCAATTAACAAAAACACCTTAAGAGTGAATAAACCATTTATTGTAAATTTTGTATAGTACTGCCCTGTAATTTCTTTTCACACACTTTAAAATAATCTTTTAGTAAATATAAACTGCAGTATGACATCACAAAAACAGAAACCACTGCGAACAGTACTGTTAACTTTTTCTTAACTACAGTCTATAATCTGCAGCATTTCAATAAAGCAAGCTTAAAATGCTTATCAAAAAGATCTGTGTGACCTGTGTAAACATGTTTCAAATGTAAACTAAATGTGTTGAACAATAACTGTTGTGAAATAAACATTTTACAAAAGGAATGTCTGTTTCCTTATGGCTACAACTTGAACACCAGATTATCACAGATTCATAAATGTGTACATGCTAGTAGTGTCAGCGGTTGTGGTGGAGTATTTTTTGAAGAATGACCCCTTGTTTCTGCATATGAGTGCTGCGTTTGGGGATGGGGGCGGAACATCAGCGATACGATTCGTCTGCATGTGTAGTGCTGATGTTTGGTGTAAGATGCCACTAAGACCTGAAAGCAGTTGTCCTACAAGCCGTTCATTTGATCTGGAATGTTCCTCAACTAGTGTCATGAGGAGCCTCTCTTCATGTTCCTGGTTTCTTTGCAGTTGCTGTTCCATCCACACATTTTGAGTCTCCTGCATCTTTTCCAGAAAGGTCTGCTGCTCAGAATGACCACATCTTTATAGCTTTTTCATAGCGAGAAGTTATTTCTTGATGTAGGTCCTACAAAGGAATTGCAGATTCGTAGTTATATTTCAGAAAATATTGCATTAGACTGCATACTTTTGAGTCAAATTGAAAAGTCTGCAACTACAAATAATCAAATCTACTCTAATGTAAAAGGTAATTTGGTCATGCTTAAAAAGCTTTAAATTACAATAGACATGAAGGTGTTGATTTTGTCGGATTGTGCGGAATCTGTGCAAGTAAAAATATAATATATTCCTTAACGCAAACAATATATATGAGATATAGATACACTTTTTTTTTTTACACTGCAAATACATACTTGATGTTAAATATCAGGTGATTATTAAGCCAGAATTTTATCAACAATTCTTAATAACCCTTTCCTTTTCCCAATTTTACTTGTACTCTAGGTTACCTTGTATTGTCTAACATTTGCCAATATGTACTGTTAAGTGTGTAAACTGTAATGACAAATTGTATGTCTGTCATTTTTTAAGTCAATTTAGACAAAAGCATCTTCTAAATTAATAAATGAGGAGTTCAGATGAAAAGGCCTAAGTGCGTGTGAAATGTTCTTTAAAATTATAATTTTTTTAATCAGGGTCTTATGTTTATGTTCAGTTATTTCAGTATAATGGCAATGTAAAAATCCTATGCAATGCAATTAAAGCCGAGTTCAGACTGCACGATTTTAGCCCCGATTTTGGCTCGCCGACAGGTTTTGAGAAATCGCTGACAAATGCCCGAAATTACAGGCAAATCGGTGCTCGTTCATGTGAGTGACAATCACGCAGTGTGAATGAGCAAAGACGCGATCTGAGAGAATCAATTCAAAATCCTGCAGTGTGAAAAGTTTTCTGACTGAAAACTACATCGGCAATGACCGACAGCCAATGAGAGAGCGAGATACAGAGCAGCAGGGAGTTCGGGGAGGAGTTATAGACCACAATATCAGCAAGCATGGCTTTGTTTCAGATAAACATTACAATACTATCAAACAGAAACAAAGCACAAACATTTGCTTGACCATCCGCAACAGCAGCACATTGAAAAGTTATTTATTTACCTCCAACTCTCGTTGCAGAACACACAATCCACAGTCTCCCCAACCATTTCCTCCTCCATATTCTTCTTTTCTTTTTCTTGTTTCGCTGCAAATCAGCGCACAGGCAATTCGTATTGCAAGCTTCTTGCGGGCTACCGTTTTTAATAATAATAATAACTCCGGTCTTGCACGCGTGATATTGCGTTGTTTCCTTGTCACATCTCGCGTGTGATTGGTTGAAACAAGTTTGCGTGCCAGACAGAGTTGTCGGCGATTCTTCCTATTGTAAAGTCACGCAGTGTGAAACCGTCTGTCGCCGATCTATCGTGCAGTTTGAACACAGCAGCGACTGAATGCTGGCCAAGATAGTCATGCAGTGTGAAAAGAACAGTGACCCGACTGCTTTGAAAATCGTGCAGTCTGAACTCGGCTTAAGGTGAAATTACTAAACCTAAACACAGGAGCCTAAGAAAAAATAATAGTTTTAGAAGAAAATTTCAGATGGCACTTAGAGGCTTTTGCATCTGAACTTTTCAATTGTAAATGTTGAATCATGCAAGTAAAAGTCTCATTAATATTATAATAATAAAAATATATACATAACTTTTCTCTTTCGTGGCCCCTGTGAAGAGGTCTCTTCATGTAAACCTGGGGTGGTTTCACTACTGGAAGACGCCATAGAAGCTTCATCAAAAGGGCTGTCTATATTGTCCTCGGAGTATGAATCTTCTGAATGAAGAATACACAGTCAAATTTAATGTTTGTCAGATATTTCTTATAGTACATTAGGCATGCATGAACATATGTGCGCACTTTAACTTGATACCACCAACATAGAAAAGCCCACTAGGTTAATTAAATGGATTTACATGGTTTAAAATACAGGACACAACTGTCAAGGTAATCTCATAGGCCTACCTACATTGCGGACATTTGCATATCTCCACGAAATTACATTTCTGTCACTAATCACGAAGAAGTGTTCGCTAGATCACCTGAAGTAACTAATTTAAACAAGTTACATATAAAAGCAGTGTTAGTTAGTCTACCTTACCTGGACTGTTGGTCGTGTCTTCCGAGGGCAAGTCCTCGGAGAAGCGGACATCCACGCCGTTATCCTCAGGGTTTGCAATAGGACGCTCTCCCATAAATGAATCATAAATAATTTCGTAAAATGGAAAACTGGACAGGTCACTACCACTTTTACCATTCTGTGATTTAGCTTTGAAGAACGCCGTTTTTATTAACTTCCATCTGTTTTTGATTTGCTCGATTGCTCGACTGAAACCTGCAATCTGCATTTCTTCAAACATCTCCTTAAACAGCTCGTTATTGCGGACCTTTCTTCCGTCCAGTCTCTCCACTATTTTTTTCTCTTTCAATATGTTTAGTAAGTAGTTTATTTCCTCCGTCGTCCGGTTTTTTCCACCCCCCCACCATCTTCACAACTAAAGACGTGAACGTGAGTTTGTGCGCTGCGTAATAAGTGTCACTGCGCATGTGCCCCAGACACTTCTGAATACGATTGAGAAAGTAGTCGGATTCAAGCGTTTACATGGTCATTTTTTGCTGTTGGATCGGATTAGAAAAGGAATAAACCACCCCTTCCAATCCGATCGAAATTTCATTCAGATCGAGTTCAATCGGATCGATTAAGGTGTTTACATGAACGTTTTTCAATCCGATTGAGCCTTCAATCCGATTACAAGTGGATTATTTGGGTGCATGTAAACGTAGCCAGTGTCAGGTCCAGACACAGCACTGGATCCAGGAATGTAAAGCCCACCCAACAGGCCCAATGGTGGTTTTCCCATAGGACGGGGAAGGTTTCTTGCACGTTCAGTCTTTTCAGTGTGGCAAAGTAGTTTAATTAAACTCCATTTTATTATGACCTTGAATTTATGTTGGAATGCCAATTCATTATTGACCATTTATATTTAAAATTTAGACATTTGAATATTCTATTTAACTCTTTACTCTTATTGTATTCATTCATTCATTCTATCTAAAAGTATTTGTTTAGTCCCCATAGATCTGTATACACTTGAATTAAAGTAACACTATCTCTAGTCTAGTCAGAGGTCACAACCACTACTACAGATAAGCCGACCATTATTACTCCTCTGATAGTAGCTTTGGTTTGGTTATGCCATGGTTTCCCACGTACACTTAGCTAGAGTAACATTACAATAAACAGAGGTAAGGCTCACCCTATTTAGTTTGGTCGATCAACATTTTGTTGTCCTAAACGGAAATTCCCTTTTTAGCATTTACAGTCTAAGTACACTTGAACTAATGCTAAGCGTTAGTCAATGTAAATGTATCATGCCAATTACTTAATCAATTCAAAGATGATCAATACAAAACATCAAATGCTCAAAAATAGTTAAAGATGAATACCTGACATTAGAAAAATAGACATTGCTGAGTGTCCTGGACGCTAAATTGTCATATACAATATGCCAGTTCAAGTATATAACAATTAGTTCAAACTTTGACCTGTGGAGGGCAGTAATACACTCAGCAGCGTCTACACTGCTGGAATTCAAATAGAGGAGAAGAAGAAGAAGAAGAAGGGTGCTTCTCGTTGGCTGCGTCCGAAAACCTAGGTAGCTGTCTTGCTGCCTCGCTGTCTTATAAGAGAATGACTTGTACGGCAGCATTTGTGCATGAAGGCACCTCACGAAACTGATTTCAGACAGACTTTTGAGGCAGCGTAACAGTTTAATGATCTACAGCAATATAGCGTGAGCTTTGGTGAGAACTAAACAAATAATTAATTACTACAGTAGTAATTTCTCGATAGGAATGATATAATAATTGAAATATGTTGGTCAAAATCGTACATTTACACACAAACTGAGCAGCAAACGGAACTTCCGGACGCCATCTTTATTTTTCTAGCTCAAGTGTCACAGAATGGAAAGCACAGGATTGTGGGATATCAAAGGCAGCTAAGGATACATCTATGCTTCCTTCAAAAATCGATCAGATGAAGGTATCTCATGAGACAGGAAGTGAAGCTAACATTGGATTCGGACATGCCTTGATGCCTTACTACCTGGAAATGTGTCCTCAGAAGGCAGCATTTTCCAGTTTTCGGACGCAGCCAATATCCCTCCTCGTTTCCTCGTTCCTCCGTTCTCCATCCTATGACCCGGAAACCGATTGAGCTCAGCCATCTTGAAGGATATCTCAATTCTCTAATTGCACCATGAGGAGGTGAGGATCGAGGAGTGAGGAGGCTTCCCGAGGAGTCATGAGCGAGGATACACAGGTGCATCCTTTGTGGAAGTCTTTCTCATCGAGAAACGTGACGCACGCATAAATTCTCCTCCCCCTTCATATCTGTCACAATAATTTAAATAGATGCTTTAATGTATGCAGTTTAAATAAACTTTACATCTCACATATTTCAACGGGGCATCTTGTTTTATTAATATTTATAATATATATTTTTTTTTAAATAGCCAAACTTTAACAACATGTGGGTAGATCCCTCGAGTGCAGCTGATGACGCTTTGAAGAGACGCTAAAGGGAGCGAGGATATATCATTTCACTTAATTCAATTCATCCGTCCTCGCATCTTTTCCTTGTTTCCTTCCCTCACATCCTGAAGGGGTGGAGCTAAGATGCGAGGAAAGGAAACGAGGATGCACAAATAAGAATTGAGAAGCACCCGAAGAAGAAAAGAGCTATTTCAAGATGAGCATTTATGGTTAAAATGTATAAAATAAAAAAATAAAATAAAAAAAATGAGCGATGGTTTCTCTAGATAAGACCCTTATTTCTCGTCTGGGATCACGTAGAACGCTTTGAAGCTGCAATGAAACTAATTTTGACCTTCAACCGTTTGGAGTCCATTGAAATCCACTATATGGAGAAAAATCCTGGAATATTTTCATCAAAAAAAAAAAAAGAAAAAAAAAAGACATGAACATCTTGGATGACATGGGGGTGAGTAAATTATCAGGAAATTTTAATTAGAAAGTGAATTAATTCTTAAAAAACAGATTCAGTATGTGGCTCATGAGAGATCTGCCCCTGAATGGACGTGTTCTGCTCTCAAAAGCAGAAGGATCTCAAGGTCTGTTTATATATGGATGTCAGCAGATGCTCCAAACAATGTTGTCAGGAAATTAGACAAGATTCTTCAGGATTTTATTTGGAGGAAGAAAATACACTATTTACTGAAAGATATTCTAAACAATAATAGAGAATTTGGTGGCCTTCAAGTTTTACATTTTACAGATCCTAATAATGTGTTTAAGATAAAATAGATAATTGGATTTATTAAAAATAAAGATAGTGCATGGAATGTTTTCATATTTAAGTCTTTGGGTGGCATTCATTTTCTTTTAAAATTTATTTTTTTGGTCGAAAAAATCCCAGTTAAACCAGCAAACTTTCATAAGCAGGCACTGCTGGCTTGGCAATTAATCTATAAAAATAACTTTTCACCGCATCAATACTTCATATGGAATAATAAAGACATCTTGTACAAAAAGAAGTCAATCTTTAATCAGAAATGGGATGTTGGATGGAATTCTTACTGTTAGTCAGTCGCTTAATGAACAAGGTTTACTTTTAACATATTCTGAATTTATCAATAGATTTATGATTCTTGTGAGGCCAAAAGAATATGCTATTATCTTTGATGCAATCCCTGACAGAGTTGTTACGAAATCCTGGATTCTATCCTATAAATGTTGATCGTCAAACCAGTTTTTATAGTGATACAATATTTATGGGAGATATTAATATAGTAATAGATAAATGCAGTAACAAATATATATATATATATATATATATATATATATATATATACTATTTGCCTTGTTCAACAGTGTTTTGATCTACTAAATATGAAAATATTAACTGGAAAAGAGTATGGTAATAACAAATACACTTTTTTTTTATTAATAATAAAATTAGAGAAGTGCCCTATAAAATTGTACACAGAATTTACCCTGTCAAGGAGTTGCTTGAACATTTCCATTTGAATATTGAAAACTGATGCGAATTTTGTGGCAATGCCAAAGAATCAGTGACTCATCTTTTTTTAATTGTATATATTAAAAAAAAATGTGTTGGTTGGATGTAATTTATTAATTTAATTTATTAGATCGTGTATACAAATAGATCTGTATGATGTGGTCTTTTTTATTTATTTTTTATTCCAAATGCACCATGTGCTTCTTTATACAACTTTTTATTTTACTTGGAAAATATCACATTCATAGTTAGCACTTAATATTTCTGTATATGGCCAAATCATTCACAAAATCATACATTAAGGAATGTTTACGCTCAGGCTCGAAGCGTCTAAGCCAATAAGATTTGCTGAATTATCAACCAATGAAATTGTGCCCCGCCCCTTCGTCCAGACCGCTTGGAATCGTGAATCGTGGAACGCGTTATTGTGACGTCACAGTGCGCGCAGCCGCTTCATAAATCGAGTCAGTCGAAACTCTTTGTCAGAGTTTAAAGCTGCTCTTTGGTCTCTTGCGATCGATCTGTAGTACTGAGTGTTACAAGTCTACCGCTAGAACCAACAGGCAAATACAGTGTTCACAGCTCGTTGAGATGGAGCATCTGGCGACTGTTACATTGGACACTATGTTTGCCAACTTTCCACTGGAGCTGGAAAGCTGCAGCAGCTTGGACTCATTCGAGGACGCTCAAGTTGAGCCGCTGAGTGGCGCTGTGAAGCCGGCTGACAGAAAGGCCTGCAGTAGCAGCTGCCAACAGCTCCCGACAGAGGCGCCTCGACCACCGGCTGTCCCTACAGTCGCCTGGGAGGACGATTCAACAGGTAACTGACAACGTTAATAAGTCAAACTGCAGGAGACAATTACTTTGTGACTTCTATGTAACAGCATCAGCACTGTGTTTTTAACTTTTCAAGTGTTCTTGGAAATTTGCTGAGCACAGAAACAATGCAAAACCTGCTAATTATTCACATGAACTCGCTGCATTAGGACAGTTTTACTCGTGAATCATGTAGCTGTAATCTGTGCTGATAAAAACAATGTTTCTAATCAACATTCATTCATATACTGTATATTGCGTATTTTTAAAAAATATATTTTTTGTATGTTGTTATTTCCTGTTTACTTATTCTATTTTTATTTGTCTTGTCACTGTCATTCTGTCTCACTTGTGTAAACATACCTGGCAATAAAGCTCTTTCTCACTCTGATTGTTTGCAGAAAAGCACACACAAGGGAGGAAGTCTAAGAAAGAATCCATCCAAACCCAGGAAGAAACCCAAGTGTGTGCTTTTGTGCCTGAGGATCCATCGCAGGAGCTTCCACACACATCCGGCGTGGATCCGACAGGCACAGATCCGCGGGAGTCTGAGCCAACAGACCGTGAGTCTCCAGATATTACCACTCTGATTCATGTCTATGTCAGCCTGATGTTTCTGGGTTTAGTTTTCATTTTTCCTCGTCTTCTGCTGGTTCCTCACCTGAAAGACCACCAAAAGATCTGTATTTTTTTAGTGTGTGGAAAAAGCGGCAATTACTAAAAACTAAACTAGCCAATCAGATTTCTCTTTACCAATCCACACCCATACACACACAAACACATTTGACTTCACAACACACAAACGCACACCTTTATTTATTCTCATTCCCTCTTGCTTTCTTAGTATGTCATGAGTGCACACAGATTAATAACCAATTTGGGGAAAAACTGGCATTAGGTTAGTGCCCTTTATGGTACGCACAATTAGGATAATTACGGTGTGACTTCAATGTGAAACAGCATCAGCACTGAGTTTGTACTCTTTCTAGTGTTGTTGGAAATTGGCCCAGAAACTCTCATGAACTCGCAACATAAAGCAGCTCTACATTAGGACAGATTTACTAGTTAATCATTCGGCTGTAATCTGTGCTGATAAAAACAGATGTTTCTAATCAATATTCATACATGTACTATCTATTTTTGTCTATTGTGTATTTTTTTTAAAAATATATTTTTTGTATGTTGTTATTTCTTATTTACTTCTTCTATTTTATTATCTGTGTCTTGTCACTGTCATTCTGTCTCTCATGTGTAAACATACCTGGCAATAAAGCTCTTTCTCACTCTGATTGTTTGCAGAAAAGCGCACAAAATGGAGGAAATTCCTTGCTGGCCTCCGGAGAGCGTGGAAGTCGATAAAAGGATCCTTCCAAACCCAGGAAGAAACCCAAGTGTGTGCTTTTGTGCCTGAGGATCCATCGCAGGAGCTTCCACACACATCCGGCGTGGATCCGACAGGCACAGATCCGCAGGAGTCTGAGCCAACAGACCGTGAGTCTCCAGATATTACCACTCTGATTCATGTCTATGTCAGCCTGATGTTTCTGGGTTTAGTTTTCATTTTTCCTCGTCTTCTGCTGATCTGCACAGGTGTATTTCGTCACAAGCAGATGCTGCTGGAGTTCATTCTCATGCTGTATATTAATATGTTGTTGTGCATTTTTCAGGATCCTTTGAATCTCTTTATGATGTGGTAAAGAAACTGAAGTCGAGACGTGGTGTCAGTTATCATCTAGGATTTCGAAACTCCGATGACAAACGAGTATGTTGCCCTTTCTGTAGACACATATATATTCTGTATATTTCTGTCTTTACTCTTTCAGTCCTGATGAAAACATCAGTGTTTACAGTTTTGATCAAAAAGGTACAGACTGTTAGATTAGATGTACACAATCAAAAATAAATCAGTTTACAAAAATGTTCTTCATTTTTCAGGTATTGATCAAATTTATTAAGAAGAACCGGCCTGAGAAACTAGTGGAATTGGTAAGTTGAAAAGACTTTATTCTTCATAAAATGTTTTATTAAATTCTAATTTGGTAATTGATTAAAGTTTGTATGTGGACAGAGTAAGATATAATTGAAATAGCCTAGAAACATCAGTTGTAAAGTACATTGCTTTCATCTTCGGCAGCCCTAGAGTGGAAAATGAAGTGTACCGGGCCTTTAGTTAGGAGATTTGAGATGGGTAAGGAGTTAACTAAGCTTTTGTCAATCTCTTTTCTTTAGCCTGGGTATTCCAACCCTTTAAGTCAAGAGGCAGCTGCAATGTTGATGGTGCAAAAGCCTCCAACTAGCGAGCATCTCGTACAATTATATGATCACTTTGTCATGGAAGATCAAGACATCTTGATTATGGAGTATCCACGTTCCTACATCAGCCTGTTTGATTATGTCCAACGAAACAGCAGTAACCTGACCGAAACCGAGGTGAAACTCATCATTCAGGGGCTCATTGTTGCTCTTCATCACTGCATGAGTCGTGGTGTTTATCGTCGCACGCATATGAAAAACATCCTTGTCCACACAAATACCCTGCATGTAAAGCTGATGGACTTTGGAGGCGCACTGCTCGTCGAAGAAAGACGTGAGTCGGCTTTTTAAGCACAGTTCACTGATGGTGTTTTACTGAACACTGAGCCTGTATTTCTTACAGGAGAAGATGAACCTCTATTAATCAGTGCAATCAGAAAATATGCTGAATGGGCAACAACTGAGGACTTACGCATACTGCTGGATCTGCTGGTCCCGAGAATAAGTCGTTGCTTTTGGATGAGACCACGCGTGTCCAAAGGTGAGACCAATAACTAGTGTGAAAAACATATAAAGCCCTGACATGAGTGACAGTGAAATTATCAGTGGGCATCCAGAGAAAGTCATAGTAACAAATGCAGTGTATTTCATGGTAACATTACCTTACATGAACTACATATCTCAGTCAAACATGACTAATCAGATCTCTTATAAAAAATGTTTACAGAATGCCTGGATCTTCTTGAGCACCTTCATGATGTAAAGTCACGGATGACGTTACAGGCTATGTTGAAGCATGACTGGTTTAAAAGAAAAACTGAAGCATAAGAAAAGTAAGCATAAGAGAAAGAGATTTTTAAAAATTTTTTTGACAGATTAAGGCCGCCTTGGCACCTTTTGACCATAATTAATGTCATGCTTTCATTATTTGCCAGGTTCCCCTGCATTGGCAGCTCAGGGCCTATAGTTCAGCTGTATGGGTCATCAGCCGGGGACGGTTCACGCTTTAACCCTGGAGCGTGGATAAGACCACGTGTGTCCAAAGGTGAGACCAACAACAGGTACAAAATGGAAATGACATTGCTTGAAAAACATATAAAGATCTGACATGAGTGACAGTAAAATTGTTTGTGTCAAAACTTGATGAGTGTAAAGAGATGGAAAAGAGATGTTTTTTTTGATAGATTCAGGCCTTCTTGGCACCTCTTGACCATAATTAATATCATGCTCTCATTATTTGGCAGGTTCCCCTGCATTGGCAGCTCAGGGCCTATAGCTCAGCTGCGGGGTTATCAGACTGGGACCCCAGGGACGGTTTACGGCTTTAACCCCGGGACGTTCCCCTTTCACCCCTGCATGATGACACTGATGGCAACTGTCCTCTACTTGTGAAATGTTTGTGTGCCACCAACCCTCTCAGAACATTATCACGTCCCACTGATAGCAGTGCGAGCCCCACCTTGCAGCCTGACAGGAAGTGCTGGAGGCTTACATTTGGACTCCGTTCTTCCAGGCCAGACCACCATGTTTCAGACAAGCGTCGTGTCAAGCCCAGCCATTTTCCTGAATTACTGTGGACAAGGATTTCACACAACTTCAGTGTCCACACAATTTTACGCCACACCTTGTACTTGCCTGGAAGCTGGCTTTAATCAATCCTTCCTTAGTGAAAAAATAGCACAATTTATTCAAATGTAATTTAGTGTAACTAAATGTATTTGTGGCACACTGTAAATTGTTATACTTAAAGTCTGTTCAAGTGGATCAACTCATTTTGTACTAAATGCATTTTAGTTGTCCAAAAGAAGTGCTGAAGTTCAGGTTGTATTAATTGTAAACTTGTAGTGTGCTAATGGCTTCATTATTGTGTGATTCTAATACAATAAAGTGATAAATACAATACAATAATAATACAATAAAGTGATCTTTAAAAATAATGGCACAGCTTAGGAATTTGTCTTTACTGGTATTTTACAGACACCCCCTAGTATACCAGTAAAGCTCACTTATCTAGAGATCAGAGAGACATTGGGAACAGATATATGTACACCCATGGATTCAAACCCGGGTCTGTAAATGTTAGAAAGTCATGCAAATATTTCCATTTTGCTGCTAAACTTCACAGTGAACAAGCGCAATAGAAGTGCAATAATTCTAAAATATACATTTCGCTAAAATACGAGGCGTCTAATCGACGGTAATCCATCCATATCAGCTGTGCCAACATGCATAAACTGGAGCGGGATTGCATGTCACTTGTACGTACAATCAATCATTTCTCCTCTCAAACTCACTGGAGCATCTCCAAAGCAACAGGCCGGAGTTATGAAATATTCGGTGTCTGAGATTTCCGGTGACACTGGGCGGAGCTTACATGAATATTCACGAGGTTACAACTGTTTTGATTTTATTTTAGTTCGTTTGAGGAGATAACTTGTATAAATGTATCTGTGGTTGCATAATAAAAGTTTCAGTTGTGATTGTGTCATTCCCTATTGCTTTCTCAGATAGCCTGCATAACTTTAACCAGGCATTATTATTTTTAAAACACATTGAGAGTTAGATTTATGTTCTGTTTATATTTTTGACATGCATTAATTAATGTAAACCTTCTTTATCCTTTTCTGCAAAACACACAATGCTCTCTATATGATTAGAAACATGATGAGACAGTGATATTAGCTTCCCTGCAGCACTTTCACAAGGTTTTATTTTAATGCGCTTTCCACAACAATTAAAATGTTACAATTGAATTACAAGTGGTTAAATTGATCAGCTACAAAACTAAAAGTTACTAATGCAGGTTTTATTTAAAAATATTTATATGGAGAAGACAATTGGCAAAAGTGTGAGGAATATTATTGTTATGTGGATAATCAGACATATATACATACTGCTGTGATTGTTCTGTCATTTCTTAATTGCTTGCTCAGTTGGTAAATATTTTTAAAGAGACTTTATTAAATCCTAAAGTTAAGTGTTATTTTTTTCATATTATAAGGAAACATTCTTTTTTCCCATAAAATTATGCATTTCATTGACCAAAAAAAAAAAAAAAAAAGTAATGTGGAAAAAACATGAAGCACTGTGAATCAGGATTCAGTTTAACACAGTGTTGATATGAAACTATATGGAACTAAATGATCAAACCTGCAGTATATTCACAATGAAATGTATTAGTTCTATTCTACAAGCTTTCCATAACAAAATTTTATTTATGTTAAATTAGCTGCTAAAATAATAGACCATGTAGTAATTTGCATATTTGTAATATCAAATATGAAAGTAAATAATGAGAGTAGTTTCACTTTGAATAAAAAAGAGCAACTGATTCTGTGTGGAAATTTTATTCACAAATGAGAAGAAGTCACGACATATAATATGACATATTTAATTATCAAAAACACTTGTATTTAAACACACATTGACACACTTTACACAGGGTCTTGGGATCCCAGACAAATGAAAGTTTGGTCTGCTCATGCAATCTCAGTGATACCAGTCTTTGCTACTGACACATTCAATCTGAAATATATAATAAAATGACATTACAACAAACATGTATTATTAAAATACTTTTGTCTGGTGTACAGGGATATTTATTGGCAAAAGTCATATTTGGGAATGAAAGAATATTGGCTATAGATATTATATTAGTTATCACATGCGTAATTCACCGTGGCCTATTTGGTTTGTCATTAAACTATATTTAAAGTACATTAACATGTTTTCTTGCATGTGTGCAATTTTTGAAACATATTAAATATAGAAATTCAAGTCTACCCAGATTAGAAGTGCTTCTGCAAACTAGGAAAGTTCACTGCTGCCTTCACCACAGGAGTTCACAATTATTATTATTATGCTACCATACATTTCGGCAAACTTTTAAAACTATATGCTTAAAAGTGAAGGTAATACAGAAACAACAAAAATAGGCTACTTAAAACGCTATTGGCTCGTTTAGCGAATCCTAACGACACCTCTGGCGAATCATTGGCTGTGTTCATATCAAACATAGCTAACACATGACACGACATAACACAAAATAGCTTATATATAAAATATTGTGCTTCAATAACAGTTAGAATATAAGCTTGACATCATTTAACACTGAAACATAGGATGATAATTACCTTTAATGCAAGCCGAAGAGTGTGCGCTAACATTTTCAGTGGCGCTTTAACTCAAAACAGGAAACTCGTGAATGTTCATGTAAGCTCCGCCCAGTGTATCATTGAAAATCTCAGACACCGAATATTTCAGAACACCGAATATTTCATAACACCGTGTTATTGTCAGACTGCCCACTCCCGCCTAATGCACTCTAAAGTTACCGACCGCAATCCTCCTTTCATTCAAAATTCATTGTGGGACTGTCTCGTAATGGCTGAAATTCTGCACCAAGGCTGAATTTCGGGCAAGAGACTTCAGATACAGTACTTGGGACCACTTAGGCCTATATAAAAGCATCCAAAAAGCAGCATGTCATGGGACCTTTAACTCGTCGGATCTGAACTCAAGACTGAAGATAGAAAGTTTCTGTAATAGATCCAGACCAGAGCAAAGCATGCTGGGAACTAAAAATCCACTGCCCAGTTTCAGTTCATTTAACACAAATGATGAAGTGAACTTCAGTTTGACGTGTTTAAGTGGATTTACTCAATTAAATCAGGACAGAATGTGCCGTAATTGTGTGGTTTAACTCATTTTAATGAAGTTCATTTAACAAGCAGCAGAAATCATGTTTACAGTCACTTCCCAAAAGATATTTCTATCTGAGAGCTTTATTTTGAGTGTAATAATTGCCACAGCTTCTGGAAGCCCTTCTCCTTCATATATGCTTCCCTGGGTGCTTCTCAATACTCCAATGGAGGTTTTTAGCTCCATCCTCCAGCCTGTGACCTGGAAAATGATCAAAGAAAGTCCCGGAGGCCATTTTAATTCTATAAATGCACCGCAAGAAGGTGAGGAACCAGGAAGCCTGAGGAGCTTTGAGCGAGGATGCGCAGATGCATAGACATCTAATACTATTAGTTTCTGTTACGTTAATTATGAATTGTTAATAGATTAATACTAGTCCCAAGATCCCTCAAGATTCGAGCACAGCTGATGACGCTTTAAACTGATGCTCAAGGGATCAAGAATATTCCAATGTACCCGTCCTCGTTTTCTTTTCTTGCATCCTCTCGTTGCATCTATGGGGTGAAGCTGAGGCGCAAGGAAAGAGATAAATAAGAAAAGAAAAGCACACTGTCTCGTCTTCTCTACAAACACACTGTTTTTAAAGAATGATGATGTGACTGTACATCAGGTGACCTGTAAATGCGAAAAAAAAAAGTTTCCATCGCAGTTTAAAAAGCTTAAATTATATGATAACAGAGCCGCATATCTCGTCCTGCTGGTAAGTTGATAACTAAGTTTGGATGGTTTGAGCCCAAGATTGAACTATAAACTACACACAAGTTTACTTATTTTGTCTGTCAGCTCCTAGTTGTGTTAATCGAGTCAAATATGTGTTATTTGTGACGTTAAGATGAAGAGTGTGTTAATTGGCCTGCTTGTGAACTCCGAACTTTATTTTTATGTTTATTTCATTTAAGACTTCTCATGCAACATTGATGCACTGTATTCTGATCAGCCTTTTGGTGCTGTTTGTCCCACGTATGTGTTTGATTCGGTTTTGTCATGTTCTGTGTTAAAAATAATATTAGTTGACTGTTGGCTATTAGCCCACATGCTCTATCGTCTCACATGTGCTCTCCTGTGTAACTGCGCCATTTTAACCCATTTGTGCCCAAGTTTTTCTGAATGGTTTCATGCATATATTCCTGTTAAATAGTGTCCTATGTGAACATGTTCTGCATTTATTTTCCCCAGGTTTTTTTTTTTTCTTTCTTAAAAAACCTATTTGTATGTGTGGCAACTATATGTAGGGGTTGTTCCTCTGCATTGTGTTGATTTGATGTTAAATAAAAGAAATTTCCACACAAAGCTGGTTTTTACCATGGATGATTTAATCTTAGTGCCTGTGTGGTAAAACACACAAACAGACACTGTTATCTGCAACTGCTCTTAATTGTGCCTCTCCTCTCTAATGGCACTGCAGGAAAGAGCGTAACATACACACACTCTACAACACACATACACATAATATATATAATATAATAGTATGAGTAATACAAATATTAATAATTATAATATAATAATAAATTCACAAACATGTCATTCTTATATACCAATAACTCACAACAGCATCAGTGTTTCATGGATACCAATGAACATACCTGTGTGGTAAAACCATGGGTAAATCACACAGACAGGCACTGTTATCTGCAACTCTGCTCTTAATTGTGCCTGTTAACCACAAAATACATGTTAAGTACACCAGGTAGTTAACCACAGATCACACAATGAATGCAATATACAATATATATTAAAATATATCTCTTAAGTGTACAAAATATATTAAGACTAAAATATATATAGTTTACAAAATATATATTATACATGCATATCTTTTTAGTTAAACATATCGATCTATTATTTATCAATTTATATATAAATACTATTTAATTGAGATGTTAGCCGCATAGCCGCTAACACATATTTCACACACGTGACGCACTCACTTTGCCGCCATCTCCCGCAGTGCACTATTCACCCGTTTACAGCACTCTAATAAACTACATTTAACACGTTGATAACACGAACTAATGATCAAATATAACATCCCATAGAATACTTTCTCACATTTGATCACATGACAAGAACACTTATAACACATTTTAACACCTCATGAAATCGTACCTCTCCTCTCACATTACAGGAAAGAGGACGAACTTCTCATTGAAACGCCTTTACCCATGTGACGTCAGCCGATGTACATACTGTATTTAATAAAGACACGCAACGTTTTCAAAATAAAATGCCCCAAAACAAATAATATATATATATATATATATATATATATATATATATATATATATATATATATATATGTGTGTGTGTGTGTGTGTGTGTAAGAAAAATGATTTATAATCTGGTGTAACAACATATCCCTGCTACATCTAAAAACTGAGGTATACACAAATCCGCCGCGAACTCTATGGGCGCCGCCATCTTGCCTGCCGCCATTACTGCGTGCCTGCGAAGTGTGACGGTGTGACACTTGCCGGTGCCCTCTAATGACATTTCAATTAAAGTTCATCCTGCTCATTAAAGAAAATGTCTGGTGAAAGGGAACATGGGTAGATGATGTCAGGCAGTGGCCAAAACTTACAGATAAAGGTAATTTATTGACAACATAATGTAATAATGTAAAAATGTAATGTAATGTAATTAAGAAGTGTATTAATTGATGACAACAATAAAACCGAAAGCTGTCATTACTAGCTGTGTTGCTAATATGTTCACAAGCTTAAGTTTCAAATAATTATTAGGCCATCCTTAAAAATATTCTTGTTTGCCATAACCCGACCGACCCTGTCAATTTAGGACCGACCAAATTAATTATTTTTTCCCCTTTTAGTCCGACCGACTTGCCGATTGTAATTGCGTTAAGACCCACGGATTTTTTTTACTCTTCAAACAGCTAATACAAATGCAATAAAATGTGAGACACACGCAATTGACGCTTTTCACACGCTCTCACGCCACACATCCATTTTCTCACGCACAGAAAAGTCGAGAAGTAAAGAGGACACAGAGACCGACAGACTAGACAGAGCAGGTTACTTATGATAGAAAAAAATCTCAGCTCTCAGATTCTGTCAATTTTATTACGAAATTCAAACAATAAATACCGTTTTGGTGCTTGTAAATGTGACATGCTAGAAATACAGATTAAAAAATATTACAACATCAAACGACGTATAATGTTATGTTCTTGTAAACATGTTTTTCAAAATGGATTTATGTATTCACACTTACCTTCGTCTGAGGTAAATCTCTCAGAAATGACCGACGGCTGTCAGCTAGCACCCCCTCACACAGAACCTGTTTTGGCTGATATGTGTACTGTATTACATCTTTATTATATTTTTACTTATAGCATTAAATAAAGTTGTTGTTATAATAAAAAATGCATTATATTTAAATTGTTATTTTTAAATAATACTGCCAGCTGATAGGGCTCTCTGTATGTTTACAGCATTAAGTTAGGTGAGTTGTTTTTTTTCTTGAGAAAAATTAATGCCTACCTTGTGTAGCCTAGCTAATATTTATCCAAATGAGTCAATATTAAATCAAATCACAATAATAATTAAATAATAATAATTGAATAAAAATAATAAAAAAGTGTAGCTTACCAGAAATTGTAGCCTACCATGTAAACATTGTAATGTCACTAAACCTAATAAAATTCAGCTTAGTTACTAAAATGTTTTGACAATCACAATACACTTAATGTGATGCAATAATTTTTTTTTTTTTACATTTTTTACGACCTACCGACCATTTTTTTATTTTTTTGGCTGTTACGGCAAACCAAAATATTTTTAAGGATGGCCTTAGCCACGACCAGTTGTAGCAATAAAATACATGTTCTTACAGGTATTGAAGATTATTTTATTAATCATCTGGCATGCGATGAGCCATCTCGGTTATGTCTTGGTCCTCCGCTCGACCAGGAACTCTGTGCAATCCGTATGGCCGTAAACATGGGCAGTCAATGTGCAACAAAGCTTCGTGGATTACACAAACGGTTTTATTCCAGGCCTGTAGTTTTGTGCTGTTGTTAAAACAACCAACCACACAACACGCTCTGCCCGGCATCACTGGACAGCATACATACTAAAAAAACTATATAGCTAACATCTGCTACAGCCTAAGGGACCAACACGCTACTTCTGCTACTTCCTTAGCAGCAAGGCACGCAGTAATGGCGGCGCTGCTTTACTTCCGTGTTTCGCCGGATTTGTCTATATCACTGATGTATTTTGAGTTTGCACACTTCACCTGTGGTGGGTGTGTGATTGTAAATGTCTCAGAGTTTTGTTCATTCTGTGCCCATCATCCATTATTTCTGCCACTTCTCATTAAAACATGACGTTTTATTTCTCATTTCTTTTCGTTTCGCGTTGTCTCTCATATTGAGGTATTTAGTCCACAGACATGACAGTATTCTTACCGCGACTGAGGCCCTGTCCCAAATGGCACCCTAAACACTCACGGCCTTTCTACGAGTCCGCACTTTCGTGACGTAACGTCGCTTTGAGTGTCGGGAAGAAGTCTGCTGCGGAGCTGTGTCACAGTGTTTGTGTGTACTTAGCACGAGAATTTATTTATTCAAATTTTATTATAGTATTATTATACACTGCACCATTACTATTATTGTGTGAAATTAATATTAAATTACTTTTACAGAACATAGTATGTTGTAACAATCATTATGTTGGTTTATGTTATATCTTTATTATTATCTTATTTAAGAACAGTTTATTAAGTGGAAAAACACATTGTCATGCATGGTTGTGTTTCTAATGTAATACACGGCCTTTCATTTTGTATTTCAAGCATGTTGTTTGTGCACTTAGTGTAACAAATATTATACAATAGTTTAATAGGCTTTAATTAGCCAACCACAATTATTACAGGTTATTAAGATTTTATTTGCAAACTGTTGTGCCTCTATCGTCAAAAAAAGTCCCCACTGTTGCTCGACCCTTGATATTCAACACTTTTGATCTGCACTGACATTGAGCTGGACGATGGCATCACTGTTTTCTCCAGTGCTGATAAATGAACTAAATTAATAACTATTGATTTTTACAACCAATCATTGAATCAATAGTGAATTTACTTAAGCTGGACAATACAACCATTTTCTTTAAGAGCTGCTGTGCAGCCAAAACTATACACCAGTTATCACTGTAAAGCTGCTTTGACACAATCTGCATTGTAAAAAGTGCTATATAAATAAAGGTGACTCGACTTGTTTCAGCAGTTGGTCAAAAGTGGTGCTATAATGCTTTAGTCTTTATACACATAGTTAGAAAGTCAAATTCAACCGTGGCAAGTGAAGAAAACACCATGAGATGGAGATGAGGAAGAAACCGGGGGTAATAGTGTAATAGTGTTCAGTCACTAACATGATCTTCTCTGTGACCCAGATGATGCAGGCAGTGGCAGGAACAGTGAAGAGAGCTGAGGTGCGTTCATCCATTAAACAATCCCTGAAAGAAGAAGAAGCAGTTCATCCTCCATGAGGTCGACTGTGGAGGACTGGAGCTTCATCACTGTCACCATATCTTGAGAGGATCAGAGGGGCAGGACAAAGATCCTGCAGTAAAGAGAAATGAATTCTGGTTTATGTTATGTTAAATAGTCAGAAATTAATCATGTGATAAATCTTAAACTCAATCAGTTTTGTATTAAATGGAAACCTTTCTAGCTGGACAGTGTATATTGTATTGTATTGAATTGATACAGTATACTGTTTCACAGTTTGTTGTTTAGAGTGACATTTTATAATTAAATCCAACATTACTCTTGACAAATCATGCATTATTTGAAAAACCAAAGACTCAAGTTTTGATGTTTGATAACTATTTGCTTATTATCTGAAGCGACATATGTAACCCACGTTAAATGTGGAGCCTAAAGAAAATAAATAATAAAATTGTATAATCTACTAATTACACTTTTAATTAAAAAGTTTAAACGTTCTATTCATATGCATCGTAAATTAATTGTGTATAAATAAAAATAATTCGTATTATAATTAAGCGCAGAACACGTGATGTATTACACGAACACGTTGTGTGTGACGTAAGCAGATGCCTCACGGAAGTGCGCGAGACGCGCTGAACACGAGACAAAAGAGCGGAGCGATACTAAGGGATTAAAAAGGTTTATGTTGTTATAATTAATTTAATATGGGTATGAGTAACTTTATAATACTTTATGATTGATGATGATAAATGGTTTTAGAATGATGATTGCTGATTTAAGAGTGGATGATAGCGGATTGAGATCCTCTGAATCTGAAGCGGGTGTTTATCAAACTGAAATTAAGGTTTATATTGTTATAATTAATTTAATATGGGTATGAGTAACTTTATAATAGTTTATGGTTGATGATGATAAATGGTTTTAGAATGATGATTGCTGATTTAAGCGTGGATGATAGCGGATTGTGATCCTCTGAATCTGAAGCGGGTGTTTATCAAACTGAGAAACTCGGGATTCGGTGAGTTTATTGATCGAGTTGAGAAGATCTCTGGTTGATTTGAGATGGCGGGCCATCCAAAAAAGAAGAAGAATGCTGATTCCTGAACCTGGGAAAAAGACACTTTTGCTGCATCACGAGGATTTCTTTAATTTTTTTACTCTGTTCAATTCTCTTTCGTTCTTTAAACTGGTATTATATACCCACAATTTGTGGGTATATAATATTGTACCGTGTTTGATGGTTTATTTGTTTTGTTTAAAACGGAATAGAAAGTAATAATGCTGAAAGCAAAATAGAATAAGACCCTAAACCCCAAAATTAAAGAGACAGTGAAGCTTAAGAGCTGTCCAAAATACAGCTAAGTTAAATAAAAGTCTTACTAAAATCTACATACACTGAGATGGTGTAGATAACTTACATAAAGGCATCTTTACACAGAAAAAGCGGCACAGAAACCAACTCTGAAGCGGCATAATACCACAAAAATGTGCATTTACACAGAACGTTTAATGCTGTTCTGAAGCGGCATAAATGCATTTACACAGGAATTAAAATGGCGGGAAACAATGCTTTGAACATAAGTATTTCAAAACTAACAGTTTTAACAAAATTAATTTAAAAATAATTAAATAATAAACAATGAAATATAACTCTAAATAAAAAAAAATACAAAAATTTAAAGTAGTAAACTGCGTGCTATATCTCATGCTTTGATGTTTGTCGTAATAAAAATTGAACGATGTAACAAAAAATTATACATTATTACACCGGGTAGTTCACAACAGGGTTAAAAGAGGTCAAACTTTTTTTTGTTTTGTTTTTCAGAGACAGAAACAACAAATGATGCTAGCATTTGCGTGTATCAGGCAGCAGCAGATCACCAGATAGACCGTCGTGTGTGGGTGAAATATCGTCCTCAAGGAGATGATTTTTGGAATATAATATAACAGTACACAATCACAGTGACGCCGATTGTGTTAAGCATTTACCTTATCTGAGAAAAATGTAGCAGCGCGTTGATCTGACAGTTTCTTCATGGGAAGATTACAAACGGCGAAAGCCAATTGATGACACACGACGATTCTCTGCTGTTATTTTGGTGGTTTTGCTTCACGATGTGAGTACAGGACTCTTTTACGTCAATGCCCCTTTTTGGAAGACATTATTTTTATTATTTGCCGTAAGTTATATGTTTCGTCTCCTGCTTCTTGAATCTCGCGCCGCCTGAGTTGACTGGAATGCTTTTGGTTGTCATGACAATGACGTAGTTTAGAGCGGCTATATTCCGTGTTCATTTACACTGAACCAGAACAGTATCAGACTCGCCTTTGATACTAGGGGCTGAGGTGGGTCAGACCCGGCGTATTTTAGGTTTTCTTTAACACGGCATTGCGTCTTTACACTGAATTCTGAGCAGGTACAGACCTGTTTCAGAACAGCCATAAATCGGCTGTGTAAAGATGCCTTGAGATTTGTTTCTCTTTTTTCTTCTTGAAACAATTTAAACAGAAGAAAAGAAGAAAACCAAAGACAGAGAATTATTATTTTGTGTATATATATATATATATGAGTATATTCCTCACATGATTTTGTGATTGATTTACTGCCAGTATTCTGTTCTCCACTAAGCTAGAAACTGGTCCATTGCTCCAGCTTACTTTGAGGGCCCTTGTTTCTCATACCATTTGTAATTGTTTCATAAAGTCATAATGGAGCATGGCTGTCACCTGGTGTTGTAACACCTAATCAAATGTCACTCGTATTTAAGTCTTATTTTTATGTTAATGTAGGGCTGGGTGATATGGCAAAAATCTAATCTCGATATTTTTTCCCCATATTGATCGATAACGATATATAAACTGTAAATTCTGCCAGTTTTAAAAGAGTATCCCAACTATGACTGAAGCCACAAAAATTTGAGGGTTCATTAATTACATTTTCAAGTATAGTTTATTAACAAAACAGATTACACATTTGGCCTTAAAAAATGTAAGACAACAACTTACTAAAATAAATTTAAAACTAAAACATGTTGCAAAAGAAGGTAAATGAGAGTAAATGTGCTAAATGTAAACATAAAATTTGTTAACGCAATTACATTTTTTTTCTTTTCCAGAAAGACAAGTCTGTCTACATTGTCTAGCTTTAAGAGGTAGATTAAATGTGTAAAATGTAAACACAAATATATACAATTCCTATTCATCACAATTTGCAAACATTTTTTTTTTTGGGGGGGGGGCTTTAAAGGGTAGATTAAACAGTGACATCCTTTTTATGAAAGAAATCTTGTACACAGCTTTGATTCTTCCTGAGAAAAAACAAACACATATTCTGCAGAAGTATATGAAATATTTTAACTAATCATCTTGTAATGAATGTCATTTCAGTTCTACTTTCTGAGTATGAATTATCATATGCAGTAAAAGACAACAATACTCAAGTACTGTAAAAGATTTTGCCACTAACTCAACTGACTGACTTCTCTTCTGTATGATTTCAGTCTCTTCAGACCTTACTGTACGATTTATGAGCTTCTACAACTTTTGACCTCCTAACTGAACTCACAAACTGATCATAACTTTGATCAAAACTTTCCACAAACTGATCATAGAAATAAAAACAGTATAAATAAAAATGGTAACACTTTACAATAAGGTCTCATTTATTAACATTGTATTAACCAACATCAACTAACAATAAGCAATATATTTTCTACAGTATTTATTAATCTTTGTTAATGTTAGTTAATAAAAATATTCATTGTTAGAAATCGCGTTTGAACGCAGTGACCGTTATCCAGCTGAATTAAATGTTTTTTATTTAAAAGCAAAACGACAGTGGAGGCGTAATGTAAACGTAGCAGTGGCATATTCTTTCCTAATCATCCTAACACTCTGTCATGGCAACATCACGAGACTACTTTTTGCCTCGATGAGAAATCTCGTCACATTTTAATCTCGCGTCACACCCCTAGTGCTCGTGCATCGCGGTTGTGCTGCCATGGTACGCCATCTCGGTTTTGCAAAGGGAACAAAGGACCATTTTATTTGGCCTCTGTTTAAAGTATTCCCATACTTTTGATAATCGTGGTCTATGTTTTTGTGTTAGAATAGAACTTTCTCCATTCCCAGGAGCAGAAGCCGCCATTACGCGAGATGAATGTAAACAATGTGATTTTCGAAGTCGACGTAATCGATGACGTCGACACGTCATTGAAGCACTACTTAGATTTGGTAAAGATTCCTAAAAAATGCCCCCCGTTTAAGAATCACATACAGAATTGTAGGAAAATACAAGAAGACAGATTTTTTATAGGCTTTATAGACAGACAGATTGAGAGTGACTCTTGAAGGACCAGCACCACAACCTCTTGTACCACTGTTTGAAGAATTTATCTTCCGGAATCTAGCTGTAAGGTGTTGGAGTTTATTTTTAGTCCATCTCTTATCCTGAAAAGTCCACCTTGCAAAGATAATGATCTTCCAAAACTTCCTGCCAAAAAATAGAAGTGTGCATCAGTATTTAAGTAATGACAATAAACTGCGGAATCTTGTTTCCGCCACTGAATAATAATAATAAAAAAGTTAGCCTAATTGCAACTTTTTATCTCACAAGTCTAAATATTTTTCTTACAATTACGAGTTTACATAATTGTGATATAAGCTCTCAATTGCGAGGAAAAAAAAGCCAGAATTACGAGTTTATATCACGCTATTCTGACCTTTTTTCTCGCAGTTATTTTTTCTGGCGTTTGACTGTTTAAGTCTTGCGATTCTCATTTTCTTAGAATTGTGAGATATAAACTTGCAATTGCAAGAAAAAGTCAGAATTGTAAGTTTTTATCATGCAATTCTGACTTTATATCTTGCAATTGCGAATATCAAGTCACAATTATGTAAATTTGCAATTGCAAGGAAAAAAAAGTCAGAATAGCGAGATGAAAAGTAAAAGTCGCGATTACTTTTTTTTTACGGAAACATAGTCATAATGTATGATTAAGAGCTCATATTAAAAACTGATTTTATAGTTCAGTCATGGCAATAAACCTTATAAAAACTTAGAGAGCAATATATTACTTTTGGTCGTAATCCCTGTCTTTTATTCCCATTGTTGTAAAATTGAAAATGTCTTGGAAAATGATCGCTGAAAAAGAGTGGGAACCCTGTCTCCTTTCTTTTTCCATGACAAGGAAAAAGCACTGACCACTTCGAGTGACAAACGCAGCGCATCCGTCTTTCTGCCAGGAAGCCTGCAATCACACTGTTGAGCCAACGCCGGCTCCGTTCAATGCCGTATGCAGACCTAGCAGTCTGGCCTCGCTAGTTCTGTCGAGGCAGAATGGACGAAAAGAGAAGCCTGGTTCTGGGTAGCATCCTGAAGACTTCAGCCAGGTCCGTCTGCATTTCCCGAAGGAAATCCAGGCGGTTGCGGCCCTCCCAACATACGCTGTTTCCACCGAGGTGAATAATCAAGATGTCGGGAGCTGGAGCTGTGGCTCTGAGAGACCGCAGCACTGGAAGCAACTGCTCCCAGAGTCTGCCTACTTTGCCCTCCCAGGTTATACTGCAGCGAAGGCCAAGGCTCCTGGCGAGCCCCTGCTCACAGATGTGAGCATACAGCCTTTGAATAATTGAACTTCCAACAATCCAGACAGGAGTTACTCTGTCATCCGCCATCTCGAAGAAGAGTGAGGGTGCTGTGATTTGGTGCCAGTATTTAGGATGAGCGCTGCGTTTCATTGTCAAAAGGTGGTGCTGTTGCGTATTCTACAGGCAGCGACCTCTTCAGAGCAGTTCACAATCAGTGAATATCCCACATTATCAAACTGCCTTTTAACAAAGTACAAATATTTATCACAAGCCCTTTATGCAACAGACTTTATGCAATGAACTTCACATGAACAAACAGGAAAACAGGTCTCATTGCACTTGTTTGTCGGTGAATGTGTTAAAGGATTAGTTCACATTAAATGATAATTACCCCAAGATTTACTCACCCTCAAGCCATCCTAGGGGTATATGACTTTCTTTTTTCTGATGAACACAATCAGAGTTTTATTAATAAATATTCTGAAGCATCAAAGCTTTATAATGGCAGTGAACGGGACCAATGAGTATGAAGCTCAAGAAAGTGCATCCATCCATCATAAATGTGTACTCCACACGGCTTCGGGGGGGGTAATAAAGGCCTTCTGAAGCGAAGCGAAGCATTTAAGAAAAATATCCATATTTAACAAGTTATAAAGTAAAATATCTAGCTTCTGCCAGACCGCCTTCCATATTCAATTTATAAAGAAAGTGTAAAACTCTCGCAGTTCAAAATGCTTACGCTACGTCCTACGCCTTCCCTATCAACTTACGAAAAAAACTTAACTGATGCGACGTCACGATATTTATTAATATAAATATATATTTATTAATATAACTGATTGTGTTCATAAGAAAGAAGAAAGTCATATACACCTAGGATGGCTTGAGCGTGAGTAAAGCTTGGGCTAATTTTAAAGTGAACTAATCCTTTAACGGCTGATGACGATATCTATGGACTTTTAAGGTAATCAGCTAACCCATCTAGTTCTTTATATTGTTGGCATTTTATTAGATTTAAATATCTGAATATTACTGAGAATAATAACAATAATTCTTAAAAAAAAACTTTTATATATCAATCTGCATATAAGATAGACGTTATGCTCATCTTTTCTTGCTCCTTTAAGGGGCCGTTTACATATTGCATCTAAAAACGCATCCCTTTCTCCTCCTTTCCACAAGCGATTGCGCTCCCGTGGCATCTGTCATTGCTATGCAACACTGAACTGCACTCTCCACGATGAGGAGGAAGTATTAGCTAAGAATTAATGATTTCTAGCACTTGCATTAGCTCTACTACTAGATATATTGATGGAGATGAGAAATGATCAACTGTTCGGCTGAGCTTTCAGTTTTGTTACGGAAAGGCAGAAGCTGATCGGTTGGTTCTTGTCACATGACCTGCGGTGCGCTTACGGCATTCTGAAAAGTTGAGAATTTTTGCACCTGGAAAATGCACCGCATGCGCGTCGCAACCACGTCGCTTCCATTATGAGCGCGCCTGCCGCACGGCTACATCTGAAATAACTGTCTTGCTCATGGAAAAAACGTGATATGTGAACGGGCCCTAAAGGTATCTAGAGTAAAACGGCTCTATATTTAACACAGCACATACAAAAGACCTGAACCCTAAGTGATGCAATCTGTTTTACAGAATACAGAAGTTTGTAGCGCATAGCTCCCATTTTGACATAACTTAATTTGTGTTAGAAAGCTAAAAAACTTGATGACATATTTAAATGAACCAAATTTACAACATTAAGTACATCATACAGTTTGCAAGGCATGAAAACAGTATCTTGGCACTAGAGTCAAGTAACCGAAAAACCTGGCAGTTGGCCATCGGGCCATCCTTATTGTTAAACCAAGATTAAGTGTTTCTTTTATTACTATTACAATGTCAGTAAATGTTTAATTCCCCAATCATAAAATGATTCAGTTTTATACACAAGACTCAGTTCTTCAATATTATCCTCAGTACAAGCTGCAGAAAATGTCAGTACTGCATCCACACACATTCCTTACTGTGAGACCTCTATCAGATTGGCTAAATGTCAAACCACAGTATTGGGTGCGAAACCACGAGTGGTAACATCCCAACAACATGGTGAGGAGAGACCAAGGCATTGCAGCACAACACAGTTATGTAACCAGGAGATCTGTTTGCCCAATAAGGCTATGAATCCTCATCACTGTTTATGAATGAAAAATAAATTGATAGCTAACCTCTGCACAAGTCATAATGACATTTTGCTGGGGAATACTTTATGATATAGTCAGTTTCCTTACTAACAGTCATTAACAATCATCATATCAACCATCCTTGTGTTGTGATGGCATCCTTATGACAGTGATGGCACATTTTTGTAGGCCAAACAAGGAGTTAGCATCACCCTCGACAAAAAGCCAGAAGGATTTTTTTGGATTATTGCAGAAAATAAGTTCTGTGAAACAACAAAAAATTATGATACGTACACATTGTGTTCATCATGATAATCTTCAAAAATTAACACAACTTTTATGAATATTGAAGCCTAGATACAATCGGCAGGAATAAAAAGCTAAACGTAGGCTTTAAATGAACTACACCACAGTCACGTGACTTCAACATCACCATCACCACCATTAAGCTTCTGAAAACTCTTTTGAGTTAGGCCGTGTGTCCACCAGAGCGTTTTTAGCCAGCTGAAAACGCTAGGCGCTTCTGCAGCGTAGCGTTTTTTCCGTTGAGACGCTTTGTTGCTATGATACGGAATATCCACGTCACTGTTACTTATAACTGATTTTGCAGGTAATTTGTTTCAGGCTAAAAATGTTGACACAATGTGGAATTACTTGCTATGTATGTTCGGAGACCAGCAATATTAATTTCTCATCCATTTTGTTTCTGTTTGCTGATGTCGCTGTACCGCAAGAATGTGACAGTTGGTCGGAGATGTATTTGTCCCGCCCCTCCTCCACTCTGATTGGACGGCTGGCTAAAACGTGACAGTGATGAGCGCAGCGTTTTACTCAAAGTTAAACATTCTTCAACTCGAGGCGACCAGTAAAAAACGCCCAGCTCTCAGCGCTTGAGCGTGAAAAAGACGCTCAGCGCCTCGTTACGCTCTCGGCGTTTAAAAAACGCGGCGTTCCCATTGAAAACAATTGAAAAAATACGCTAGCAGCTGGAAAAAACGCTTAGGTGGACACATGGCCTTAGAATGGTCCAATTTAGCCACTAGATAGCAGCTGCTTTTTTTCAAGACAAGTAAAAGCTTTAATAAAATTACAAGAGGGGTATAACTGATGTATTTTATGCCATAGAATAAAACGTGAAAATGTCTTTAGCTGGTGTTAACCAAAGACCTTATTTCAAGCATCTGAGCAAGCATTCAAGCAACCAGAATTCCATTTAAAAACCCTGTCTTCATGGCAATAGTGCTATAAAATGTTAAGTCGTTTTTGGGATTTGGCCAACAAAAATACACCATCCCTGCAACACTCTGTTAAAGCACTGCAAGTGTTCAGAATATTCATGAAGGAACCCACACTTGCACTCACCTGGTCATGATGTTCAATCCCCATACTCAAGGTGTTGATAAGGATGGCAATCATAATTCCTCGATTAAAGTATTTGCTATCCACTATGCATGTCAGTCGGTCTCGGAAGTCCTCCCAGTACTGAGCAAGGCGGTTACGCTCCTCCAGTATTTCATGATGGGGTGCACGGCTGGGTTTGAACTCTGCTCCATGGGAGAACTCATACACCACGTCTCCTTTTAAACTGGAGTAGTCTGAATCACCAAGCTCCAGATCCAAGTTCTCCAGGGCCCTTGTGCAATACGGGCAACTCAGGAGCTCAAGAAGCAACTGACTGGGCACCACACCAGCTATCTGCAACAGCACACGACTGTGGCCTACATGGGGGAAAACACAGTCGGTCAACAGTTACTGCGTTTCATGCATTTCAATGCATTAAGGAAACACAACTGAACTATTTCATTTGCTAATTAGGAAGCTAACATGCATGTTATGTACGAGGGTCATATCTTACTTTTTTATTTTTAATTAAAATGTTAATTAATAGTTTTCTCATAAACATTATTTCTCATACAAAGTAACACCATAACATAATTCTTTTTTTTATAAGTGACATTCCCGAACACTGATGGCTGATTTGTCTGTTGCGCATTACTTCCTTTTGGATTGAGGACATTTTTTAGGAGGAACATGACCTTTAAGTATCTAGTGTATATCTCAAACATCAATAAATCTCACAATCAACCTAACATTTATTGTGAGGTCGCTTATTTGAATGATTACACATATCTGGATCTAGAACCTATATGTGGATATATGCGCATATATGAAACCTATATGCAGTGTATATGCACGTATATGCTGCATATATGCCGTAAATAACGTAACATAAATTGTGCAAGAACTTATGTATGTGCGAATGTAGCAGTTATGTATTTAGACAATTATTTTGTGATTCCACTTGCCATGACCATATTTGGGGTTTCCTGCCGCCATGCTGACTTGGGGTGTTGACGCACTTTGCTGCTTCCCAGTCTGCATGAGACATCACAGCGGTGGGTCGCACAAAGTTTTTGCAGTGATTCAATTAAGGCCATGTTTCATGTAACAGCTGAATTCACATGATATATTTGTATGATTGTAATCCAAAACCCCTCTGTGATGTACATTCAGATGTTTCGTTGATTATTTTTCTTTACTTAAGTTACTTTTAATATCTCTCTTTCTCAGCGTTGTGCGTTGCTGCCGCACGCTGTTTGTATGCTGCACAAGTCCTCATATATTGCCATTTGTGTTATACAGAATAAAGTGAGGACCTGATGGCAAGATTTTTCGCAGTCTGTCTTTGATTACGACACAACGCAGAAAACACACCGCTACACGAACACGTGAAATTGGTCCCACATGGAAAAAACCTATATAAACATATATGTTTCAATATAGGTTTGATATAGGTTTTTAATATATGTGACATATATAAAATTGGCCGTTTTCCTATATTATGTGTACATATATGTGTACATATATATATATATATATCAGTGGCGTGCAGTGGTGTTCTGAAATGAGGAGGCACATTTTTTTTATGAATCATTGTAAATTCATGTGCATTACTCTTAAAGTTGACACATCTTCCTTGTCAAATGAACATTACTTTACAGTACATCAAAAAAGAAAAATAAACCAAATACATATTTTGTAATTTTACATTAACAATGTAATGTTCTATTTATCAAAACCAAGTCAATCTCATAAAGCATCAAGTGTTTTAAGCATTTCTACATTCATTCCAAAATAATAACTAAAGGCAATAATAATTTAAACAATATATTTTATTTGTGTATTGCGGTTTTTCTTTTTAATTGTCAACCTAGGATATTTTGGATCATCAGTCATGCTCCTTAAACACCGTCTGTCACAGACACGAATTGTATTTTTAATTTCACCAAGCTGATTGCTCTAAAAACCCCCACAGTCATCATGCTTTCAGTTCATTTCAAGTTTGATTTTGACGTGACATAAAGCGGTGATATCTAACTGGGTGATCTGTTTACTTACTTTTCAATTAGTCTTCCGATTGACGCCATCATTTGTTCAGTCAAACTGACGCGCGGAAAGCGCACGTCAACGAGAGGCGGGATTTATTGCACAAACCAATCATATCCAATCATAACCAATTACATCCAATCATTACGCGATGGAGACATTGCCTCCTCTCACGTGACTTTCCCCCATTCATTCTCAATTACCCCCCACAAAACCCACCGCACGCCGGGGGTCTGATGATTTTATATTGTTTTCTATGAGAGGAAAGGGAGGCATGACTCCGTAGACTGTAAAGCATGACTCCTCTGTGTAACTTTACCTGCGGGTGTCGCTGTTTGGCAGTGTTCCTTAAGAAATACGCGTGACTTGCGCTCTTTTTAATGTCATAATTTGTAATATTTGTGTTGTTTTATATGTAATATGGATTATTTTCTCATCCTATTTTTTTTTTGAGGAGGCACTGCCTCCCTTGCCTACTCGGAGGAAACGCCCCTGGTGTATATATATGTGTACATATATATGTGTATATATATGTGTACATATACAGTATATGTGTGCATATATGTACATATAATATAGGAAAACGGCCAATTTTATATATGTCACATATATTAAAAACCTATATCAAAACCTATATTGAAACATATATGTTTATATAGGTTCTTTCCATGTGGGATTGCTCCACTTTACCAGTCAAACCCCCCCCAAAAAAACAGTTACTTCAACTAATTAGTCTATTAGTTTACTATTCTAGCCACAATCAAGGCAGTGCTCTATGTATTGTTTAAATGCTTTGCCCTCTCTTGGTCTTGTGAACTAAATAAAATAAAGTAAAACGAATCTGTCTAATCAGAGTATGTCTGTGGCTGTACTCTTATGTGTTTCCTGAGGACGTAATCATTCACGGTGGCCCACTTTAGCCTGTGGTAATGAATTGAAGTGGAGGTGACTCAAGCAGCAGTCAAAAATTACTGCTGGCAGAGGCAGTGAATTTGAAGTAAACATGCAGTACATATTCCTGTTGACAGAAATCCACAAATAGTAATTCTGCAACAGACTGATATAGAAATGAAAACTGGCTTGGCCATGAAAGAGATGCCTTGGTTCTCTGGGGCTGAACAAACAATATAATGCAAAACCAAGTGTACGAAATTCTACTCATTCATTCCAAACATACATAGTACTGGGACAAATGTACTGCTCCTGCAGTGAATTTGTCACAGAAACTTGTTTAAGTGTTATACATTTAAAGGAACAGTTGACCAAAAATGAAAAATTCTGTCTAAATTCCATGTCTTCTGAAGGAACAGGGCATAATTTAAAGGGATATTTCACTCTAAAATGAAAATTCTGTCATCATTTACTCACCATCATGCCATTCTAAATGACATGAGGGTGACATAATGATGGCAGAAGGTCCATTTTTGGTGATCCCTCAAAGTCATTATTGAATGAAAATCTAAATCTCTGCATTTTAAAATTTGTCACATCACAATTGTTTACAAAACAGAGAAGAACCAGGTGCTACATTTCTATCCAAATCTTTCATTTTCTAAACATTTGCCTGAAGGAGTGTAACTTCTGATATTCTTTCTTAGAGTAATACTGTAGTAAGAAACTTGTCAACTCCTCATTGTTCCACGCCCAGCATCTCGCCTCTTATTCTGTTTCAGACAGTCAAAACCCAACCTTCAATGTAAACTTTGACTTACATTAAACTCCATCAGCTCTGCCTATAGTGCATAAACTTATTTGTGAATTTTGACGTTATGCATTTACATTCAAGTTTTCTTGAGTGCAAATTAAAAATGTGAACTTAAATACAAAGTTCAGTCATGATACTCTAACCGAGCGCTGATTGGTTCTTTCTACGCCATGGCATCAGCCAATCAGAAGTAATTCCATATCCACGCAACCATATATATCGTACCCATGTGTACTTCATACCCCATGCCAATAAATGCTGGTTGAATTTAATCCACTCCGAGAGTTGTCATGATTGAAATAGTTTTAGTGACATTTCTAATCACTGATGTCTTATTCCCGAAAGCTGACGCTGACGAACTAGTGGAAACGAAAGCAGACTTTGGGGTTGGCTCATGTCGGCAGCGTCTGTGTCCAAAGTTGCCCTGATACACCAAACTGACGCACGACACCCGACGGCCAAGTAGCACGTCCGTTCTGGGCCTGCGTAAGAAGAAATGCCTTTCTGTACCAGCAGGTGGCAGTAGCTGAACAGCCAATCAGAATGATCAGATGGCCCGACTGACCGACGAGCTCCGACGCCGATTCAACATGTCGAATAGGCCGAAAAAAGCAGACGAGAACCAACTTCAGCCAACGGTGCAGAACACACTGACAAAACTTAGTTGGCCGACAAATAAAAACTGCCTGAAGGCTGACCCTCAGCTTGGTGTGTTCCGGGCTTTACAGACATAACTGAATATGTAAATTATTTTGGTTTGGAAAAAAAATAGATGTTGAGAGAATTTTTATATTTGGGTGAACTCTGGTGTTCGCCCTTGCGGGCCTCGTGAAAGTCACCTTGATAAATGCAGTGCACTGACTGAGTCCTGGAAGAAAGATTGTGCATGCCAGTTGGCTGAGAGCACACGGTCAGTTGCGGCCCCGTTTTGATAGTCCTCATTTCAAGAGCCTCGCCGGACCCCGTAGAGGCCACAGGACTGGGGCTGCCATTGCTGAGGTGACAGTGCTGTCGTTGGTGCTGTTGGATGAGGTTGTGGATGGAACCGACCAAGTGTCCGCCACCCCTGTGCCTGCAGTGACTGTTGGGACCACCGCTGCTGCCTCCTCCCCCCCTCAAAACGCTGTTGGGGTTCACCTTCTTTCTGCGCTTGCTCTGCCAGCCGTTGTAGATGCGAGAAGCACAACGCTTCACCTTGTGGTACAGGTGGCTGATGTAACTGAGCATCTCCTCGTAGCAGCTCCCTGGCTCAAAGTAGCTGGCAAGGGTGCTGTCGTTGGAGAGGTAACATAGTGAGCATAGCTCCTGCATCAGCTGGTTCTCACGCTGTTTTGCTTTTGAGAAGTGGGTTGCTATTACAACCAGGCACAGGTTGATCATGAAGAAGGAACCCACCTGAGAGAAACAAAAGTCACTTTAGTTTACCATCATGAACATGAGAAGTCTCTTCAATGCCTGTTTTACACCTCACATGTAGATGGCGTACAAACAGTACACTACAGTTCAAAATTTTGGGGTTACCAGGATTTTTTTTAAAAGAAGTCTCTGTATTTATTTGATCAAAAATCCATTAATCCTGTGAAATATTATTACGTGAAATTGAAATATTTTTTTTTATGAATTAATTTATTAATTAATAATATTTTTTAATATATTTTAAAATGTAACTATTCCTGTGATGACAAAGCTGAATTCTCAGCATCATTACTCCAGTCTTCAGTGTCACATGATCCTTCAGAAATCATTCTAATATGCTGATTTGATTCTAAAGAAACATTTCTAATTATCCTGGAGGAAGCAGAGCAGAGGAAATGTACTGCAAGCATCAGACACTAAAGGTCAATCTCTACAACCTTTCTTTCTGTCAATCTTAAGTGAGGATAATGAAAGAAAAGTGGTTTTAAAACAGAAGTCTTGACGAATGCATGAGTGACAAGTGAGAAAAGAGACAGGATTCCTCACCCTGCCATGACAATGAGGAAGTCCAGGCGGATGTGTCACCAAGGTAACTCTTTGGTCCAAATATCCCCAGGGCTATCATTTTAATGACCATCTCCACAGCAAAGAAGGTGAAGATGTAGTCATCAAATGCCTGTGGACAAAAAACCACATTCATTTCTATCATATAGAAGGACAGACATTTTACGTACTGTGGGAGGCAGAACATGAGATGGGGGAAAACAATTATATTTCAATATAAATTTTTCTCCCATCTATTTTTTTTACCCATGACCATGTCCCTTTAGAGGCTCTGTACAGGCAAAGAACTACAAAAGTGCCTATATAAATTTGGGCACCATTTGAGCGTTTTACAAGTAGAGAGTGAGAAGATCAGCTACGATTCATGTTGTGTAGTATGCTTTCCTACCTTTCCTAAACCCACTCTGATAATTTGCTATCTTTCCCTTCTTCTCAAGCTCATATGATAACCTTTCTGTAATCATTCTTTCCATTATTTTGCATAGATTAGAGGTTAATGCTATTGGTCTATAGCTGATGGGTTTAGATGGATCCTTGCCAGGTTTCCTTATCGGAATTACAACTGCTTCTTTCCATGTTTTTGGCAATCTTCCCTCTTCCCAGACTCTATTATACAGATGCAACAATTTCAAAAGTGCACTTTCTCCTAAATGTTTTAACATCACATAGCATACCTTATCTTTCCCCGGTGATGATGATCTTGACATTTTTATTGCTCTCTTCATTTCTTCCATTGTAAAAGGTTCATCAATTACACTATCTACTCTCTCCTTCCTTTCTAATATCCCTGGATATTGACTTATTTTCCACTCTCTTCTCCTTCTTTCTTCCTCTGATAAGTTTTCTGAACTATGTACCCTACCAAATGCTTTGACCATACTCTCTGCTTTTTTCCCATTTGATACTGCTAAACCTTCCTCAGTTACTATAACCGGATATTCCCATTCCCTTCTATCTCCTCCCATCCTCTTTATCATTCCCCATACTTCACCCACTGAAGTTGTTCTACCTATCCCATCACAAAAAGTCCTCCAGCTAGCCCTCTTAGCCTGTCGTACTGTTCTTCTCACTACAGCCTGAGCTTTCTTGTACTGGATTAAATGTTGCATATTATGGGTTCTTTTGACTAATCTGAATGCTTTATTCCTATCCCTTACTGCCTGCTGACATTCCTCTGTCCACCATGGTACCAATTTCCTCTTCCTCCTATTTTTACTTTTTGGAATAGAACTCTCTGCTGCTATTATAATTGCTGATGTAAACTGATTATTCAATTCATCGACATCTTCAGATACCTCCATTCTCATTATCGCCTCCTCATTCAATATCTGGAACTTGTTCCAATCTGCCTTCTCAAATATCCACTTTGGACTTCTATCACCTGGACTTTCTTCCCCTCTTTCTCCAATTGAACAAACCACTGGGTAATGATCACTACCAATTGTATCACTTGTCCAAACCTCCCAGTTACCAAAACCAGCTAATGTATTAGATACTAAGGTAAGATCTATTGCTGATTCTTTCCCAGTATTTACATTAATTCTCGTACCCCTACCATCATTCATAGACACTAAATTCCTATCCTCCATCAGCTCTTCAATTACCCTTCCATTTGAGTCAGTATGATAACCTCCCCACACTGTGCTGTGAGCATTAAAGTCTGCACACCATATCACTTTATTTTTGTCTTGACCTTGTATTGTCAATAGTTTATTCAGATCCAAACTTTTGCAGGGATTGTAATAATTTATTATGACCATTTCCTCCCCCTTATCCCATATTTCCACCATTACGCATTCCTGCTCATCTCCCACACCCAGTTGTCTATATGGAATTCCTTGCTTGATAAAAGTAGCGCAACCTCCGCCTTTTCCAAGATCTCTATCTTTCCTTATCCCTAAATATCCATAAATTATAAAATCTAGGTTTGGTTTCAGCCATGTTTCTTGAATACAGATAATGTCTGGTTTCACTACCAATGTTTTAATGAAGTGTTTAAATTCCTGACCATTAGCCAGTAAACTCCTGGCATTCCATTGTAGGAGGATTACCATAATTAAGATGAACCAATCCATGGTGCATCCTGACTTGACTGAATGGCAAGGTTCTCCCTCACCTCTTCCCACGTCAGTCCTATTAATCCAAGATGGTTCACCGCTGCTTTAACTACTAGCTGAATTTTGTCGTTTTTAGATTTAACATCCGCAGTACTATTAATAACACCTGCAATGAATGTAACCAAGTCTCTTTTATCCACGTACACCCTTTAATTTGATCTTTTTTCCTGCTCTTGGTTCCTGATTGTCCCTTGACTGTTAATACCTTTGTTCTTTCCATTTACTATACTTGCTGCTTCAGCATAAGTAATCTTTCTTTCTACTTTTGTTTTCTGGATTTCATTCTCCCGTTTCATAATCTCACAACCTCCATAGGCTACATTATGAGCTCCACCACAATTACAACACTTTGGCTGTACCCCTGCTCCACACATTCCATATTCGTGATCCCCCCCACATCTTGCACATCTTCTCTGTTCTTTACAGTTCCTAGCTATATGACCAAATCTTTGACAGTTAAAACATCTCAATGGTTTTGGAACATAAACTCTCACTGGGTAACTCAAAAAACCCAGGAACACCTTCTTTGGCATATTGTCTTCCTCAAATTCAATCAATACTGTTTCACTTTCCTTTTTTACTCCTTCTCTTGTCGTTTTCAACCTTTGAGCTTTTATTACTTTTCCTCCTTTGATATTCTTCTTGAATTCCTCCATTCCTACACTCATTGGCACTCCTGTGATGACTCCTTTACTTCCAACCTCATTTTTCCCTCCCAATTTCCCTGAGCTTTCCACCTTAATTTTCCCTATCTCTTTCATTTTAAGAGCTTTCTCAACTTGATTTTCATTTGCACACCTTATCAGTAGATTACCATCATTTAACACCTTTGCGTATATTATTTCTCCCACTTTATTTGCCAAGGCTGCTGTCAACGTAAATGGGTTAATTTTCTTCGTCACTCTGCGATTTCTCATTAAATCTTACTATGATTGTGTACTTGTCAGGTCTTTCTCTTTGATTTCCCTCTATCTCGTCATCTTCATTTTCCGATTTCTCTTCATTATCACTTCTAACTCTTTTACTCCCTTTGCCTTGATTAATTTGCATCCATCTCCCTACTTCCCCCTCATTCTCCTCATCCCTCTCATCATTACAATCCATATCAGCCCAACTAGCATTACCTACCTCTGATCCATTCACAGAACAGTCGTGCTCAACCGCCTCACAAAAGATATTTCCACCTCGACTTGTTTTTTCTGTAAACTTCCGACTACTATTTTTCCGATCTCGGCCTGCTGATGCTGCCGCCATTTTTCGAATCCCTTTTCGTCACCCTCCACACCACTGACGTGTGAGCGGAGCCCCCTTCAGTAGAGCTGAGTGTAGTGTAGTGTGCTGTTTCTCCAGTAGAAGTCGCTGCTTCATAAAACTTCCCTCAGCTAGCGCGTCTTTTTTAAGTGACTAGAAGCCTTGTCACCTGACCTGAATACTGCGCGCTGATTCGCTAAAACGGACTTATCGGTTTCTGTACACAAACAACAAGGGTGCTTGTCGGCTTCTGCTGTAAAACGTGAACTTGCGATGCCTGAAAGTGGGCAAAACCGGCTCTTCTGACAAAATGGATTTAGGGTACAGAACGTGCTATATATGGAGAATAATGCACAGCACTTAGTTCATTTTTTTTTTTTTTAAATGGCATTTATCGGTTTTTGCAAATGAACTCTTCATATATATATTTATATATGTATATATATATATAAGGGTGATTCTTAGACTATGGGCACTTTTATGTTCTTTGATCATATTTTAAAAAATACATATAATTTTTGACAAATTCTTTTTTCTTTGTCAAACTATCAATAAAACCACCTTTAAAAAAATGTACTATCTTTCTTTTATGATTTTTTCATACTTTCCAACCTCCTTATAGGTGTCAAAATCACTGTTTTCTCCTTGTCCCACACCCAGACTTTTAAACTTCAACAATGAAAATACAGTGTAAAAATATGACTTATCTGGTAACTATTAATGTACCTGAATTAAGCACTAGTAAAATAATTAAAATACATTATAGTAATTAATGTGAGACTACTATCAATATTACTTTTTATACAAAATATAGCTGTCACACAGTATTGCTGTTATTTCCGCCACAACACTGTAATGTCCCTTTAAAAAGTTTGTGTGAAAGATTGTTTAGGTGGTTTCTATGGAAACGTTCAGTGACATCAGAGCACTTGATGGACTTGGAGGGAATTTTAAATTTTCATCAACAACAAATGAAGAAAAATCAAGGTAAATATTGCTAGATCAGTTTATATATTTATTCTATGTCATTTCCAAACATGCTGTACCTTCAAGGGTGTTTTTAAAAAGCTAAAAAAATTAAGTTAAATAAGAGTATTTTGCATACATCACATGCTAAGTATTAATTCAAAGCTAATCAGTGAAGCTATCTTCCATTTTTTCACAAAAAACTACATAAATGTCATTTCCACCACAGTCATTTCCACCACACTGCCCTCTGTGGTGGAAAAGACAGCATGTGGTGGAAATGACAATTATGGTTAAAAAGTACAATTGATATGGATTGTGAGAGTAGATTTGTGCAATACTTTTTATATTATAATATATTACAATACTTTTTATATTTATATTATAATATTTTTATTTCTAAATTATATTACTTTTATATTAATTGATTTCGTTTTTATCTATTTTTAAGATGCCACCTAAGACAACAAAAGAAAGGTCACAGGTCTATAGGGACAAAATAAAAGCTGACCCTATAAAATATGAAGAGAGACTTAAAAGAGACAGGGAGAGATACCTGAGGAAAAAGGAAAAAGGAGTAGTAAAAGCAATTGCCGATCTGTCAAAGCGGGAGCAACGCAAACAAAGAAGACAATGGAGAATCAATCAAAGATATAGAAGAGAGGAGATTAAAAAAACCCTCACAATGCACGCCTACCTTTCCAACACCACACCGCCACACTCTCCTGATGTTGTCTTGCAGCCAGAACAGGATGTTGACCTGCCCCCCACACCACCTGCTGCCCGATCTCATTCCCAAAATCAGAGGGGAAGGAAAAGGGTAGCAAGAAACCGACAAAAAGTGTATGCAGCACTGTATGAGAGTAACACCAAGCTTGAGAAAGCTTTGCGAAAGGCAGAGAAATACCGCAAGCGGTACGAGAGACTGATGAAAAAAATGAGGCAGGCTGACTCTCCAAATACAAAATCCAAACGGCAAATGGTAACAGCACCTAGCACTCTACGAAGAACTTTAGTTTTTCACAACGCTCTAATCGCTGAACTGAGAGACAGATATAAAAATCTCCACTCAGACAGGGACAAACACATAATTTCCAAAATAATGGCAGGAAAAGTCCTTAAGAAGTATCGACTACTGGAAATGGCCAAAAGGGAACGAAAAACGGACAACAGCATTTACTTACACACGGAAGAAACAAAAGAACAGCATTAGCCCAGCCACAGAAGAAAAAATAAAACAATTCTTAGAAAGAGATGAGAATAGCAGAGCATCAACTGGAAAAAAGGACACTGTGACCAAAAAAAAAGACAAAAAGACAGAAACGATTCTTGAATGAGCCTCTGGAAAAACTCCATAAGAAGTTTAGGAAGGAGTATCCTGACATCAGGATTTCTAACAGTGAGTTCTGTAAGAGACGTCCGTTTTGGATTGTAAAGCCCACAGTTAAGGATAGAGACACATGCCTCTGCAAGACCCATGCCAATCTGCAGAGTATGGCAGACAAGCTGCTTTATCATAAAGTCATTAAAAGCAGCAACATTGAAGATCTGATTGTATCCCTGTGCTGTTCGCCAAACTATACCAAGCAATGTATGTACAGGGAATGTACCATTTGTAAAGCTAAAGATTTGGAAATCTCAACCTTTGACCCTGGGACCCAAACATTTTGGTATGAATGGATGGGAAAAGCTGAGGAGAGATTGAAGAAAAAGAAAGATGGTAGTGAAGAAAAAATCACAGTCCATTTGACAGTTAAAGAGAAGGTTACAGGTACTCTGCATACTTTGCTTGAGGACTTTCGATTAGGACTAAAAGAAAAACTTGGCAAACATGTCTATAACATCAGACACCAATATGCTGCTCTTCGTGGTTTAAAAGAGAATCTGAGTGAAGATGAGGTTGTCCTCCATATTGACTTTGCAGAGAATTTTCTCTGCAAGTACAGCAGCGAAATCCAAGCTGTACATTTTGGTGATTCGCATAAACAGGCCTCACTACACACTGGTGTGGCCTACACCAAAAACAGTGTGATCTCAGTCTGCTCAATCAGCTCCTCTTTTCGTCATGACCCCTGTGCTATTTGGGCACATCTATCAAAAGTCCTCACTTTCCTGAAGGATCAATACCCCACTGCTTCAGTGCTACATGTGGTCAGTGATGGGCCGACCACCCAATACCGCTCCAAAAAGAATTTCTACTTCTTCACCAACATTCCATATCAGATGGGCTGGAAGAAACTCACTTGGAACTTTCTGGAGGCTGGCCACGGAAAAGGCCCTGCTGATGGGATAGGAGCAGCAGTGAAAAGAAGAGCTGATGACATCATAGCTAGAGGGAAGGACATACCAAATGCTCGGGTGCTCTTTGAGGAGCTTCAACAGCAAAAGTCTGCCACAGAGCTCTTCTATGTTGAGCCAGAAGAAATTGAGTGTATGGACATTCATTTGCCATCCGAGCTACAAACAATTCGTGGCACAATGAAGATTCATCAGGTAATGGTTGACAGTCATCTCAAACAAATAATTTTACATGAACTAAGTTCACTAAGTTCAAACAGTTTTTCCTCTCCTTTCAGATAACCTCTGCTAGCCCAAGCCAAATGTCATGGAGAATCCTCAGTTGCTTTTGCTCTGCACCTCATGACTGCAAATGTTTCAATCCAGAAACAGTCATGTTCCAGCATTGGGACGAAGCTTCCCCCTCAACCAGTACATCGCATCCTGACACACCTCACATAGGTCTGCGGCACATTGTTGACTTGAACGAGGGACACGTTGGTCAGTGGTGTGCTGTGAAGTATGATGGAGATATTTATCCTGGCATCATACAGGATACTGATGTCTACAGTGCTGCTCTGGTTAAAACCATGAGCCGTGTTGGTCTCAATCGTTTTTTTTGGCCTCTAAGGGATGACATAATCTGGTACCAAACCAAGAATATCATAGGCCTAATCCCTGAGCCTGTACCAGTGACCAAACGTCACAAGGAAATTATTGTGTCTGTTTGGGAAGAAATATGTGAAACACTTAATTAGATGTGGCCTCGAATCACATCACACACATATGCACACATGCACACATACACACACACATGCGCACATGAGCAACGCTCTCTCTCTCACACACACATATGCACACATGCACACATACACACACACATGTGCACATGAGCAACGCTCTCTCTCTCACACACACATGCAAACATACATACATTCACACATTCAAGGTGCTCAAAATTTTCCACATCTCTGTTTAAATGTTAGTTTCAGGTGTTCTTTGCAGTTACTCTTTACAGAAGATGAGTGTTCATTTAAGAGACCAATAAGAACATTTCAGAACATCAACCTCATAATTATCTCACATTGTTGAATTTTTTATGCATCTTTTATTGCTTATATTTTTGCCTTGCTATCATTTGTGTCAGTTCTTTACAGTATGCACTGTAACCGTTCATCTGTGAGACAAATCGGTTTTATACATCAACCACACCTGTTTTAGTGTAGTGCTGAGTTTGTTTAATGACTCTGTGAATTGAGTTTAATGAGTGTGATGAGATTAAGAATTTTTCTAATAAATATATCTACTGTTTCTTTACATTCACGTTCATTCATTGTCATTTCCACCACACCCTGTCATTTCCACCACCACCCTGTCATTTCCAACACCACACACATTTTTTTTTAAATATTTAAAAAGTTCTCATCACACATTAAATATTTATCCAAAATTTATGATATTGTGCTCTACTTAGTATAAATATTCAAGTTTTATTCAAATTTTCAAATAAACTCTTACCCAAACAAATATTAAATTTCAGAGTGTGACAGGTGTACAGTTCAGCATTTGGTCCTTAGGGCAGTTAATTTATCTCATTAACAAATATATAATTAATGTACATTATGGAAAAACTGGTAAAACTAGTTACAAAAATGATCTTAGACAATTCTTGAGTGGCATAAGTTATTCTATTTTTAAATAACAGCTGTATATTGAGATGTGGTGGAAATGACATTTGTTCATTGCAGGTCGGAAAAAATGTAAAATATTAACAATTTCTCTTGTAATCTAAGTTCGTCCTCTAACAGACCTTAAAACTAGACACATTATTTAAACTTATGAGACTGTGTTATGTGACTTTTGAACAAGTTTTTTTTTTTTTTGACTTCACAAGGCTAAAAGTGCACCTAGTTGAAGAAACGCCCATAAATTCTCAAATGCCAGAAAAAAAAAATCAGAATTGTGAGAAAAAAGGTCAGAATTGCATGATAAAAACTCACAATTCTGACTTTTTTTCAAAAAAAAAACAAAAAAAAAGATTGCCAGTGTCAATCATTGGAACTGTTTTAATGTTTTGTTTTACTATTTGAAAATAAAAATATTAGTCAAAGACAAAGTCAATGAACAACAAAGAAATCCATAACAGGTAATAAAATATGTGGCAGGTGACATCTATTTTCTGCCAGAAAGTTTTGGAAGATCATTATCTTTGCAAGACAGACTTTTCAGGATAATTGACTAGAAATGAACTCCTAAAACTTTCTGCCAGATTCTGGAAGATAAATTCTTCAAACAGTGGTACAAGAGGATGTTGTGCTGGTCCTTCAGGAGTCACTCTCAGTCCGTCTGTCTATAAAACCTATTTTAAAAAAAAAAACAAAAACAAAAAACAGTCTTCTTGTATTTCACTATAATACAGTATGTGATTCTTAAGTGGTGGTCATTTTTTAGGATTCTTTACCTAACCTAAGTCTCTGAGATCCTGACACCTTGCACTTCTGGAGACTCCAGGTAGATTTCAGTTCTGGAAAATGGCGGCACACTTAATTCTTCACCTTAATTCTTAAAGAGTTAGTTCACCCAAAAATTAAAATTCTGTAATTTATTACTCACCCTCATGTCGTTCCACACCCGTAAAGACCTTCGTTAATCTTCGGAACGTAAATTAACATATTTTTGTTGAAATCCGATGGCTCAGTGAGGCCTGCATAGGGAGCAATGACATTTCCTCTCTCAAGATCCATTAATGTACTGAAGCTTCGGAGCGTTATGAATCTTTTGTGTTGAATCAGCGGTTCAGAGCGGCAAAGTCACGTGACTTCAGCAGTTTGACACGCGATCCGAATCATGATTTGACAAAAAAGATTCATAACGCTCTGAAGCTTCCTGAAGCAGTGTTTTGAAATCGGCCATCACTAAATAAGTCTTTTTTTTTTTTTCTTTTTTTTTTTGATGAAAGCAACACTACTGGCAAAACTTGGTAAGTACAATAGACTATCCAAGCCTTTTCAGTTGTAGAATTTTGATTCGTCCCAGTAACTTGTGTAAGTTATAAAATTATTGTCAGTAAAAGTGCTTTGAATCTGTTCATCCAAATGATTAGTTCAATACTAGCAGTTACCATTTGTCCGTTGTACAAATTTACTACAGTGGGTGGCAACAAATGAGCACCTTTTATGTGTTTTGAGTGAGTAGTTGCATTAATTTTTCGTGAAATACAAAAGTTCTTAATCAGTATACACTGTATTGAAATGTGTACATCTACACTTTCTATATTAACTACACAGAAAGAGAGAGAGACATTATTAAAAAAATGTGTGTTGTGTGACTTGTTTAGACTGCAGTGGAAGGATGTGACACATCCCTGATGGAAGAAAATGTACATACAGACACCCAGTCTGATGAAAATTAAATTAATTAAATTAAGTGAGAAGGTATTAATGCAGTCATGACATAAAATTATTGGACTGTACATGCATATATAATTGTATACACTAATTAATTACTTATTCATACCTTAAAAAACTTTACACAGACTATAAGCAAGATTGTTCAAAATGTTAGTGTTGTTTATATAGATTACATCACACACAGTTTAAATTGTGAGAAAAAAATCCAACCGCAAATAAATTTTATCACTCGAGTGCTGTTATTTAAATAGAGGCTATGGTTCTGACCCCAATAGCTGAACTACTAAGTTAATAGCCACACCCTAGCAACCAATTACAGCACCCTAGCAACCAAGTGGTGAATTTTGCCACTGCAAGCACCATTCACATTTTCTTCAGGAAATGTACATTCTAGGTTTATATTCTATTTCTGAAATTTACAATTTTCAAATTAAGTAATATAAATCTGTTAATTCATGTGTTTGATGTCATCATGTTTTTAATTATTGTAAATTCTGTCACAATGTTAAGACTGTACGTATATCAAATAACAGACCCAATGTTTTTTTTTCATTGGTGTTATAAGTACATCATAGTTCATTATATAATTTAAACATTATAAAATGTGTTAATATGATGTAATTCCAAATAATTAATAGAAAGTCAAAGTCCTTTGATTTAAAATAAATAATTATATACTTTATATACATTAATTTCTAGTGACCAAGCCCAAGATATTGTTGTTATTATTAATTTCAAAATACAATGCTCTGAACATAATGGGTACTATGGTGTATCTTTAGGCTGTGACAGCAAGTATGATGCAGTGTTACGCCTTCTTGTGTAATTCTAATAGCAAAATGTTATTGTCTGATTACTATTTGACTTGTGAACTTATGACAGTGTGTCTTATATTTGTTTATTCCTTCTAAATTGATATTAACAAAAACTAATCCTCTGCCTCAGGATGTTGGGCCTCTGCAAAATCAACATCACCTACAAATGCTAAGAGACAGGAACCTTGGTCCATGCTGGCATGGGAAGAAACTGCCTTCATGTAGACTGTAGAGCACAGCAAGCCCCCAAAGGCAGTGCCATTACTTCAGTTCTGCACCACAACATTGGCTCAGTAGTGATGAGATCGATTTAGCATTTCAACGTCTTGCAAGGGAGTACAATGACATTGATGGGTTTCGGTTATCTCTTTTATTTAGTGTTTTAGAAAAAGGAGGGATTGTGGGTACTCCAGCCAGGCAATTTGTACACATTTTACACATGGGGAAATCACTGGGTGACAGCGGGAAACCTCTTCGCTGGAAATAATGAGGTTAGCATTTATGACAACCTCTCAATGTTGGATAACAATACTGAACAGGCATTATTGTGGATGTTGAGGCCAAAGGAAGACCAATTTTTGGTCATGTTTCCTTCTGTTCAGCAGCAAACCAATACCAGCATCTGTGGCTTGCTTGCAATTGGATTTGCATATGCTGCAACATCAGACCTGAGAACTGTCAGAGGGTCGAGTGAGGGCAGAACTCATCAAGAGTTTCAGAACAGGGAAGATACAATTCAACATAGAGGCAAAACTGTGTAAACCACAGTTGAGACAGACCACTGTCGGTGTCTATTGTGTGTGCAGCATGGCACACAATAAGGAAATCATGGTGCAGTGTTCATTGTGCCATGGCTGGTATCATCCCACCTGTTTAAGCATACCCTCAAATGCCATTTCTGGTGAAGATGACTGGCAGTGCCAAAATTGTAATAAAGCATAACTGCTCAACCACCAATGATTATTTGGACTGAAAGATTGCAAATGATGAACATTAAATGCAAAAAAAAAAAAGACAAAAAAAAAAAAACAGAAAATGTTCATAGACGAGCAGCATTGCTATGTTATGCTATGTCTCTGTGAACTTTGTTTATAGTTTTGTCATGTTCCTATTTCCTCTTCCGCAACTATTTCTTCCATGTGTTTCTTTTTCTAATTAGCCCATTTTTGTTTAATCCCTTCTGTTTGCTCTCTTCCTTGACAAGTTTTGTTCCTTGTGTACACCCTAGTGAAAAAAGTATGCTAAGTAAGTATACTTGCAGCCAGACTAATTATTAGTATATTTCAAGTGTGTTAATGATTAGTTCACTTAAAGTGTGCTATTTTGAAACAACTAATTTTGTACCAAGTATATTTTAGTTGTATTAAAACACAAATAAAACACAACTTTAAGTATATTTAGTGTACTTTTGTGTGCTAAATTGGAACAACTTCAAGTATACTTTAAGTATATGCCTGTGGAGGGACTAATTACATGCTTGATTGGTGATTGTAATGACTGAGACAAATCATACACAATTATCTGTTATAGTTCACCAATAATTGTTTAAAGCACTCTGGGGCCTGTCCCCCATCCTCTGAGAAGTTCTCTGTTACAAGTTTATTGCGCTAAAGAATGTGGTTGCCACATTGAGAGAAGAGACACAGGAAACGTGCATCTTTCCTGCATTATCCCCACAGAAACACAGACTTTCCTGCATTAATTTATAGACAGACTGTTCTATAAATGAACATGCACATCCCCAGGAAATGGTATCCATTATTACTGTTGTTGTATTGCACTCATTGTATTCATGTTTTATGATACATCGAAGGTAACTTCAATTATGCCATGTTTAGTGTCTATGGGTTCCCAGCGGGAAGATTTAAATGCTTGTGTATGCAGGTATGTCCATACCTGTGCAACACATCAGTATTACAAGAATCTTTAATCGTTCTTTTTCAAAAACTCAGCCAGTTCATCTTGCTCGGTCGTAAAAGCCCTGACAGGAGGCGTGTTGTCGCCCGAAAATACAACATCTTCATTGGTCCGGTCAACCCTAAGAGGTGTGACTTTGACCAGAGGTTAAAAGCCAGTGCACAATGCCTCTCTCTCTCTCTTTCCTTACTTCTTGGATGACTGAAGAGACCCCCTTCTTGCTGCAACCCAGCCATGTGCTCATCATCCAACGCAAAAGATACCGGCAACAACTTCGGACCGAATCATCAAGATCTCTCCTCAGCCTGCAGATCCGATGCTCCTCAGCCTAAAGGCTAATCTTGCAAGTATCGTACATTTGAACACTAAACAGCGATTTAATATTGATTTGTAAAACTTACCTTTGTCAGCAAAGGTATTTTTATTACTGAGGAAACTGATGATTCTTTTCCAGATTGTCTTTTTCTTTTCCAGATTGACTTTTTCCTATAGCTCCATTCCCGGTTCCACTCTATCATTACTCATTCTTACATACAGTTCGTATTCGTGTGACCTGCGTGTATGTTATGTGTTTGTTAGTTTAGTTATGTGTTTGTGAGTTAGTTAATAAAGATTGTGCACAATATATGTTTGGTTCTGACTCCGTCTCCGACTCTAAATTGCCTCTTAAGTGATTTAGATCCTAACTACATGCTCTGAGTTGTACTGTACAATAAGAAATGTTATTTTTCCATAACCTGGAAATATACATTTCTTAGAATTAATAAACAATCAACACTGAGTGTCCACTGGACGAACAGGTTAATTGATTGTAATATTAATCTTAATGTATCTACATCAAGTTAATCTGATTAACTGATTTACATAATAATTAATCATAATTAATAATCATAATGAGTTATGAATAATTATTAATATTTCCCCTTTGAGTTAATTCTCCTACAAGGCATTAGAATGAACACAGTTACTCACATGTTGTTGCATTACTGTCGAGTCCAGGCACTGCACAATATTTTGTCTGGGCAGATTTGTCTGTAAGGGTACTGTTTAAACGCACAGCTACCTGACAAATATTAAGGTTAGCCCTCCGGTGCGAGGAAGATCCGTGCAGATCCGCTATGACAGAAATCAGTGTTGATGGGAATATTCCATTTAACAAATTAAAAAAATTGGCTGAATAATTATAATTAAAGAATTATAAAGAGAGCCCTTTGGTGTGGCAAATTAAAAATTGTGATTAGGTGAAGGATGCGTCAAAAGATATCAAGACCAATATAAGATGAGACACCCCGAAATTGGATGTTTATAAATAATTGTGGACGTTGGACTGAAACCTATTAATCAAATTTAATTGGTATCTGTCTCCCTCATCTACTAATGATCCAATTAACCAAAATACATCTTAATACCAGGTGTAAACAGGGCCTTAGATTTAATAAAAAATTCCTTGTTTTCCACATTTCGAACTATCTTTCTTTCTTTGCTGGAAAAAAACTTGCCGAAGTAGCTCCATAGGAACCTAAAGTACAAATGCAGGATGAGTAAAACCACGACGACCTGAGTCGGGGGGGCCTAACATCAATAAAGACATCCAGTGCTAATAACAGTTTGACGATCCTAACACAACATGGAGTTAGCATTTGAAGAAAAGCATCAAGAGCAGGTCCAGAGCTGAAAATGACATAAAACAAGGAAACTCCAAAGACTGACGACATCCCAACAAACATGCTGGCAACATATCATAAATACAAAGGGATGAACAAGACAAGACTAAACAAGACACTTCTGAGACTCTACTGAAAAACAAAAAATACAGGAGGAATGTGAAAAGAGCAAGTGTGGATGTACACAATAAGAAAATAAAAAGCCTGAAAAATAGAGAGGTAAAGAAAGCAAGTGAGAATGGACAAATCTATGGTGTTCATATTAGGACATTCTTAGACATCAGTCGTACAACGAAAACGTTTCAGCCATTGGATGAAACGGCATCGCGCCTCAGACTGAACGGCTTCAGGTCTCAGGGAAAACAACGTCAGCTGTGAGGTCTTCTACTATTAAGCATTGGGCGAAAAGTCATCAGACATAAAAGCATTGGGCGAAACGGACTCAGAATAAAAGGCATCAGGCATCAGGCAAAACGGACTCAGGTGGAGTGTGGGGCTTCGCATTGCCCCGCCCCATGTGACGTCACATGCACGCGGTTCAGATCAGAACAGAAGGACAGATGGATGCAGAGGAGGTATATATCACCCACATGATATATTTTATTTTGTTTTAATTACATGCTACACTAATTACGTTTTATACAGAACAGAACATACATTTCGTGAATTTTATTTGCACTTAAAAGTTAGTTAGCTAGCTTCAGCTTGCACTCGGCAGACTATTGTGATGTTAAAGCGTGTTCGCGCTATTGGATTGCTTGATTAAAATGTGATTGTATTATGTAACGAAACATTTTCAAAACAAAACAAAAAAAAAAACAGATAATAAGTTAGTATTACACTAATCAAAAGCAAATAATAAGGCTGGAAATGATGGGGACGGACGGAAATAAGTTAATTGTTTGATATATTCTATATTATTATAGATAATGTACGTTTTTATATTTAAATACATCTGAAATATAATTGAGAGTACCACGTCCCCTCCCCCCAAACTTCAGTCCACTCAGTTAATGCCATTTCCACCAGTGGTAATATGCTAACGTGATATTGTATAACTTTTTTCAGAATAGAAATATGAATAAGGTCAAGGCTTATGACAGGCTGAGGCAACAACTGGATAATGGTATGTAATGGGCTTTTTATTGTATAATTGAATAATGTTGTAGTTATATATTACATAGTGTATCACTGCATGTGCCATGGAAACTTATGCAAGTTATATTCACTTGTACTTTGCCCTTATTTGTAGATGAGCTTACTCAAAAAGGCTTTGATGCCAGAGTGAAGCATTTATTAAGTGGAGATGAACATACTGCGGGAGAAGGAACATCAGGTATCCTGTTTTTATCTTTACATATAGGAAAACTATTTATTTAATTACTTTTCTTCTATCTAGCCTATATACTTTGCTTTTCTCTTTAACATTCTAGAAACAAAAGAAGTCAAAAATCAGAAGGCGTTTATGGGTAAGATAATTCATGCTTTTGCTAAGCATGTGCTAATTTCGTTTGGACACGCACATGTGTGTGTCCATGTCTGTTGCATGTTTTTTTGAGATTATTTTTATAGCAAAAACGTGCGTGCAAAAAAAAAATTAGGACAAACCATTTTGGTTGTATTTCAAGATTATAATGTGGATTTATACATTTACTTTGTTTTGCAGTCTAGACTCCAGTGATGAAGAATTGCTGCCAAGCACCAGCAAGGATGTTGTTGTTTGCCTACCCCCCACCTCCAAGACCCCCACACCTTCTGCTGGTGATTGTTAGGCCACAGCCAACTCCCAGCAAGCAAAACAGAGGGAGGCCTCATTCTGGACGGGGTACAAAAAGGTCAGCAAGTGCGATGTCAGTGAATGATGGCTCAGAAAGGTGGAATGACTGCAGTGTGGAGGATGAAGTTCCAGCTTTACCAAATTTCCTACCAAAACGAAAGCCAGGAGTGCAGCTTGTAATCTATTCCCCATTGCAGCTCTTTCAGCTCTTCTTCACAGGCTCTGTGGTGGACACCATTGTGAAGAACACAAACTCCTTTGCAAGAATGAGGTCTGAGGCTGGAAAATGTTTCCTTTGGTTGCCTTTGAAGGCAGAGGAACTGTATTCATACATTGCACTTGTCATTTACATGGGCCTCCTCGGTGCCAAAAATATCGATTACTGGTCTGGCAAAGAAGTTTACCGCTTGCCCTTCCCAAAATCCGTTATGTCCAGGTCCAGATTTCAGGCCATTTCTTGGAACCTGCATCTTTGCGATCCTGAGGATGATCAAGAGAACTCGGGAAAAAGGGGACTCAAGCCTACGACAGGATTTTCAAAATCAAGCCCCTGTACAACGACATTGTCTCCGCTTGCAAAACTTCCATCCAGACAGACAGCTGGCAGTGAACGAGAGGATGGTGGCTTCAAAGGCACAAATCGGCATTAAGCAGTACATAAAAGACAAGCCGACCAAGTGGGGCTACAAACTCTACGTGCTTGCTGATTCTGCCTGTGGTTTCACTTGGAACTTCTTCGTCTATGAAGGCAAATCTTCCCTGGCAACTGGAAAAGGGCTCAGTTACGATTCTGTAATGCAACTCTGGATCTGTCGCTTCTTGGCAAAGGCTACCAGCTGTTTATGGACAACTTTTACATAAGCCCCTGCCTTTTTATGGACTTGCTCTCTAAGAAGACTCTGGCGTGTGGCACAATTCACACCAACCGGCGGGGCTTCCCCAGAACGAAAGCAAACGACCTCAGTCGCAGAGACCAAAGGGGAACCATAAGATGGCTCAGAGATGGGAAGCTTCTCTTTGTGAAGTGGATGGACACACAAGAGATTACAGTGTTTTCGACGATGCACAAGGCATATGATGGCGATGCAGTCCTCAGGCGTGTCAAAAATGCACAGGGTGAATGGAAAAGACGGAGAATCCCGATTCCAGCGGCAGTGAAGGACTATAATAAATATATGGGAGGTGTGGACTTGTCAGATGCCTTAATTGGGTACTATAATGTCCTGCACAAAACTACAAAATGGTACAAGACTCTTTTTTTCCATTTTGTTGACATTGCGGTGGTTAACAGTTTAATTCTCCACCAGCATCTCTCCAAAGCTCAGAACAAAAGTCCTCTCAGCCAGAAGCAATTTAGAGAGAGACTTGTGTCTGAGCTGGTCCACAGTCCAGCACCTCAAATGCCCCAGAGCCATCCACATCTCATGCCCCAGAGCTGTCTGCATCCACGTCGCATGCCCGAGTCGTGCACACCTGCCATTTCAGCAGGAGAGCCATGCTGTCCAGAGTACTTTGGGTCAGATGCTGCAAGTGCAAGGAGAGTTTGTGCTTTGTGCAAACTTTCAGGCCTCAAAGTAAAGACTCCTATGTACTGTACAAAGTTAAACTTACCCCTGTGCTTGGTGCCATCAAGAAACTGTTTTAGAAAATGGCACACAGATGGACACTCTTGAGAAAGTTTGCAACTGATAAACTGTTGACAAAGCAACAAATAACTTATTGACTTTTTATAGTTGCGAGCTGTATAAAGTTATTTTACATATTAGATTTGTATATTCTGTTTTTGCACTGCTTTTTGCACATTTCTCTCTATACATTTAATTTTATTTTCTTGGAGTTTATTATCTTACGCATAATAAAATGCAAGAACTGCTTCTTACTCTCGTTTTGCTTGGGTATATAATACACAACATGGGTCAGGTTAGGTGATAAAGTGTTGGATCATTCTCTTGTCAATTGTAACACATAGTAAAAATAGTTTACAGAGAATAAGCTTGTTTTTGCACTTTGAATAATTTATGGATGAAAATGGGAGGTTTCAGAAAAGACATTGCCTCCCTCCAGTTAAAGGTCAATAACTTTTCTGAAGAAGGTTTAAAAAGATCATTATTTTTTTCTTTATTTACTGGCATATAGAGGATTCAAAAGAATCCCCCTGCAGAGAAATAAACCAAACGGGTCCTAAATTACAGACTCTCAAAAAAAACTTTATTGAAAAATTAATAAAAATCTGACTTTTTATATGTATGTATTATAAAATTGTGAATATATACAATAAAATATATTTAATATTCTAGCACTGTTCAAATATAGAGGGTTTACTGTAAATTGAGACCATTTTTATCCTTTTACTTCAATGCATGTCGATGGGGCGCTCTTTTAAATACAGGTATGTCCAATTCTTTCAGAAATCAAAAATGAGACAGTAAAGGAACGCTTTGAGACACCAATACCTCCTTTCAGTAAAATCTCAATAACTTTAGTTTAGAAGGAGACATCAATTAGATTCTTTTTTCCGCTGTTTACTGCCACCTAGTGGAATCAAATGAAACTTTCTGCAGGTTCATAGCTAAAAAAAAAAATATCTGTGTTTATCATAAAATTGTGAATATATACAATAGAATATATGCAATATTCCACCACTGTATTAAAATTTAGAGGGTTTTCTGTAAAATGAGACCATTTTTATCAGTTTACTCCAAAGTATGTGGATAGGGCACTTTTAAATTCAGATATGCCTAATTCTCAACAAAAAACAAAATATGCTGCAGAGCTGAAGTGGTTTTAAGAATAGCATTATGTAATGCTGTACTATAATTTTTAAATAGTTTTAATAAATCGTGCATCCTTAGAAAACTTCCGGTATTGACAGCCCTACATCTTTACCATGGTTCAAAATGCAATGCATAGCACATTAAAATAATTGAAATTATAATATGACATAAATTGCATTAGTATCAAATCAATCTCACCCTTAAATAGCCAAAAATTGCCACATGTTTGTGAACATATATAGGCTACCTGAAAGGAATGCACGGGATGGATCCATCTAGGGCTTTTTTCTTTTTCGCTTCTCATCGCCAGACAGCAGTTGTATTTTCCCGGGAATAGTTGTCACAAGTTTTCAGCCAGCAGCAAACTCGAGGCGGGCGCGCGCGCGTGAATTAATGGCTCGAGGGAGGGCAAAGACAAAGTCGACCTGATATATAGTATTTTATTATTTTTTTAATTATTATTCAGTAAATATATTTGTTTGACAGAGAAGCTGTGCGCAAACAGGAATATTTATTCATTTATAAAAAAATAAAAATAAAAAAAAGCACCCCAGAAAAAAGGGCACTTAATCTCGAGAGGAAGGAAAAGGGCAGGGGCTCAAGCCCCCGTTTATGTCTATGTGTGCATGTGCCTGTGTATGATGTAGTATTTTAGTTGATTTACTCTTGCCAAGCTCTGATTTCTGCGACACACACACAAAGGAAACAGCAATGCAGCTTTTTAATTTGCGCTCAATTCATTCAAAGAGTTTACGCTCATTCATTATTGCAGTGACCCTACAGGTTTGTGTATAATACTGTGCTTTCCCCTGGCTCTCCTGAAATCCAGCAAACACGATGTAACCAATCACAGAATTTATTAATTAGCTCAAATTATGGATGAATATATATATAGATTCAAACCCGATTCCAAAAAAGTTGGGACACTGTACAAATTGTGAATAAAAACAGAATGCAATGATGTGGAAGTTTCAAATTTCAATATTTTATTCAGAATATAACATAGACGACATATCAAATGTTTAAACTGAGAAAATGTATAATTTTAAGGGAAAAAATAAGTTGATTTTAAATTTCATGGCATCAACACATCTCAAAAAAGTTGGGACAAGGCCATGTTTACCACTGTGTGGCATCCCCTCTTCTTTTTATAACAGTCTGCAAACGTCTGGGGACTGAAGAGACAACACACTAAAAACTCCTGGGTCAAAAATAACCCATAATGGGTTATTTTTGACCCAAATCCAGGGTTAAAAAGGGACCAACTAAATTCTGGGTTATTTCAACCCAGAAAAATGGGTTATTCTTTTTGACCCAACTTCTGGGTTAAATACCTGACCCAAATGTTGGGTTAAAAATAACCCAACATTGTAGTTAATATAACCCAACTTCTGGGTCAAAAGAACAACCCCAATATCTGGGTTGAAATAACCCAGAAATTAGTAGGTCCCTTTTTAACCAAAGGTCAAACATAACCTAACTTGGGTTTCTATGCCAGTATGCCTTATTTTAGAAAATAAAACTTCAGGCACTTACACACTTCAAGCACTTTTACATTTTTATTGCATTAAATTAAATAAAAAACTTTATATTAAAAACACACACTTGGACCTATTTATTTTAGGTCACACTGTAATGACATTAGAAAAAAAATTAAAAATAAACAATTCATTCTCTCTCAAACATTTGACAACATTCAATAACTGGATTGAACTTGAGGCTTAAAGTCTTCAAACATTGGTTGTGTCATTTACTGCAGCTTAACACAATTAAACAGTTCTGCAATTAAGCAAGGCAGTCTGAAGAAATTTGACAGGTTTTGATTCAGATCCCTCAATCTGATACACAACTTGCTGCAGAAACTCCCATGCGGGAACACACTGCCTGACCAGCTAATATCACAAATGCCCGAGAAGCACATTGCTGGGGATCTCCCAGCGCCAGGACAGAGGGGAATGGCTTCGATTGCAGGAGGGATTCCACCATATTTGTTTCCAACCTAAAACAGACAGAGACAGAAAGATAGACAAAAGAAAGTGAATATAGTGTAGAAGGTGAATTGTAAGCAAGATAATAGACTACCAGTTTGTGTTATAATGCTGATACTAACTGTACAAGGAAGCCAAATGAACTGTGGTTCTTAACTGGTGTGTTCATTTTGAGTGGGTCATGAATGTGTACAAGAAAATGTGGGTTGAGAACCACTCAGAGTAATAAAACTTAACATCTTTAACTTCACTTTCTAGCTACCTTAGATGGCATCACTCAAAACTGAAATACAACTGCGAGGAACTTTGGAGTTGTTGTTTTTTTTTTTTAAATCAGGATTCACCCTTTAGCTTTCACATGAAACATGTCACTTGGATTGGCTTCTTTCACCTGTACAGTATAGTTAGAAGTAAGAATATTCTTTCTCAGAGTGGTGCTGAGAAACTGGTCCGTTGTACTTACAGGCATTTGGTGTATGAACGCTGTCCGGGACTCTTCAATGGAGTGCCGGATAGTCTTCTTCCCAACCCTGTAGACGGCCTGTGGCACCATGGTGGGTAGCAGTGTTTAGCGCTAGTTCCCCTTTGGCATCTGTAGGTTAACAATATTCTAGGTATCAGTATGTGTGTGGAAAATAAAATGACTGTATAGAAATATGTAAATGAACAGATATTTGTGACTCCTGTGTCAGATTGTGACCTGTTTGAGTGGCACAGCTCCACACTGTCGGGCAGACATGCTGTCTGGGTAAACCAGGTATGAGAGCACACTTCATCCTCTACGTTATCTTTCATAGCCGTTTGTGTTTAAGCTCTTAACGTTTATTTGTAGTTAATGTATATTTGTGTGTTCATTATTTAGACAGTCACTCTGGAGGAAGTCAGTGAAGGCGGCAGCTCCTGCGTTTGTTTTATTTAGGGTTTTGTTGTTGTATATAGTTGGTTTTGTATGTGGTTTAATGTTTTATGTTGGTAATTTATTTGTTTGTTTAATTTTTATTTAGTAGTTTAATTTGATTTTGTCCTAGCCTGAGGAGCAGACAGTGGTGCGTGTAGCCTTACACCTGTTTCACACTGCAAGCGTAAGCGGCGCCCATGTTAACCAACGGATGCATTCACACATGCAGCAGGAGCAGCGCGTAAGCGGCAGTGCTGCGATCGTTTCGGCGCCGAGTCTATTTTTGCTGATTAACAAATTGCATTTTTTGTTCTTTTGTGCAGTCCTAAGTACTCACTCTGTTTCTATAGCAATTCAGAGCTTCTAATGGCAGCTGCAGTGAGTCACAGGTGTAGATGTAATTAGTTACTCAGTTGAAATGGGAGAAACCAAAAGGACCATTACAGTGGGACTTATAATATGAACTAATACAAAGTATAATCACAATTTCACAAACATCAAATAAAAAAAAGACAGAGAATAAAGAGAAAACAAATCATATGGTGGTCATTTCTTTTTCTTTTTTGAAGTATGCGATTACAACCACACCTATAACCATGGAATTGGATGAAGCTAGAGTAAAAGTTTTTTTGTTTAAAAGCAGAAGCTCTGGTGTTTATACTGAAATAATGTTAGTGCAGATATTCATACAACAAAATATTGTGGGGGTGATGAAAATCATCAAAAACACTGGTGGTGGCTGGCATCTTTTTAAAAACATTGGATGGGGAAAGAAAGAGCACCATAACGATTGCATAATGTTACCGACTGTAGAATGTGTATAATATAACCTATTGTATAATGTTACCTTCCACATCTAGGAGCCAGTCCCTCCAGAAACAGACTATTATGTTTTCCAGTGCTCGTCTGTTGGTGCCAACTGGAGACAGTTGTGGAATAAAAAGCTCAGCTAAATCTCTTGCCATAAGTGGCTTCTCCTGGAACATTAGCACTCCTCTAAAGAGATTGGGATGCTTTTCAACATGTTCCAGAAGCTGCAAACACTCCAGGCCTTCTTTGAATCTGGAAAAAAAAAGGATTTAAAATGAACAAGCTATGGTCAAAGTTTTTAAGTTTAAGGGATCTTCAACATGTTGGACACACTTACCTAGTAGAAACTATATTAAACATTAAGATATTTCTTGAGGTCCTCGTCAGAGATAACACTGTAGGCCTGTCTAACAGACAGACTGTACTGCCTGAGTCTTCTCTTGACAGTCGATTTACTCACACCCAGTAATCTGGCCATGTCTGGAACTGAGAAATGCAGCTCAAGCAGAAACTCCAGCTGGTCATAGGTGACTATTAACACTCTGGGGTCGGCGGTCACGCCGGCGTGATCACCGCGTTTTTTTTCTAACCAGTGTGAAAGAGACTCAAAATACTCTGTCAATGTTGCACATACAATTATGAGTTATACACCATTTTAATCTGTGGAATATCTTCTTTTATTTGTGTACACTCAGAGTAAAAACAAAATGTTGTGCTTTTTGTAAAATAAAGAAAACTAACATGATGCGTGATCTCTCGTCTCCCTCTGAAGGAAGTCCAATCTGATAGTTCTCAGAAAATGAACTGTAACTTAGTGAATACTAATCACAAAAAAATGAGACTTCTGTCTAAAAAACGTTGAAATGTCAGGTTTTAAATTGTGTAAGTCAAATCGAAAACAAACATTCTCTGTTTATGTAATCTGTATGAAAAGAGAGCCATGTCAGAAGTCCTTGATTCAGCTCATTACCCACTAATGCGGCCACGCCCACGGAGGGAGCGCTATTCAGACGCAAATTCAGTCAATACATACATTCATCAACTCAGTTGCGTATTTATTGTCTTGAAAAGTGTTTTGAATAGCCATAGTTAGCGATCTCTGGCCTCTGTTAGTTCGGTTAATTCTTGGATTGCCTATTCTTCTTTAGTGCTCAGGCATTTGTGGACTAAAGGTGCACAGAGCGCCCTCCGGCTGCAAGTATGAATTGACAGTATCCAGCACTTCATAGTGATGACAATAAATCCTGAATATTACTCCTCTGTATAGAAAATTGACAAACATATGAGAATCCATCAATATTTCTCCAAATGTGCATGCTTTTAAGCTAAAAGCCTATATGAAATGCCATAGAGGTAACATAATTGTTCAGACACTTTGCATCACAGAAATACATGATATTTTAAAGAATATAAATTAAATTGTAATAATATTTCACAGTATTGCTGTTTTTTCTGTATGTTTGATATACACCATGAGCTTGAGACATGATCAATGTCTCACAGGTTTTTTCACAGTCTACCTGACTGAAAGAGCTCATTATTATGCAAGTCATTTCAGGTCAATTTTTACCTCATTTTGAAGCAAAAACTCTAGTCTACAACCTCCAATAACCAGAAGTCTTGTGAACAAAGATTTAATATATATTTTTTGGCTTTATTTCAGTTAAGTTGTTAAATTTTTTGTTTTTTCAATAACCACGCATAAACGTTATTCCTTCAAAAACACAAACATGTACATACATGTTCCTTACATATTATGGTAGCCTAGTTTGTGCTGAATACAGTGTAATGACACTTTTTCCATTTAGCCGTTAGCCACAGAGCACAGCCTCAAACTCATTCAATATCAAATGTAAACACCCAAATAAATACAATACTCACATAATCCGACGCATGCATTCAGTATGCATGACGAACATCTTGTAAAGATCCATTTGAGGGTTATATTAGCTGTGTGAACTTTGTAAATGCCCTGGCTGTAATATAGTCGAGAGCTCGTTTGGCAGGGAGCGTGAGCATTTAAAGGGGCGGCGTCGAGTGTAAATCAGTGCATAGTTAATGATGCCCCAAAATAGGCAGTTAAAAAAATTAATTTAAAAAAATCTATGGGGTATTTTGATCTGAAACTTCACAGACACATTCAGGGGACACCTTAGACTTATATTACATCTTGTGAAAAAACATTCTTGGGCACCTTTAAGAGGCTGGATCCAAACTGAAGCTGATGTGCTCTCTAGTCGCCTCGGGACAGGTGTCCCGAGGTAAAACAGAAAAGCAAATAGAGAATATTTAGCGTAGCTGCTGTTCATAACATTAAGTAAAGATACGTGCAATTGATCTGACATGAGATGCATTATGTGAATGCTTGGCTAAAGAGATGTGTCTTTAATCTAGATTTAAACTGGGTGAGCGAGTCTGAGCCCCGAACATTATCAGGAAGGTTATTCAAGAGTTTAGGAGCCAAATGTGAAAACGCTCTCCCTCCTTTAGTGGATTTAACTATCCTAGGTACAACACTGAAACTTAAGGAGTTGGTTTCACTGGACATTTTTAAAGTGATGTTAAATGATTTGGAGACAGAAACATCGGTTTGTAGATGTTTTGATTAGTTTGTATGTATTTAAATATGTATGTATGGATGTTATCTGTTAAACCCACGTGAGATGTGTTGCCGTCACTCTGGGCCAGGATGCTTTTGTAAAAGAGATTTTGCTTTTTTTCCTGGTAAAACATGACCTCAATGACATTATGCACAGATGTTGGCATTGCAAACGCGTCTGCCGTCAACAAGAACAAGCCGTGATCCTTTCTCCTCATCTCAATTGTTGCCCTGCTGAATCTCAGTGGAGGAACTGCATCTTCTTCAGAAAAACACACTCGTAAGACTGCCACTGGACTGTTCAGCATAAATGTAAATAGGAATGTGCATTTTTCCTATAAATACAATCATCATATTTAATGTATGAACACACTTTATTATGTTGAAATTTCATTTTACACTTTTAATAAATTGTTTTCTATAATCACAATTTAATAATTGAATGAGTAACATTTACAATAAAATTATTAAACTCTTAACCTACTAAAAATATTAAATGTTTTTTTACTTGCATTATGTCATATAGGTAACCAAGTTGATATGTTGACAAAACATTTAAATATTAACTTAAAATCACAGGTGGACTTCAAGAATAAATAATTTAGATCAAGGGGGTTCTGTTTACAAAAAAAAAAACAAAAAAAAAAAAAAACAGCTGAATCCTTTTTTACCCTTGAAAAATGACAAAATACAATAAAATTACAATAAATAATGTAGATAAGCGTTGTGTCTTTCCAAATTCCGATCAGGACTTTTATTTTGGAGTCACAACATGACGTCATAAGACTGCGGCGCTGCTGCATCTTATGATTCTGCTGAAGAAAGTAAAAATCGATAGAAACAGTTAACTTTGTTAATTATTCTCTTCTTAAATATGGAGTTTATTAAAGAGGAAAGTGAAGATATAAAGATAATTATTATTAAAGAGGAGACTGGAGACATGAAGATTGAGTTTAATAAAGAAGAAATAAAGATTGAAGAAACATTCAGAGTGAAACATGAAGATATTGAGGAACAAACAGGTTGGTTTTATTCTCACAGCTGAACTCATTTGATCATTATTAAAATGTCCAGCTCTACAGAAATAGAGAATATACAGAAGTATAATCTTACAGAATACAAAACAAAACAATTATTTTTTGCAACATTAAACCCAATATCATCTTCTGAATAGAGAACAATGGAAAATATTTTTTTCTGTTAATGCTCAAAAGTGCTGTACTAACATTTAACATACCTGAACATAAATAGCAGTAATTGAACAGTAAATCAAGCAATAAATAAGTCCTAATTGAAATATTTTGTACATAATCCCTATATCTATAACCATTTAAACAAATTAGATTTTTGAATGGGAAACAGATTTGTAAAAATCGCATTTCATGTGATTTATTTATTAACCCCTTAGCTGTCACCGTCTTGTATACGGGACACCTACGTAGGGCTGTGACGGTATGGGATTTTTCTTACCGCGGTGAAGACGCAACATATCACCGTGGTTTGGCGGTTAATCGCAACCCCCCTCCCCCGACCTCCGTGGAAATATAATGACTTAAGAACGCATGCAGCTTGTAAATGAACATGGAAATAAAGCAGTCGGTCTTCTTTATTATTTAAACGGCAAATTATATTAACAATAATAAAATAATTTTTTTTAAATGAATATATAAATAGACTAATTAAAAAGGGCAGAAAAAAAAGGCACTGACTTGCTGATGTGCACGAACACCAGCAATGTATTGGACCCGGAAATAATGTCGCTATATTATACACTGTAGCAGGGCCGGCGCCAGGACACACGAACTGGGGGGGCATTCATAATTCTGGAGGGGGCCGTAAACAACTACGGACAGAAAACCAGATGAGCCCAGAATATGAAGGCAACACAGACGGCAGAAAAGCACAATGTTTTGTTGATATTGTGAGTGTACACGAACAAAAGTTGACCTTTACAGTTTGGAATGATGTATTACTCTTATGAGCAAAAATGAATGCCTATTTTAAGATGTTTCCACTGTTAAAAAAAAATACAAGAGATCTCGCTAACGCCTCCATGTCCTGCAGAGCCCGCTTCAGCTTCACTCCGTACAAACGATTGGATATGCGTCTAAGAGCGCACATTTATTTAGGTTAAACATTTAAACTAACATTGTGATATGCTTGAACTGTTTTATATCTATAGATTATATTTTAGACAAGTCCTTATGATTTGAGAAGGCTAAATTTATTAAAACATGGGCTATGATCAACTCATTGTCTGCCGCTGGCCGCTTGGCCATTATCCTACTTAAAAAAAAAAAAAAAAAAAAAAACTTACATTTAACTAACAAAAAAATGCTCCAAACATTTTTGTAAACTAATTTTATAAAGAAAAGAAACAAAATATAACCATTTTTACATTACATACAAAACTGAACTATTTTAATAGCTGAAACAGTAGTACAGTATATAAGCTGTTTTGGGAGAAGGGGAAAAAAAAGACTGGATAGGGCCTATATTTCGCTAATCTACTTCATCCAACGCTGTTTTGTTCTGTTATTTTCATCTGTGAGCATGCTCTTGATCTATGCATTTCACAATTTTGTTGAGTTTAAAACGTTTGACAAATTCGTTCTGCTCTTGCTGTTCGTTCGGCAGAGGAAATACTGCAGACGCTGCCGGGACGGAAGACAGTAAATTGGCAAACATTGACAAATTGTTTATACTTCATATAACACACCATATGCATTTCTGTAACTTTCACTAGCAAATAATAAAATTTTTTAAAAAAAGAGTGCGGTGATGACGGTGATGACCTAAACACCGCAGTCGACATCTTATTACCGCGGTTATCGTCACAGCCCTACACCTACGTTTACTTAACTTTATTACAATTAAAATCTAATCTAATCATAACAAATTATATATCATTGGAAAGGTCTAAGACTCCTAAATAGAAATTTGACCACTGTTTTTTGTTACAAATTATGTAGGAACAGTAATAGATTAATTTATGACAGGAGTGCCCCTCAAAAATATACATCATAATAGTAATTCTGACCTTTTTCACAAAAATTATATTTTGTTGCCTTTGTCCCTATAAAATATTTAAGTAATAATCATAAATTATATATCATTTGAAAGCTTAAAAACTCAAAATTAATTCTGTGAAAACCATTTTGAAATCGGACTTTGTGTTACCATGGAAATTGTACCTCAAAATCTTTTGGCGGTCTCCTCCCCCTAAGTGCGGGCTGTCATATTACGGTCTTTTAGAATCAAAACTTTTTATAATCTTGACAAAATACATATCGCTGGAAAGGTCTGAGTCTCAAGATTCCATATTTGGTAATTATTTTGTTATAAAAGTAATATTGAAAGAGAAATGTATGCATTTGTGACAGAAAAAATGCATCAACATAATTCAATGGAGTTTGGGTGTCACCCGGTGGCTTTTTTTGGTATAATGCCTAAACAAAATTGCATAGGAACCTCAATTTTTTTAATATCAACTTCAAATTTGGAACACAACTTATTGAGACATGGCTTTAATTTTATAGCAATTTTGGATTAAAAACTATTTTGTAAAATATTTATTTTATATAAAAAATTATAAAATAGTCCAGTACATTTTCTTTACAGTAAATTTAAACTTGCATAACTTTTTATACTGTCATGCTTCGAAATTATTTCACAGCCGGAAATAATCTGCTGATTGTTTTCTTTAAAAAGAGACCAACCTTATAGCCTGGGTGCCAGCCCGAACCCCGCCCACAAAATTTTTTGGACGGGAAGTTCGGTCTGGACTCGATCCATTGTGGAGTAATTATGCTCGGCTCCCAGAAGGCCGAGCCAATCAAATTGCCAGGGCGGGCTTTAATCGATGATGGACAGGCTATCTGCGGTTACGTAACCACCCACGTCATTAAAGAGCGCTTGGGGAGTTTGATTGACAAGCGATCTAACAATCAGAACGCCGCATCCGCCATTTTGTCCGACAAAGCAGTCAGGAGTTAGAAGATTAACATCGGTGGAGTTAAACTTGAAAAATTGTGCATATTGACACTTTCCGCGTTTGAAACAACATTCATTCTCATGTTCATTCATGTTTATTTGATGCTATAAATGGACTAGTAGGAAGAGATGATCGGTTCACGAGCCTCTTGAGCTGAGGCGCTACAGAAATCTGTCACGAATCATGGTCACAACACATTAAAGAGCCACAAAACGGTTTTTATTGTTTGAATTTTTTTAATAACTACACAGTTTGAAAGCTGGGACTTTGTTTAATATCATAAGTTACCTGCTCTGTCTCGTCTGTCGATGTGTTGTCAGTTTCCTCTTTGCTCTGCGATGTATTTTCCACTCTGTGTGGCGTGACAGCGCCACAGCTTGTCGGACAAAACAACAGTAACTAAGGGGGGCGAGTCTTTGCGAAAGGTCAATTAGTTTACAACAATGATGGCTGTTGTTGAAGAACTGAAATGTGTAGATTCCGCCATCGCGTCCGTTATAGAAGATATCGACAGCGCATTAATTTTAAAAGAGGAACAGAGGACTGCGATCAAGGCATTTGTCGATGGGAAAGATGTCTTTGCCGTCCTTCCTACGGGATTCGGCAAAAGTTTGATTTATCAGCTGGCCCCGATGGTCGCTAAGAAGTGTTCTGTTGACAACTATGCGTCGCTCAACATACGTCACTTACTCTGTAGCTCTGATTGGTTGTAGGTCTATCCAATTGAGGTCTTTCCTGGATCGGTTGAAATACGCCCCCATAATCAAAGCCCAATGGAGCAGTATCAGACTCATATTCGAACTAGAATTGAGTATGACCACGTCAGGCTAGAAAGGCACCTAAAGAAGTTCATTGTGAGGAACCAAGTTCCAGGGAAAATGGACTGTCAGCGTTGTATTAATGCAGAACCTCAAGTTTTAGGAAATCGAGACTGGAAGGCAGTCAAATATTTCATAAAAAAACGAATTACTTTAAGAAGAAAAGTAGAGTAAAATGCAGGTATCTCAACCTTCCCACTAGTGTTCACCTTAGGACATATGTTCTAAGTGTTTTCAACAAAAGGTCAGTCTTTTGTCCCTTTGTTTTCATTGTATTATCCTCTTAACAACACTTGTGTGTGTTTACTCGTGGTTTATGAGGACACAAGGCTTTCAGTATACTATAACACACAAGTGTTTTAACAATAGTGTATTGCTGAATCACATTTTGTAGCAATAAGAGAATTTCACTTCAGGTCTTGTTACAACGAGTGAAAAACTAAATTGACAAAAGTGTTAACAAACCTCTTTAGCAGAAGTGACTTCACTTCCCATTATGGCTGCAGTGACAGGCTTATGGACAAACTGGAAGACAGAAAAAAACTGAAACAACTGGATGATATTAGTATAAATATCTGAATATCATTTGGAAATATTCTACCTTGCACAGTTCCTGCCCACAGTGAGAACGCCATGACAAGTCTTGTCCTCCATAATCATAAGTGCTCTCGTCATCTTTATGTATGTCTTTTATGGCAAATAAATAAAGATGAGGCTTTCCGTCCAGTTCAATTTTCTTTATTTTGCCATTTGGATTTTGACTGTCATTTACAAGTCTCCCAAGAGAGCTGTCATCAAAGGAGGCATCAATGCTATATGAAGGAAAAAAATTATTGTTACAAATGTTCACTAAAGTTATGCTCTAGAAAGGAATACATCATTAGTAATCACTTTAACCTGCCCCAAAACTGTGTGTGATATTTAGTTTCAGGGTTAAAAACAATCCACAGGGGTTTACATACAGTAAAATATAGGCTACTCACCAGCAGTCACGCCCTCCGTGTTTGAAAAAGTATGCGTAGTTATTGTTAGAATATTTTCCTAATTTCTCTTTTTCCACTAAAGTTCCTCTATATTCAAGAATAAAGGAACCTTGTGAGATAGGGTTTTTTGCAAACACACCCAGACCTAAATGAAATAAAAATCAACAGAAAACTGTTAAACAGTTTAAACTACATAAAGGTAGGGTAAGGCAATTTCGTAAAGGCTAGCAATAGCTAGCTAGCTTTAAAGCATAAGATTTATGGAATTACATTTGATCGAAAAATAATGAACGTAACTTTTCAAAAAAACTAATAAAAATATAAATTGAAACTGAATAAAATGTCTTTGAAACTTAAAAAAAAAATCGCAGGCAAAATGTTTGACTTTGTTTTTAATACACTGCATGTTTTGCTAACAGTTTCTTTTCTTTCTTTCACTGATCTTTACTTACAAAAGCATTTACAGAGTTTTCATTTATGCTTCTGAAGTTTTCGTTTACGATCCCAGAGCTTTTCGTTCGTCTTTCTGGCACAAATCTCTCGCGGGGGCGAAGATGTGATGTTAAGATGGAGATGTGGGCACCTCCACACATGTAAACACAACGCTGACGTCTTCACTTCCAGGTCAAGAAGAAGCTGTCAATCAAAAACTCAGTAGCCAATGAGAACACACCACTGTCCGTAAACAGATTGTGATTGTTCCATGCTGACCTAAAAGTGTCCAGTCTTTCCTGAATGACTGGGAGGTAAACTTGTTGTAGTGAACATCTGTGTATGTCATTATTTGGATCCAGCACTTGATCTTCCTCAAAGGAATAGAACAGATGATAAATATGCTGAATCACCTGCAAAAACACATCCCGCCAGAGTCTTTCAATGCGTTGGTTGTGCACTGATCTTCCTGTGATGTGGCTCCTTCGTTCATCTCCATAAATTAAATTCATAAGCAGAGCAACCAAAGTGTTTTCACCGCCACTGTCTGACCTTACTCTGGATGGAAGGCCATACTGAAAAGTTGCTCCAACAAAATTGGCCAACACTGTAAAAGCTGTGTTATCAAGACTTGCTCTTAAAAAAAGTAATGACCCGCGAGTGTCCATCTATTCCTCCATGTGTCACTATTCCCCATCTGTGTTGGTACAGGAAAAAAGACAGCTTAGCAAAAACTTTACTATTATATGCAGGCCTGGTTTCACAGAAAAGGCTTACCTAAAGCCAGGACTATGCTTAGTTAAATTAAGACGTTTAAGCATCTTTTATAAACATGCCTTAGAAAATAAATGTTACTGGTATCTATCTTGAGACAAATCAATGGCATTGGCATATTAAGATCTGTCAGTGCAAGTTATTTTCAATTGAAAAAGCTCAAACATATGCTTTAGTCTAGGACAAGCCTTAAAGGAACACTCCACTTTTTTTGAAAATAGGCTCATTTTCCAACTCCCCTAGAGTTAAACAGTTGAGTTTTACCGTTTTCGAATCCATTCAGCCGATCTCCGGTTCTGGTGGTACCACTTTTAGCATAGCTTAGCATAGTTCATTGAATCTGATTAGACCGTTAGCATCGCGCTTAAAAATCACCAAAGAGTTTAGATATTTTATCTATTTAAAACTTGACTCTTCTGTAGTTAAATCGTGTACTAAGACCGACGGAAAATAAAAAGTTGTGATTTTCTAGGCTGATATGGCTAGGAACTATACTCTCATTCTGGCGTAATAATCAAGGAACTTTGCTGCCGTTCCATGGCTGCAGCAGTGCAATGATATTACGCAGCGCCCGTGAGCCCCTGCTTGCACAGGGAACGTGCCTTGCAACCATGGAGACGTTTGTGAGAGACTCTGCGTAATATCATTGCGCCTGCTGCAGCCATGATACACAATGTTTTGCTTGTAATCGGCTCAGGAGGCGGTGCTGATATATATAGTGCAGTTTTTTTCTTGATCCCCTCCATGAACAAAAACCAACTCTAAACAGTGTCTGTCAACAGTGAAAGTACATTCTTACAGGTAATTAACCTGCTTGTAAATATTATGTATAATTCAATAAATAAACATCACAAATTCAAATTATTTTTAAGAATGTTCATGTGGTGGAGTTTTCTAATGAGATTGATTAACGTTAAAGTTTTTATCAGAATCATAATCTTTGAGTGTGTCGAATGAACTATTGATAAATTAAAATTTCACGTCGTTATACAATTTAAAGTGTTTACTGGTGCATATTGTAAAGTGTTATAAACTGCGGTGTGGTGGTAGTCTGGCTATCACCAGACCAAGCTCAATTTAAAATTGAACATTGGTCTGGAGAGTCTGTATGGATTTTCTTCTGCACAAGAGGCGTGATCAACGAGCATTAGTCACGCAATTGGATAGTCCTTCAACCAATCAGATCAACGATCCGGGTGACGTACTTTGTAGAGCGATGCGAAAACTCCAGTGTGTCTCAATCAGCTCCCTAGTTCAGTAGTCAGGGCACTGATCAGGGAATCAGCCACATTCACTTTCATGATATACTGATTCACAACCTAGGGAACTAGGGAGCTGATTGAGACGCAGGTTTAGTTTGTAGCATTGATCCGCCATTTGCAGAAGCAGCAATGGCATCGAGCGATTTTTGCAGGTTGTGCCAAAAACATGAAAGTGATCGGTATTTACACCCAGTCGAGCGATTTGTTTGCTAAACTAAATAAGTCATTCAGCATCGTCGAGAGTTTAAAAGGCGACCCTGATACTGTTCTGGTTCAGTGTAAATGAACGCGGAATATAGCCGCCCTAAACTACGTCATTGTCATGACAACCAAAATAATTCCAGTCAGCTCAGGCGGCGCCAGATTCAAGAAGCAGGAGACGAAACATATAGAGCAAATAATAAAAATATTGTCTACCAACAAGGGGCATTGAAGTAAAAGAGTCCTGTACTCACACCGTGAAGCAAACCACCAAAATAACAGCAGAGAATCGTTGTGTGTCATTAATACGCCCCGCGTCTAGGGGCAGTCGATAACTCCAAGCGGGCATAATAAAAAAGAAAGGTTGTGGTAATGGAATCCCAGTTTCATTTCACTCCGGTCGATAATCAAACAAATACACAAAACTAATTAAGGTATATGATTAAATTTATTAAAGATAACATAACAGGGGAAAGAGAGCATCTTATCAAGGCCAAAATAACAAACAAAACAACTCTAGAAAAGAAAAGGAGAAAGGGATTAAATAACCTACATGAACATAAAAATAAGATACATTTACCTTCCCTAACTCCCTAACGAAAAACAAAGTACGAACCAAGATATCAAAATAAATAGGCAGGACACCCCTACGCTCCACGTTCTTAAAGGGTAACTTCAGAAACAATAGAACATGGTCAACAGATTGTTCAAACACATTTTCTCTAAAAGTTTGATCATCGGCCGGAGGAGGGATCCAGGAGCTCCCAACCCAAACGCAGCCGAACCAGAAATGAGCTCCATGTTGAACGCCAGCAGCGTCCTTATAAAGACCACGCCTCTTCTGAACCGCCAATAGAGAGAGAGGAGATCGTCATTGGACAACCTATTGGAGCACAGGCAAAACAAAAGGAAAAAGAAAAACCACATACCAAATACAAGAACGCAGGTCGTAACAGTCATCAATTGGCTTTCGCCGTTTGTAATCTTCCTAAGTGACAGTTGGATCAGCGCTCTGCTACATTTCTCTCAGATAAGGTAAATGCTTAACACAATCGGCGTCACTGTGATTGTGCATTGTTATTTTGGAGTGACGGGTAGATCAGATTGAGTTTGAAAACTGCTTGCCGTCGCTTCTCTATCGTCATCGTGTTATACCCGCCAATAGCGAGCAAGGAGGATAAGCCAGTCTGTGATTGGTTCCCGCAAAAATGTAAGAGATGCAGCAGAATTGAATGTACGGGTTTCCAGACTGAGTTGCCGGGCGAAATCAAATCGCCGGCAGATCAGGCTGGGTTTACCCAGACTAGTGTGGTGGGAGATTGTGAGACCGCGTGACATCTCTGAATCACTGGAACCGGAGGAGCGGCGGGAGACGGCCTGTTGAAATGAGACCGAGAAGAAGAAAACCATTAAAAGAAGCGGAAGATCATCGACAAGACCGACGCACTGGAGGCCAAACACATCAACGATTATAAAGGTAGGTTTGTAAAGAACTTGGTTGTTGTTGTGACTGGACTACGCACTCCCCACATGATGCGGGAAATATGAATATATCATGGCCATGAATAGGAAGTCTTTCATGAATGAATTATGAAATTTTCTAACAGGGAATAAAATACGAAATCGTGGCCATGAATAAATAAATGATTTTAAATGATTTCTTATTTTTGTTATCAGGCCAGATAGCAAAATACACTCGGGCCAGTTCCTGTTAGATTCTCGCCTGCCGGAGACTTATTTGGCCCGTTTCTTTCTGCAGCGATCGGACGGGATGCCTGGTGTACTCACTGCCCGATTCCGGGCCGAGTCAATCAGACCAGACGCGGCAGCCGTTCCCATGCCAACACTGCCGGAATCAAGCCGGTATCGCGCCAGAAACGGCCCAGCCCCATTTATATATCTACCATACTGTTCATTCATTTTTCATTTAAATTTGATACCCAGTCAAAACGCTTACTTACATTTTAATTATATAAATTATAATACATAAATAACATTACTAAAATCTATACAAACATCACATTATTATGAAAGCAATTATATGTCCACTTGATCTGGTTGGCATGAAAACATTTTATTTACAGAACAATTACAAAACTATATTACATCAAATAACAGCAGTTGTTATACAATTATTGTAAATATTTACCACATTTTGAAAAATTCTACACTGGTATTATTCAATTTTACACACTGTGTGTAAGTATAGACTAACTTAAAATGTTTTAAACACATTGGTAGCCTAAATGGAAAACGTTTTGCTGTTGTACAAAATAATGAGCTGAATAAGTTAGCTGAACTCTGCAGCAGGTAGATCTCCAGGAACAGGATCAGGCACCTCTGCAGGACATTACATAAAAATACTAACTCAAAAGACCTAAAAAATAAATAAATAAAATAAACCTTTAGCTGTACAATTAAATATTTTTTGAAGATTAGTCTTTTGTTATAAAACTGAAGATCATCTTCTATCACAACTACAGTTCTTGAAGGACTTGTGCTTTCGTTTCGTTGACCACAATGACAGAATCAGTGATGTCTGGCTCTGCAAACGCCTCCTGAAATAAGCATAGAGGGTCCAACTGTAAGTTTCACTCAGTAGACTAAAGTAGACCGTTACATTCACCGATACCAGCAATTCTGTTAATGCATCGAACACTTACATGTCAAGTCTTGAAGAATTGTGGGTCCTCCTCACCAACCCAGTCTCACTGCAGTTTGTGACAAAGTCACGAAATTTAGTCACGAATCTATTGGTTCGTGTTCGTGGACACGAATTTCCCTTTTTTTTGTGTGTCACTCAACACGACTTTCTTTCTGCCACTGGGAAGCATTGTTTTTTCTCATTTGTTATTCATTTTTAAACTTTAAGCACTACTTTACTCAACATTTAACCAGGAGATTTGATCCTTGTGTTTATTGCTTTATATTCTGTAGGCTACTAACCATTGTGCTACGGTTTCTTTTCTGAGAAAAGCCGTTTTTCCATCTATTTGGTGTGTCAAATCGGACAGTAAACTAATACTAGAGTACCCATGAGCCTTATCTACTTTTACTATGTTGAAGATGTCGGCTAAAACTACCTGATGACCCACCGCCGATTCTCTTTTAATGATATCCTCATCTTTCTTTCAACACATAAATACGAAAGTGTGCTTGATAATTCAACAATACGATGTTCATGACCATCCGTTTTATTTGATTCTCCTTCTATTGTGAGAACGGGGGATTAGTTGTGGTTATTAATTAAATTAAAATAAAATAAAATTAATTAAATTAATTAGTATACGCCCGCATTACCCGTGAGCCTCAGCATCCGTTGCTGTGGAGACGGAGCCAGTCCGCTTCGCGATTGGATGATTTCTGCAGGCCGCGAATTCTCCTTCACTGACTCAAACCACTTCTCAGGTAAGCCACGAGACTTGAAAGTAATGATCAAATTTGTTTAAATGTTATAATTGATGCTTTTCTTTGCCATTAGACTCACATGGTTTACATGTTAGAGCAACAAATTAAAGGCCGACCAATGGTTTCCATATTAACAGCAAAACAAGAAGAAGATAAAAGACACGTCTTTTGTGCAGTCATACAGAAAATGGGAAAAACATGAATTTTATTGATTTATTTTAAGAAAAAAAAAATATTTTTATGAAAATTGGTATCTCTCACTATCAGGGTACACATTTTAAACCTTTTTTCAACATATCTAGCCTTCACTATATAATTAACATTTTCTGTTCTCCTGCAGATCCTGTCAAATTTCACCTTCACCCTATAGATGCACCTGATTCCCAAAACCCAAAGGCAATTTTAAGAGCCAACCTCTATCTTTCTCTTCATCATTTTCTATCTCTATCTCTCACAACCTCTCTGTCCATCTATATTTCTATCCATCTCTTCAATCTCCATACTGTCTTTGTTTACTTGTCTGTCTTATCTGTATCTGTCTGTCTGTATCTGTCTGTGTTGCAATGGCCACCAGACATATCCTTGACTCACAGGACCCCCATTACCAAGAGGGGAGACGCATGGCTCTTGAACTGAAACATGACCACGTTCTAGCCGAGTTTTTATACACCTCAATCATTTTATACATACATAACATACAGATGGGGGACAGATTGAAGTAAAAACATAATGAATGTGGAAGGATGAGTGTATTAGATTTCAGACAGGTATATGGCATGATGCAGTTTAGCAATTAACATCCTATCATGCTCTGTGGTATATGTAAATGAGGGCATATATTTTGGAAGAATGGAGTTACAGAGACTTCTATGCCAAGGCTCATTCAGTGTTTTCTTTTCACTAGTTACATTTCTTTTGGTTCCAGTACGTTTAACATCATCAGTCTTACAAGAAATATTCACTCCAACACACAGAGAGCAGCTTTGGAGAGGAAACGTGCAGCCTCTGGAGGAGACCCTCCACAGACCTCTGAAAGGGTCTTTGTAGGTCGTGGCAAGCCGAGGATGCGACGGCAAGCCTCAGCTACAGGTTAAATGTGAATTATGTGACGTTTGTTGGAATTTACTATGTAAATGGTGGAGCAACTGTAATTAGATCACTGTAATTGATTGTTGAGAATTTAAAATAGTCCAATATCCAAAAAGACATTCATAAACCTTTTTCTGGCACTATTATAGAAGACATTACCAAGTACTTAACAGAAATATGTCTGATTTCAAAAATTGATCAGTATATACAGTAGGTTGAAAAAAAATAATGAACATGAATGCAGTTATAGCCTATGTCTGCCTGCCACTGTGTAACTGGTTGGAAAATGTGGCAGTAAAAGTTACCGCTTAAAACAAGTCTGTTGTTTTAAGCATAGAGACTGTGTCTGTACCCTGAATTAATAAAAACAAAAAACTTCCAAACCCATTTAATGGAAAAAATTTTATTGATGTTCAACAAATAAAAAATCGAGATAATAATGATACACAAATGATAAAGCTTGGATTACCCAGGGTCGGTTTGCTGAGAATTAATGCTCAGTGCTTTATAAGCTAAGACGCATGTCTTGTGGAATGGTAGAAAACTTGGATACCCAGATGAAAACCACATTAATGAGAAAAGTAAATCTAAGATGTTTGTGCTGTGTGGTGATAGTGCTAAACACTGAGCTACTGTGCAGCCCTACAAAATCAAATCAGAACTAATCAAAGTAAATTTGAAATAAACTATTCACATGAAATAATGTATTATATTAGAATATTTTTTTTATTTTTCTGCAGAGAGTGTCTTCCTGAGGATTGGTTCTGTGGGGACTGTGATGTATTGCATCACAAAAAACAGCCACTCCACAACAGGGAAAGTGTGATTCATGGGTTTTTTGAAGCCATTCCTCCAACCTCATGCATCGTTAAAGGAGAAGGTGGATATTGCACCCATGAGCAAGGTACGTTCACATGAAAGTCCTAATTTTGCTGTTCATGCGTGTCAGCAGCCAGTTACAGTTAATCTAAATTAGTGGTTTTCTTTCTTTTTTCCAGCTCCATTTTTGCCAACTGTGTCTCACTTGAGTAGCCACATACAAGAGGGGCTGACTGTAACTTCTCCCTTTGATGGATGTTCTGAAACTTTCAGTGTAAAAACATCCTTTTCATCTCATATTTGCAGATATCACAGGAGCTGGAATGTCACTCAGATAGCACCAGTTCATCTATGTGAAGTTGTAGAGTAGTCTTATGCAGGTGAGGGAGCACATGTTGGTGAAGGTGTACCTGAAGAAATTGATGTGGTTAATGTAGGCCAAAGTAAGAATGGAGAGCAAGATGCCTACACAGTATGAAAAACATTATGCATGAATACAGAAATACATGTACATATTTGTAGTTATCAAATCCTCTCAGTCTGTTGACAGCAATGAAATGAGCTTTAAGTGTCAATTTACAGCAGATCTGAAGACATCAACATAATAAATGAGCTGAAAACAGGAACTATTGACATGAATAAAGAGTGTGAGATGATCTGCTGATGATCTGAATGTCTTGTTGAATGATTGTTGATAGTCTGAGGATCATCAATACTTTATTCTGAGTGTTTGCTGTTAGAAACTGATTATTAGAGTCAGGATATATGAGAAAATCCTATAAACTACTCAAGTGAAAGACAATACTGTTATTTCTCACAATATGACATTAATAATACAAAAATCAACATAAGGACACTCACCATCACCAACCACTAAAGATGAATAACTACAGCAATATGATAGATATGAATTGAAAGTTTGATTTTCTAATAATAAGTACATTGATTGCAGTAGTGAAATTAGATCAGAAGAGACAATGATCACAAAACCTTTCAAAATAAAGAGCAGCACAAAGTAGGGTTAATAATACAGAATCATCTCATATTTAAGATATCAAAGCAGTGATCTGTATTAAATCCAGTATAATCACCAGTATAGGCTACATGTAGATTAGAGAGGAAGAATTAAAGTGAGTAAACTTAAACTCGATGTAAATGAAATACACTAAAATGAGTTTTCAGAAATATAAACCAGAATGGGAGTCTGAGGAGTGAAAGGTTTCCTCAGATGAACTGCATTAAGTGAAGATTATAGAGCTTTTTAGCTTAAGATGATTTAAGTTTGATCTGCTTTGTATCGTCGTGACCAATAAAAAAGTGTTTATATTGTCATGACCGCCTCCTGTGAGACTTTACTTAAACTGAGCCTCAGAACAGAAGCTCAAGAGAGTCTCCATCATTCCTGAAGATCTTCAGCTGCGGCGGGTGACAACTTTATGATTGAGGCAGATCTGACTATCCTGACCCTACCTGAATAATCACAGGCTTAAGGCTGAATGATAAAAAAGACACAGCCACTGACAATATATGTGACATTTGTGTGTGTTTTGTAATATTTATGTTGTATAATGTGCAGATTAATATGAGCTTTGTTCATTTTGAACTTTGACATCCCACATTTAAACTCCTCAGGATTGTTTTTGTTGTTTCATATCAGGCTCACCTGTAGAGCATGTGTTGGGACTAACCCAGCATCCAAAGATGAATTAATAAACACTTGAAAACTGGGATCAATTTCAGAGAAAGAAACTCTGAGGGAACAACATCAAGTGAGGCGGAAGTTATTCATCCGGTTAACCAGATCACCCAGATCCTTTAAAGAAACATGCTGAAAATGATAAAAGCACCGGAGTAGCCAGCGAATTCAGAGTCAGATCTGGGAACTGTAAAGTGAAGGAAGAATGAATCACATTGTCAGAAAAAAACTAAAAAATTTCTCATAAAGTTCAGCCGAGGGTTCCTCATTGAACTGAATTATTGATTTAATTGTGGTAAATAAAATCTTAGGCCAATGATGATGATCAGAAAAATACCTTCATCTAGCTAATTTTGCAGCATGCTGAAACTTTAAAAATCTCAAAGGACACAGTTAAACGATGATGCTTCCATCTTTACGACAGGCCTGTCTGAGAGAACGATATTATCACTGAGGGTGCAGAACATTATATCTATCACAACTGTGACAATGACTAGGCTAATCTCTATTATTATGTTCCTGTTTGTTTGTACTCTTCCCCGCTCTTCTGAGAATATGCCATGGTTTCTCAAAGCTTCTTCTAACTATTGTTTCTGCAGCCACTGATACATGGTGGTGTATCTTTGCTGTTTTTGTTGGTTTCTTGGAATATATACTGTCATACTGTTGAAAAAAAAATGTTTTGAATGACTTTAAAATGAATTGACATGGCCTATAAACAAATATTTTAAACGATTCAAGTTTGTACTGTCAAGTTACTTGAAAAATTTGATAAAACTAAAATTTAAAATGAAAATGTAATTTAATATATTTTATTTTTTGCAAAGATAAAGGACAAAATATGTTTTAAGTTACATAGTAATAAAGTCTTAGTAGGGTATATTCAATAAAAAAACAAGAGTAACACAAACAATTTAGCTTGTATTGTTGTGTTACTTTCGTCCCAACTGACAAGGTCATCGACATCTTCTGTTCACAGTGAAATTATACTGAAGCCGTTCTACATTTGTACAAAATACCACCTGGTATTGATTGACCACCCTTGTGATTTATTGACCACAGCAAAAATATATCTCTGTCTGAAACATTCCTCCTCTCCCCTACAAAAAATATGCAAATGTCATAGGTCATATATATTTTCAGTCGCTGTGTCTTTTAATCATTCAGCATTAACCCTGTGATTATTCAGGATAGTCAGATCTGCCTCAATCATAAAGTTCTCACCCGCCGCAGCTGAAGATCTTCAGGAATGATGGAGAAGACTCTCTTGTGCTTCTGTTCTGAGGCTCAGTTTAAGGAAAGCTCTCTGTCATTGGTTGTTGATACATCACATGATCATCCAGACTGGATGCTGACAGTGGCGGGAAGTTTAACTTTACAGAGAGTAGCTCATGATGGCAGCTGTTATTAGTCCAGCTTGTGAAAGAAAAAGATAAAAGTTTTCAGAAATATAAACCAGAATGGGAGTCTGTGGAGTAAAAGGCTTCCTCAGATGCTGAACTGCATTAAGTGTAGAAGATAAATGATCGAGGGACGAGTAACAGCATCTCCAATATTGCTGGATAAAGCTAGATTATAGAGTTTAAGATGATTTAAGTTTTAACTGCTTTGTATCGTATCCAATAAAATAAGTATTTTTATATTTCTGAAAACTCATTTTAGTGTATTTCATTTACATTTAGTTCACACTTTAATTCTTCCTCTAATCTACATGTAGCCTATACTGGTGATTATATTGGATTTAATACAGATCAATGCTTTGATATCTTAAATATGAGATGATTCTGTATTATGACGACAACTCTACTTTGTGCTGCTCTTTATTTTGAAAAGTTTTGTGATCATTGTCTCTTCTGATCTAATTTCACTACTGCAATCAATGTACTTATTATTAGAAAATCAAACTTTCAGTTCATATATATATATTATATTGATGAACAGTATTGTCTTTAATTAAAGCAGTTTATAGGATTTTCTCATACATTGTGACTCCAATAATGTGTCTCTATCAGCAAACACTCAGAATAAAGTGAGATGATCTGAATGTCTTGTTGAATGAGTGTTGATAGTCTGAGGATCATCAATATTAACAGAGAAACTGCTGAAAACACTCTTTATTTCATGTCAATAGTTCCTGTTTTCACCTCATTTATTATGCTGATGTCTTCAGATCTGCTGTAAATTGACACTTAAAGCTCATTTCATTGCTCTCAACAGACTGAGGGGATTTGATAGTGTTTATGTATGTTTATTTCTGTCTTCATGCCATAAATGTTTTTCTTGCAGTTCTTTACTACTTTTCTAGATATCTGTCAATATTTTAATGAAGAAAAAGAATAAAGTTTAATTTATAACTTTTTGTTTCTAATTCTGCCTCATTTGCTTTACGATTGATGGATATAAATGATTAATGCAATTAGTTTAAGAGTGAAATACAAAAGGGGTTAATATAGCAACAAAACAAACAAACAAAAAAAGAAAGAAAGAAAACAACTTGTCAGGCATATTTAGAACGAGAATCATTTTCTGACATTCAAACAGTGTATTGAAGGATCACAACGAAGCCCAAAATACTCTTTAATTGTCATTTTAAATCTTTATACTTTTAAAATATAACAAAATTTAGTATGATCTCTTATTCTTTTATATACTTTATTAAGTACTGGTCAAAATAAATGTTGTTTCATTTTTACATAAATATATCTGTTACACTAAATGATGATGGGACATTAAAACATTTGGTTTTCACAAAAGTCATTTGAAACATTAAAATAGACACTTGCATTTAATGGGTTTTCTATTTAAATTTGCTTTTGTACATTTAATTTGATGCAGATGTTTGATTTCTGGTCTTTAACCCTGTAAAAACAAACACAGTTAAATTTGGGCACCCTATAAATCTGTAGTTCAGTCAGTGAAGCTCCGCCCACTGCAATTCACTATCAGTGAAGCTCCTCCCACAGCAGTTGATCAATAAATGCTGGAATATTCCCATCAGAAGAGCTTCAGGAAGAAGAAGAGCTGAAACCAGTGAAGACTGAGTTTATTAAGGAGGACAGTGAGAACACGAGTGATCCAGAACCTGCAGAATGAAACACACTGAAGATACTGAAGAACAAAGAGGTTCGTGTTTATTCTTCATTCATTCATGATGCTGAACAACATTCATGTTCTTGCACATTTAGATAAACTATCAAATACATACTGAACTTTTAATGACAACATTCATGTTAGAAAGATTCAAACACTTCTGCATATTTAGACATGCAGTTAAATAATGTTCTTTTCTAGTTCAGTAAAGGGAAGTTTGAGAAACTTTCATATTGATTGTCAACATCAGATCAAACTAAATATTTTACATTTGTTTCATATCTGCTTCACTATTTCCAGGAGTGTTACCAGAATTTAGGCATTTTCAATAGTTTTCAACATTGATATTTTTAGGAATAAACTGTAAACATCAAAATGTATGAAGTAAATGATCTTTCCAGAATGGCTGTCAGGGTTGTGAGTGAAACTTGAGCAAAATCTCTTCTTACAGTAACTTTGGTAACAGGGTTGATGAATGCAGTCATTCATTTGTGTAAAAACTGAGACAATGGATTGAGATTATTTTCTTGTCCTCCCATCATGCTCTGACACTTCTTGGCCATTCCGATAGATGTGTATTTCTGTATTTTTGCCGGGGTTTTTTTCTTTTACATTCAAGAAATATAGTTGAGAATATCTATTTCATAAATGTTTATTTGCACTACCGTTTCTGACTGCCATCTCTCATATATATGCCATTTATTATCTGCATTTTTATCTTATTTAACTTTATTAATAACATAAATATGTTTATTTGCACTACCATTAAGCACAAGCGCCACATACTGTCAGGGAGTGAATTTGCACGTTCACTGTGCATCACCAGTGAAAATCGCTTGGGTGTGAACACAAAAAACGTCTCGAAAAACGCTGGCGATAAACGCGTGCAATATTCGTCCCGGTGTGTACAGGCCTTCAGGGACATCTGCAACTAATTTATGCAAATGCATCAAAATGATCGTAATGTTTTGTAGCAGTTGTCTATCACAAGTCTCAATTTTATCACCTTTAACTTCATATTTCTCTCTTTATTTTGATTTACTGAAAATGAAATGACTTTTTCTCTTTCATTTCAGAGCTGATGGAAGTGAAGGAGGAGATTGAAGAACTGAGTGAAGTGGAGGAGGAACATCTTGACAAACCTGGAGAAAAACTTTTGAGTCGCTCAAAGACTAAAAAGACATTTTTAAAGAAAAGAAGAGACAAGAAATCTACAACCTGCACTCAGTGTGGAAAGAGTTTCTCAACCAAACAAAGTCTTGAAGTTCACATGAGAATTCACACTGGAGAGAAGCTGTTCACATGTGATCAGTGTGGGAAGAGTTTCACAACCAAACAACATCTTAAGGAACACATGATGATCCACACTGGAGAGAAGCCGTTCACATGTGATCAGTGTGGGAAGAGTTTCACACGTAAAGGAAATCTTAAGAGTCACATGAGAGTTCACACTGGAGAGAAGTCGTTCACATGTGATCAATGTGACAAAAAATTTCAAGGGTCATCAAACCTGAAGAAACATCTGAGGGTTCATACAAATGGAGAAGCCACATTCATGTTCTGTGTGTGGAAAGAGTTTTTCACAGCTGTGTAGTTTACAAAAACATGAGAAAACACACACTGGTGTGAGAGAGTACATGTGCTTTGAGTGTGAGAAGACTTTTACTACAGCAAACAATTTAAAAGTGCACCAGAGAATTCACACTGGAGAAAAACCTTACAAGTGTTCACACTGTGACAAGAGATTCAGTGTGTCATCACATCTGAAAACACATGAGAGGATCCACAGCAGAGAGAAGCTGCACACCTGTGATCAGTGTGGAAAGAGTTTCTCTTTTAAAAGTCACCTGAAGATACACATGAAGATCCATGCAGTGGAGAAACCACATCACCACAGTCTGAAATGAAGTAGTTCATCTTTATGTGCTGAACAAAAAAATCTCTTCTGTGTAAGTTAGCTTTGCTCTCTGAACAGTGGCAGCCTGCAGCTGAATTTTTTGTGATCACTGAAGCCCCAGGTATACTTCGGCCGTCCTCGTTTGTGAATTTGACATCCATAATTTTCGTCATGAGGCAGGCTCGTGGCCAGCCGCACACCCCGTCCACAGGCAGCCCAAATTTCGAGACTGTGCAGATGGTGCATATGCAACAGCGCATGCACAAGCAAGATGGAAGAGCCCACTAGGTGGCAATACGCACAGTACTGAGCACAATGTGCAGTCATCAAAGAAGAGTGTAAATAGCGATTCAAAAACAAGACGAGTAAACCCAGAGGCATGCTTTCCCCATCGTTTTTTAATTCCTGTTCTCTTGGTGTATCTTCTGAACTATGTTGCAATGGTGGATGCACTATTTTTCTTCTCCGATCCTGCCCAGAGAATTTCCCATTGATGACATGATGTCTGGTAATACAATAGAAAATGTTTTATTGTGCATGTGTCAAACTCGGTGATCCACGTGCATCTCTGGTTTAGTATACTTTGAAAGATGTCATTGAAAGATGATGGTCACGACTGCACACCAGACACGGCTTGGACACTCAACTGTGCGCGAGATGGAGCAGAACGTGGGAAATGACATATACCCAGGCCTAAACCACTCCTGATTGTAGTGGACTGGAGCTGACGGCTGACTTTGGGGAAAAATACCCCCCCAATGTCCCCCATGTTATTATGTCTTGACATGTAGTTTAACTGTTGCTGGTTGATGCGAGAGGCATTCTGGGATACCTGGCTGTCACAAGTACCCTCTCGATGCATCCTCCATAAAAGTCGGATCAAGAACACATCCAGGGATTTAACCTGTACTTGGCTAGATGTGAACTTTGAATTGGATCAGTACTCGGGCAGCAGCTGATGACGTTTCAAGAACAGACAAGAACGCATATTAAAAATGGATAACTAATGAATGAATGAGGCATTTATATAGCACTTTACTATGTACTACTGTACACCGTAAGTGCTTCACAATCACATCAGGGGTCGCTCCTCATCAACAACCTGAATAATTCAACAGCAGACACAGAGCAACAGCACCAAGATCAAATCTGTGGTTTATTGATAAAGAAAGCACCTATTTGAAAATTTGATCTGACGTTGTCGGAGTTGTGAGATCCAGATGATCACTGGGCGTTCAGCGTTCATGTACACCGCCGAGAGCAGCCTTACCTCGGCTAGTCCTTCTGATGTTTGCTGCTGACTCTGTAGTGGTTAAACATGAGATATAACTCATTAATCTATAATTTGTTCCCTGGAAAATCGTTTTGGCTGAGGGTAAAGTAAAGTTTCATAACTTTATATATTTAGGCTATTTAACTTTACCATTGTAGTCTATTGGAGCGCTGACTTTGAACGTTTGACTGAACTGTTTGCTTTAATTTTTATTGTAGCTTCTTATACCTGTAAATGTAAATGGCTGTTATTGATCATTAAAACTGACATTTAACAAAATGAGACAGAGTTGTGTTTTATGATTGCAAACTATATGCACATATTGCCTGAACCACATATGTTTAATATTTTAAAAATGTAAATGAAAAGAGGAAGTTTTATAGTTCTGGTTTATACCATTCTGGTGTTTTATAGTTTGTTTGGTTGTAAATATACATGTAGTGAAGATAATCATTGACTGCGTTGCCTGAACCACATGCATGGGTATTAATATGTTAATTTTATTGTTGCCTAAAATATACATACAGAGATAACTGGAGTGGCCAGAATATCAAATGTCAAGTGTCCCCAACTAAGCAAGCCAAAGGCAACAGCGGCAAGGAACTCAAACTTCAACAGGTGACATCAGGTGACAAACAGGTGTTAAAATTGAGAAAAAACACCTTGGGAGAAACCAGGCTTAGTCGGGGGGCCAGTTCTCCTCTGGCGAACAGTGCTTTGTTACGATTCAGGTAACTATCATAAGTCCGATAGGATCACAACATTTAAAGTATTTAATCCAGTTCCATCCAGTTGAGGATCGTATTCATCACGCCGGTATGGACGGTTTGTTGAGCTGTTCCACTGGCTGTTGTGTCGATGAGGCCTTCACAGTGGATGATCTAGTTGACTCGATCTCTGCTGATACTTCAGGGCTGCGTTGTGGTTGTGTCAGGGTGCAGGTCCTCGATCTCACCTGAAAACGGCCCGGATCCGGTTGACTACGGTAAACCTCGGGATAAACAGAAAGACTAATATTAGCGTAGATACCATTCTTTTTCTGATGTAACGAGTACATCTGGTGTTATAGGAAGTGTTCCCGGTTCCGGCTGACCTAATTTATGCAGCCTAATAATCCTTTAACGGATTTGAAAATATAAATTGATAATGTGTTATGTGTATGCCAGGTTAAAGAGATGCGTTTTTAGTCTAGATTTAAACTGACAGAGTGTGTCTGCATCCCGAACAATGCTAGGAAGATTGTTCCAGAGTTTAGGTGCCAGATAGGAGAAGGATCTACCGCCTGCGGTTGATTTTGATATTCTAGGTATTATCAGCTGGCCTGAATTCTGAGATCGCAATAAACGTGAAGGACTATAATGCATTAAGAGCTTGCTACTGCATTAAACAATCTTGTAAGGGGAAAAATTAAATAATTAATCAGGCCATTGCAAAGGTTCCGCCAGTAGTGGGCACTCATGCAACGTAAGCAATGACGTACATCCAAGGCTGCGTTCCACTCCAGTTTTAGACACGCACTTGCGAACTTCCCTAAGCACTTCCCCTCGGTGGAATCCCTGCCGCCATTTTGAAGTGCGTTCCACTTCATGAAGTGGACGAGGGAAGTTTATATGGACAGACCCTTGCTAACTCGACTTCACATTATACACTTCAGGCAGCTCCATAACCCACAATGCAACACGATTATGACGTCACCGCATATCGCGTTTAATTTACCCAACCACAAACAACAACTCAATTATATATTAATTATTTTTTTAAACATTTAAAACACACATACATATAGAATGCTGTATTAAACAATTTTGTAAGGGGAAAATACATAATAAATCAGCTCCATAGCGGATATCAAGAGATCAAGTGATCAAGGGTTTAGGACGTTCCAGTTCAGCCCATTGCAAAGGTTCTGCCAGTAGTGGGCACTCATGCAATGTAAGCAATGACGTACATCTGAGTCAACGAGACTGAGGGAAGTTATTAACATGGGGCACGTTCAAGCTCAAACCGGTGCACAACGTTTTGTTATGTTTCCTGTAAATGGTGTGCAAGGGGTTTGAGATACGTTTTCTCTTGTTTGATGGGTGTGTCAGAAATATCAGCCCAATCAGCGGCAAGATGTATATAAACCACGCAGTATTAAAGAGACGGCTCGCACAATAGGTATTAATGTAACATAAAAATACTATATTTATATATTTTGCTGTTGTATTGTGAAGTGACACTTTAACCCTTTAACACGTACGATCACACCGGTGTGATCAGTCTTGGCTGGCCCCTGAAGCGTACGATCACACCGGTGTGATTAGAACATTCAGTGCATTACGTGATCAACTGCCAAATTCAAATGTGCGTGCGCGCTTTAACTGGCGCTAAACCAGAGACGGACGCGCGCAGCGCTTTTCATATATCACATATATGCAGTGTTTTCAACCAAATAATGTTCATTTCAGGTTTCAGACATTTAAATACACATGAGTACTAACAAAACAATATATTTAGAGTTTGTAAAATACATCTATAGAAGCGGAAATAACAACCCTTTCCATTGTAACTTGACAACACGTTTTATTCATATCAGATACACATTGTGAAAGTAGCTTAAAAGCTTACTCTATTCTTCCCCAGTTCACCGGCACACTTACTTTCATGTATTTCGGGAGAAGTGGATAAATTCACGGGTTGTAAATCCAACAGATCCGATTCACTGTGCGGCGCAAACTAACATGGCGGCGCCCATCGCTCATATGGCTCAACTAACGCGATCGTTATAAAGGTGTTTAAACAGCAAAACACATTCACTTGCACATATTTATCGGAGGTAAGAAGTGGATTATCCTTCACCTGAAATGTTTGTCTTTTCATCCTGAAATGCAAGGCAAGTGTTGTATGACAATAATGAGAAGTTTCCACAAATCCCTTCACTCGATTGGGATGTTCTCTTTTATTCTGGACGGTAAGGGCAGTGACTGTAACATCGAGCGTATTTTGTAGTATTAAACACGTATTTATACCGATTTCATCAGGCTCTGAAAATTCTTCAGAAAGAACACAAAGAATGTCCTTCTCAGCTGCCATAGTTGCAACTCCTGCATCATCAGAAGAGGGTGTTCAACGCACCTCCGTTTCCGTTTAAAAACGTTTTGCAACGTTTTGTCAGGGCTGAACGCGGCCATGATGTTGGTTGCCTTACGGGCAAGAACTGTAGACGTATAGGATTCATCATTATGATGAGTTCCTGAACCTGTGAGATATGTTGATATTGAACAAACATGTCTTTATTATAGTTTTCAATCCTGCAGGTCATTAGACATGACATAGAATAACTCCAAGACATGGTGGTGCCTAAAGAAAAGTCTGGATTACAAATGGTTAAGTGATTTCAGCATTTTAACTAAAGGTAACCTTAAAAATGATCCTAGCATAAAATATTTCAAGATTGTTGTAATGGTTTTTATTTGGTAGTTAAACATTTATATTTTAACATTAAGGGTTTTATATTGTAATGAATTTAATATTACATTCTGTCTGAGTTACAGTCTTAGGAGGCCATTGAAAAGATTATTTGTGCTGTAAGAGAGAGAGAGAGAGAGAGAGAGAGAGAGAGAGAGAGAGAGAGACTTAGTGGAAGCAGGGATGTTATCTGCTAAAGCTTAAACAAAACATAAAGTAATGATATCACAACCAAAACAATCCCAGCTGACTCTTTTAAAACTAATTTATAATGATCAGACATGCTTTAAAAATGGTTAAGAGACCATGTAAAGAACTAGATAAAACCTGAAAAATACAACATTTAAATGTTTTTAGAGTTAACACCAAAAATCAAACCTTGAAAATGAGCAGTTAATAGTCATGTGTGTCTAGTATGAGTGTGTGTGTGTGTGTGTGTGTGTGTGTGTGTGTGTGTTCATTGGACTTTGTTTTGTATTTGTTAGTTCAAGGTACTGTTCTGTCCCTACCGTGTGTATATTGTGTCACTAACCTCTGGAAAGAGTGTCATTACAGATGGGTTAAATGAAATGACAAAACTTTAAAGAAGATGATAATTCTGACTGAATCTGATGAAAAAGATGATACAGATGAGCTTTAATTAGACCGGTTATCAGTTCTGTCTGCTAAAGACTACTTCTGTCATTTATGATGTTGATTTGAATTACATTCAGGATTAGTTTACGTATTGATTCAAACTGGAAATGTGAAGTTGAAGATTGATGCTTTATCTAAATTGAACTGAGGGTCTAAATATTTCACAAGATGTAATATAAGTCTAAGGTGTCACCAGAATGTGTCTGTGAAATTTCAGCTCAAAATACCCCATAGATTTTTAAATATACGTTTTAACTGCCTATTTTGGGGCGTAATTAAAAATGCGCGTCCCCTTTAAATGCTCGTGCTCCCCGCCCCCGAGCTCGCAACTCTATAATACATTGCATAAGTTCACACAGCTAATATAACCCTCAAAATGGATCTTTACAAAGTATTCGTCATGCAGCATATCAGATCATGTGAGTATGGTATTTATTTGGATGTTTACATTTGATTCTGAATGAGTTTGATAGAATATGCTGCGGCTAACATGGCTAAAGCTAACGTTACACACTGTTGGAGAGATTTATAAAGAATGAAGATGTGTTTATAAATTATACAGACTGCAAGTGTTTAAAAATTAAAAATAACGACATGGATCTGATCTCCGTGAATACAGTAAGAAACGATGGTAACTTTAACCAAATTTAACAGTACATTAGCAACATGTTAACGAAACATTTAGAAAGACAATTTACAAATATGTCTCTGGATCAGCGCTAAAGCACATTTGAATTTAGCAGTGAATCTTTGCATTTTATTCTTTGCCATAATCCTAATCGAACACTGGGTGTACAGCTTCAGAATTATAATCGTATTGATTGTCAACAGTGATAATAAGGTATAGCTGAGAGCAGTCCAGACCAACCTTATGAACAAATTACTTACAGAAGGTATACTTAACTAAGAACATTTCTGGAAACACGTATTAACATTAAGGCTTAAGGTATAATTTAAGAATGACGTAGAGTTAAGAAGGTTTCGGGAAATCCAGCCCTGGTCTTCATTGTACACAATGCAGAGAGAAACATAACAGCAGTCAGTGACAAGCCGATTCCACTGACACTGTCACTCCTCGTGTTTCTGGATTTCAGGAGAGCCAGGGGAAAACACAGTATTATACCCAAACCTGTAGGGTCACTGCAATAATGAATGAGCGTAAACTCTTTGAATGAACTGAGCACAAATTAAATAGCTGCGTTGCTGTTTCCTCTGTGTGTGTGTCTCAGAAATCAGAGCTTGGCAAGAGTAAATCAACTAAAATACTACTTCATACACATGTTCTAGTATTTGATATGTATGTTTAAATTATTTATACTTTGTACGATATGATACATGAATTAATGGAATAAGCACAGCAGGATCTCAAACAGCCGCGTTTCGTCACTCTCAGAATCCAAACTACAGTGAATGCAGAAAAAAACATGTTGCAAACATAGAGGAATGCGTGTCTAGTATTGGATAGCTTGTACTGTTATTAAGCCCAAAGTTCAGAGTTTTGTAAGATTAAAGCAGCCAAAGAAAACACAACTTTAATCTGTCAACATTGCATACATTTGTAAAACATTAAGCCAGCACAACAATATTTTTTGAGAAACAGTCATATGCTGTAGGCTATTTTGTCTGTCATTGGCTAAATTGTTAATCATGTGAGCATTACTGAAGATTATGGTACAAAAGCATTCGATTTGGACCATTCTGAACATACAGATACAGCACAGACATCTCTTTAACACGCTTTAGCTAAAGCATTAAGAATGAAGTTCAGAGTAGCAGTTCTTCTGCTTCTGTACAAATGTCTTGTATTCGCTCCGAACGTCATATTCGCGACAGAATCTGACGTCTCAGGATTGACTTGTCCTTTGAAAACATGCACAGATGTACTGAAGGAACTAAAAGATCTGGAAATCAGACTGGCCAAGAGTGAAACTCAGATTGAGGAAATCAAAAAGGAAAAACAAGGTAAGACGACACTCAAAAAAGTGATTGAAAGCTATTTTTTTTTTTTTCAAAAACATGAAAAAACAAGAAATTCAACTAGATTTTTCATTTTTCGTCCAGGGAACGACTCTGTCCATGAATTTGGCAACTTGCGTGTGTTTATCTCAGAAAAATTATCCTTATCGGTCCAGGTATCGTTCGTTCATTTGTTTTTGGTTTCACATAGGAAAACGAAAAAAACGAGAAAACAACTCCTTTTTTCATTTTTTTAGAAAAACGAAAAAACTAAATTATGACTTGTTTTTTGGTTTTCCCGTTCTTGCACGGAAATCATAAGAACCACTTGATATTCCGATTGGGTCCTGTGGGTGGTGCTAAATCTGATTGGTCATTGTTTTTCAAAATAAGAGTTTTCCCAACATTGTATTTTTTAGCCTGTAAAATTAAGTCTATATGCATGCTATTTGTCACCCAATTATTTGGCTTCACTGACTGAAAAAATCTATTGAAATAACCTAAATGTAAACATGTTCACGCATTGACAGTTGTCATACAAATTTAAGTAATACATTTATTCTTTGTTTAAGATGTTTTTATTAACTTAAATTCTTATGAATAATATATATTTTTATAATCTCTATTTGTTATTTAAGGCCTGTATGCACATATCAGATTTAGGGGGCAGGACTTAGGGGGCTGGGGGCTTGAGTTTATGTTTGGGCCATACTTATGCTACAAACATCATAGATGTATGAGGTATGGAGAAACACAAATTACACAAAAATTTAAATATGCTTTGAGGTTCCTAGAACAAGTAATATGCAACATGCCTTTAGTCAAAGTATAGCGGTAGGCTAATAGGCCTATTACATCGTCATTATAATACAATATAATGCAGGATGTGCTCACTCGGTTGAGAGAAGATCAAAACCAAGAGAAAGAGAAAACTGTATTTTTAAATTCATTGTTATAGCTATCTGTCCTCTTATGTCAGATTCTTAAATTTAGTCAACAAATTCACGGTTGTTGTAGGCCTATTTTTAAAACGCAAAGTTGAACACCATTTTAAATTGAACTAGGCTACACCGAATGCTGCGCAAAAAAAATAAATAGCCTGTCAATGATTTTTCATATTTTTATGACTTTTTGCCCCTTTATTAAACATTTAAAATATTCACAAATTATTATGGAAAAAATGTAAGATTTTACTGGTGTTCTAAGGCCAAATTATAACCTGGAAATGATATTTTTCCCGCAGTGCTGAATGAGAAGGGCCATAGGCTATATGTCTCTGGAACCACAGCCTACAGAAAGGGGATTTATAGTTATAGGATAATGATAATAAATGTGTCTGAAAAAATAACGAGGCGTTTTAATTTAATTGTTTATTAATAAACTATTGTTTTCTAAATCAGGGTCGGCTAAAAACATATCTCCATCTCCGCTGTTAAGCGGATGCGTCTTTAGAGAAAAATACGGATTACATAATCAGAAGGTATTAGATTTCGATTCGAATTTGTTCGTTTTAAAGTGGACATTTCAAGCTTTAGTCTACATAGGCTATTTTGTTTCAGTTCTCGCGCTCCAGTTCACGGAGATCATGAAACCGCGCCTGTACGGTGGCCGAGAGAGCTCAACGCGCTGCAAATAAAGAAAACATCTTCATCAGTTTGACAACACATGCGCTGCAAATTCCACAACACTTACAAATAGACAAACGTATTGAAAAAAATGAAAAGAGATATAGGTGTTACTTAAAAAAAAGAAAGAAAAAAAAAAGTAACACCTATATCTCTTTTCATTTTTTTTCAATACGTATGGGCCACAAGAGAAATATTAAGAAATAAATTAAGGTTAAACAGTGTTGTCAGAACATGTTGAAGTAGAGCTCTCATCGCTGAGTTTTTACTTTCACTTTAGCTGAGTTTTTCTAATTAGCTAATCTCATCGCGTCGGTTATGCATGATGCACTATAAATTATTGCGGGGCAAATTAAATTATCATTTTAATTCTAAAAGTAGCCTAATCATTATCGTCATCGTCATCATCATCATTCAGATCATCGCAGAAGGACTTGAGATCGCTGGGCCTGGTATGTGCTATTTGCAGCGCGTTTGTCTATTTGTAAGTGTTGTGGAGTTTGCAGCGCATGTGTTGTCAAACTGATGAAGATGTTTTCTTTATTTGCATGTGTTTTCTTCATCTTGCAGCGCGTTGAGCTCTCTCAGGCCACCGTACGCCTGATTGTTATTTTATTTTATAAAAGCACAACGTTTTCTTGTTGAGTTTACACAAATAAAAGTAGTTGCAAATAATGTATTATTATTTTCTTTATGACCAGAAATGATAGAGTATTTTAAGTTTTTTCCACTGTTGATAGGAAAATGCAAGTGTTCGCGTGCGACTCCAAACTCCACACTTCAAACCCTTGGATATGCGTCAAAATCTTGTGTTTATTTGTGATAATCTTAGCCCTGTATTATTATTTTCTAACCTGTATTATGAATGACATTTGACGAATTGCTTTGTTCCTTTTTTGGATAAAAGCGTCTTCTAATATGTAGCCCAATAAATGTTGATGATGATAATTATTATTATTATTATTATAATGATGATGATAATTATTATTATATTCGTATGCGGACCCCAAACACGCCACGTCTTCTAAGTCAGGTGACTGTAAATGCGCAAAAACGTTCCATTGCAGTTTTGCGAAATATTCCTTTTTCGAATTGCCTAAAAAACACCTAATGCGAAAACTTTTTTTGCGGTAATGTTCAGAGAACATCAATTCACCGGGGCCCACTGGTTTTTCTGATTTCTGTGCAAGAACGGGAAAACCAAAAATCAAGTCATAATTTCGTTTTTCTAAAAAAGGAGTTGTTTTCTTGTTTTTTTCGTTTTCCTATGTGAAACCAAAAACAAATGAACGAACGATACCTGGACCTTTATCCTAGTTTATCTCAGATATAATAATTTACTTCGCACCTGCACTCACAACTACCTAATAGCCAACAGCTTTGGCTCACTGCCTGTTTTATTATTGCTGAGCACCTATCAAAATCTGTGTGGCAATGCTGCTCGACTCGCTGGACAGCACAGAGATATAGTGAAGCCCAGACCTGTGTCCATTTAAATCATCATACTCAGATGTCATAACTTTTTTAAATACTCTGAGATTTGGACAATGGAGGAACTTGAAATAATATGACAGATATGAAAAGAAATAACATTGTATCATAGTTAATGTTCACAGCACATCTATTATAGTTCTATTATGATTTTTATTCATACAACAGTTGGATATCATAATGCCATTATCTCAAAGAATGGTTGTTTCAGTGATTGACTTTAGTGAAATATGAATTTGAGGCTAATGATTTTAAGGTGAACTTGTTTGAATTGAATAAAACCCTGAAATAAGACTTTGTACAATAAACCAGAGATGAAGGGTTTTCATATTTAATGCCATCAGTGTCAGAAATTAACTTTCTCTTATGAAACAAATGATTTTCAGGGGTATTTTTCTTTTACATTTATATAGAATTTATTTCCTAATTTTATTAAATATGTATGCTATCTATAATGTTAAATTCGTAAAGGATTAGTCCACTTTTAAATAAACATTTCCTGATAATTTACTCACCCCCATGTCATCCAAGATGTTCATGTCTTTCTTTCGTCAGTCGAAAAACATTGCAGTTCGTGAAAATTCAACATTACGCAATCTAATGAGAGGAAGTTTATGAACATGAACCCCCCATAATCCTTGAAACTTCAACTTTTTTCCTGTACAAAACTTCACAAGGCATTTTTTTTCCAGAGGCGAGACACAGGTACACATTACATTTGGTGCACTTCACCCTAACAATACACTAACAAAATTAAATTAGATTAATTAACAAAATTAGATATAAATAATCACCAATGCAAACACATTATAAAATCACCATATACGTGAGCGATGTTACATAAGTTTAAAAAAATGGACATGTTATGGACCTGTTCTCAAGGTCATGTTTATGATTGATTTTTACGGATTTATCAAGGATTCTTTATGCCCATTCATCATACAGTAAACATTTTACTTTTATTCCTATTATATAAACTTTTTTTCATTTCAAAAGCTTATAAAGTGGGGTGATTTAACAATGCCGTACCGACTCTTATTCTACCTGGCAGAAATAAGGCCGTCCTGAAGACGGCACGGTTTGACCAATCAGATGAAAGGGGTGTTTCGGCACCTCCCACATGTGTGAATGAAATATCAAAGCCATAAACTGATTTATAAATCACAACTGAAAAATGAGAAATCAGGCCAAAATCTCATTATCCATTTATTAACCCTTTGAGCAGTACGGTCCCACATATAGGGTGTTTATTTCTGTGCCCCTGGGCGTACGGTCCCACATATGGGATTTAGTATGTTTAGCGATGTCACATGACTGCCAGATTCAAACTGTGCTTTTGCGCTTTGACTGTGAGACGGACATGCTCAGCACTTGTCATATGCAGTATTTTCAGCCACATAATGTTTTTTTAAGGTTTTAGACGTTTAAATACGCATAAGCACCATTAAAACAACACATTTAGAGTCTGCAAAATACACACTGATGTCAGACATCTGTTTGATGATCGTTTGCTGGCTGTCTTGACTAAACTTGTGCCGATATTCGGTAATGTGATATATCGCGATAATGAATATGCACAATATTGTTATCGTGGGCATTTAAAAAAAAACGTAAATAATAATTTATTACCAATTATTAAAACTTTTATAATGCATTTAAGAATACTTTCCCCATCAATCGTATAAAATGCACAACACCGCTGTATTCTGCGTCAAAAGGACACGCGCTCAGATGTAAACAAGCCCAACATGAATGAGAAGCACATGGCGGAAGGAGTGAAGGAGCTGAATGAAAGTGCATGTTCACTCTCTGACAGCAGAGGGCGCTGATGGAACAGCAGAGTGCAACGGTTACCACGGAAACCACATAACAAAGCAACAGTGCTGGTGAAGTTTTTATAAATGCCTCAAACATATATTTTAATCTGGACTACAACATGCCCTAATGATTAGAAATGTTCTGATTATGTGTTATTGTTCAGTAAAACTTTGAGACATATGGCTTCTTTAGTTAACATGTTAATTCGTTATTACCAAACTGACAATGAAAAATACTTAAAAAGCATTCATTATTCTTAGTTAATGTTAATTTCTGAGTTACTGTTTAATAACATTACTAAAATCAAAAGAACTTATTTAATGGACCTGAGATAAAACTAACAATGATCAGTTGTGTTTCTTAACTTACATTAACAATAAATAACACTTTCTGTAACAAATGTAGCTGTTGCTCAATTTTAGTTAATGCATTAAATAATGTGACCTTATTGTAAAGTGTTTCCTGTTGTTCTTTATAGCCTAATTCTTTTGCACTTTAATCTGTTTGAAAATTTTACTTTAAATACAATAATACAATACACAAAAATATATAAACATTCAGAGTTATTTTTGTTATTACAAAAAGAGTTCTTAAACCTGTTATATTATGACAAAAAGTGATAAAAGCTTCATCAATTAATCGCAACATGAAAATTTGATACCGTCACATGCCTAGTCTTGACCTCTGCCTGTGTTTTGGATTACTCTTTTGCCTTGCCCTCTTGTATGTTTACTGGTGTTTGACCTCTGCCTGTACGACTACACTCCGATTTCCCATCCTATCCGTTACAATTACTAGAGTAAGTACATGTAGTAATGTGAAACTAAGGCACTGTAAAATAAAGTGTTATCCACATTTAATAATTTACGTCTTCATTTAATGTTTTTTTAAACTTACTGGGCGACCATGGTATGGCAGTCGTCACACCCTGCCATACCCAACTGATGCAAAGCGTAGGTGAATTTATACAGAAGAAAACCCTGTGTGGCTCTGCCACGACACAGATTGTGTCAAAAAATATATGAAATATAGTTGCAATGAATGCATTAAAAGACCTAAACTGCAGCTGAGGAGAACTGGAAATGAGGAAGAGAGGAAATGTTGCATAGTATGAGGAAGAATTGAACTTGATCTTCAGCTGACCAATCAGAGGAAAGGGGTGTTTCATTTTGCCGACATGTTGATATCGAATATTCCAGCCCTTTTTTTCTTAATTTTTCCAAAACAAAAAAATCCAGGGGCCTCATTTATAAAACTTTGCGTATGCATAATAATCATAAATACAGTGCATGTTCACAATAACAGTTTAAATAAATAAAAGAATGATTTAAACTCGCATTTTCATTTTGATATACACATTTACATTATTATTACACTTTCACTATTGGCGATAAGCACTGAAATTACATTACGCAGTCATTACAGAGAAGTTAAACAAAAATTATTTGAATTTATATGAATTTTTTTTATCACTTTTCCTGTGACATGCTGTTTAATGACAGCGAGGAGTGATAATTCCTCTTTAAACTAAACTGCAGATGTTATGACAAAATATTTTAGCGAGAACGGCGATGATCGATGATGATGCACACTTAACTTGGATATTATGGAATACACTGCTGGATTCGGTGGTCTAACGGTCTGTTGTCCAGTTTGAAAAGGTCCAATGATAATATCTTGCTGTATAACCGCAGCTGCAGGAGGATGTCATGTGTAGTAGGATCTTCAAACAATTATCACTGTATATGAAGGATATCATTTGAGGAAAACGCTAAGATTTGCATGTTGCCTTTTTTTAAAATACTTTGTCAGTGACGCGCCGAGTCAGAAAATTGTATTTACACTGCAATAAATAAGTAGGTCGATCTGTTTCCACTAAAAATAGCCTATAAACTTCCTAAAAGATATGTTCACCTTATCAGCAAAGCTGCATAAATTTGATTCGAATTGTTTTAAACTATTAAAATACTATTTGGCCAGTGGAAATGAATGAATCAACTCTATTCTAAAACCTTTATCTGAAGCATTTTACACAATTTAGTTTTTATGGATATTTTAAAATATTTATTTTAAAACATAAAGAGGATATTGGATGATTTTTATTAATGTAGTGTATTGCACAAATGGCATTTATAGTCCATATTTAATCTTTTCCAATGTCTTGTACCTTTGACGGTGTTAACCGTGGTGTCACGTGGTTGGGAATGTGTATGGAAATGATATGCAGATGAGGTTATGCATAGTAAAACTAGGCGTCATAAGCTCCATATGTGGTGATTTCGGGGAGGAGACGGAGTGGAGATGCACGTACGCACAATCTTCCGCTGACTGGGATTTATAAAGGGATTTGTGCACGGGTTCTGGCAGAATTTAGCTTTTGTGTGTACGTACTCTTTTAGGATGAAATCTACGCAAAGTTTTATAAATGAGGCCCCAGCTGAATTCTTGAAAACTAAAAAGGCCATTTTATAATTTTTCTGTTTTTAATATTAAACAGTAATAAACAAGGACTGAACAAATGATACACAGATTTTACTTTGTAATTATTTGTGAAATGTCTGATTGAAAACGGTTTCAAAGAAATGGCATATGTTGAATTAATATATACATATATATAATATAAAACGTTCCAGCAACATTAGGCAAACTGGACATTTTCACATTTTTAGAACATTTCAAATGACGTTTCCACAACCAAAAAAGAACATTTAGAAAACGTTATCCCAACATAACTTTGTTTGTTATGTTTGTTATGTCAAACACGAGGTGAGGCAGGACGCGCGCGGGAGTGAATGGTGTGTTGCGGAGGGAGGGCATCTGAACTCAACAAAGCCGACCTGATATATATAGTATTTTTTTTATTCAGTTAATATATGTGTTTGATTGGGACGCTGTGTGCAATCAGGAATATTTATTAAAAAAAGAAAAAAAAGGGCACTTTCTCTCGAGGAAGAAAAGGGGCAGGTGCTCAAGCCCCCTTTTATGTCTGTGTGCACGTGCCTGTTTTTTAAACAAGACACTGGATTTGCAGATCGCAGGTGGTGAGAAAAACTGCATCAAATGTCAGTGTTTTGTTGGCAAACTGCGTTCAATCGGTGCACAACACAAACATTTGTTCCCTTTTTATTTATCATGATGTTACTTCACTCTGGACTACATTTCCCACAATCCCTCAGCTAGGCACTGATCACACTCACACCTGTTTCCCATCAGGATCTCTTTATAAGCTGCATTATTTCACACTCACTTTGCTGACTATTGTTTAGCCTTGTTTCCGATGTTTTCTCCTTTTTTTTGCTGGCTGTCAGCCATTGTTGCCTTGAATTTGTTCATTGTTGAATATGGCACCAGTGCAGTTCTCGACTCCTGATCTGATCCTATAATTTAGTTATTTTACATAATTTACAACTCTACACAATGTAGTTTATATTCTTTATTAAACATCTATGGCACTGTAGATCATATAATAATAACAATTAATATCAGGCTTTGTTTATTGCTGGTAGATTATCTGAGAGGCATAACCAGTGTGAAATCATAATGTTGCTAATGTAAGGATGGAAAAGTCGCAGAATGAGAGTAAAACAGGTAAAACCGGATTTACTGTTAAAATCACACATTCAAATACTGATGATACCAAATATGTTTTTAGAAGAATTTAAAACCAAAACATCATTTTTATGATTTTAATAACTAAAGCTCAAATGTGTCTTCCATGTATTCAGTCATTTTCATAATAAACAGAATTATAATATACTGTCGGCTAATCAAATGATTGAGCAGGAGACATTTATTGATTGATCAGAGTCTCTTTGAAGAACATTACTAAGGAGGTTGAAGTTTAATCCAAGTCTTATGAAGCGATATGATTTCTCTGTATGAGGAGCAAAGTGAAATTTGATCGATTCCCTCTGATCATTCATGTCTACAGAAGACAAATCAAATATGGTGACGTGTCAATAATATCAAACCCTCAGTAGTGTCTGTGTCAGGAAACAGCAGAGGCATTTCTCTAAATATCTTCTGTGTTGGAGGATTTCTGCATGTGTGAGCGATGGATGCAGGGATCATTTTCTCCTGACATGATAATCACACTCTTCATTTCTCTTGATTTCCACAGACATTGTTCCCAGGACCAGGAAAGGCTTCCTACAATGTAAGTCACTGAGAAAACAAGCAGAGAAACTCACTGAGTGAGAAAACATGACAGAAGAGTTTTAGAGTTGATCATGATAATGATGATTTTCACAGGATATCTGCTCAACTGTACTGAGACACTTATGAAATACTGAACATGAAGAGTTCAGATACATTAAAAGATCAGATTGATCATTCCTGATTGTGATGTGTTTTATCTCCATCAGATTCCCGTCTGCTCACTCCAGATCTGAACTCAATGAATAAATACCTCCGTCTGTCTGAGAACAACACAGTGATTACTAACGTTTACCCAGAGCTTCAGTCGTATACTGATCATCCAGACAGATTTGATCTTCATCAGGTGTTGTGTAGAGAGAGTGTGAGTGATCGACGCTCTTACTGGGAGGTTGAGTGGAGTGTAGAAGTGGATATATCAGTGTCATATAAGAGCATCAGCAGGAATAGAGAGGGTCGTGGGAGACTGTTTGGAACTAATGATCAGTCCTGGAGTTTGAGATGCTTTTCCTCCAGTTACTCATTCCTACACAACAAAAGGACTGATCTCCCTGTAAAGCCCATCATCAGTAGAACAGTGAATGGGAAGAATTACTATAGAGTAGGAGTGTATGTGGATCACAGTGCAGGAACTCTGTCCTTCTACAGCGTCTCTGGAGACACAATGAGCCTCATCCACACAGTCCAGACCACATTCACTCAACCGCTCTATCCTGGGTTTGGGATGGGTCCTGTTGGATCATCAGTGAAACTGTTCTAGAGTCTCTTCATTACATTAACACTGAAATATCACAACACAATAAATGTGTTAATGACTCAAAATCAGATGATGAAATAAATGTTGAAATATTGTAATAAATGTTGAACTCAGTTTACATGTATATTGTGTCATGTGGTGTCGTTATGAGGAGCAGGAGTGACACTTACAGATTTAGATCTACTAACCCACTGAAAAATAACATCAACAATCAATTTATCAATTTAATCATTCAAACACAAATTAACATTTTTACATGTATGAATAAATACACACACTTAAAACTGTTTATTTGATTCATGTTTTAAAACATAAATTAGAACAATAAAAACTACATTAATAAATCATATTAAATCTCTATTTAAAAATTGCTTTTCTTCATCCATTTGTCAATCGAGTTAAAAACGCCATTGGTCAGGACACACATGGAGCAACCAATCAACTTTCACCTCAGTTTGAAGAGCCAATCCTCTTTCACTGTAAATGTAACACGCGCTGTCATTGGACAGTGAGAACAACTATTGGTCAGAGCCGTTAAATATGAGAGTTGAGACTCTAGGTAGTGATGGGCAAATGAAGCCTCATGAAGCACTGAGGCTTCGCAACCCATTGCTTCACCAAAAGGTTCATTACCCGAAGCTTCATTCAGCATTGCTCACTAGTGACACCTAGCTACTGTGCAAAGAAATAGCAGACAAAATTAATCCTGAGTCTATGACCTGAACAGACATTTGTGCATTGCCTGGTTATAAAATAAAATATGTATCTTCTCTGTCTGACTTTACTTGTGCAGAGACAACTGGCTCAGACACACACACACACACACACACACACACAGAGATAATTAATTACTCATAAATTATACCATATATAACCTAATATAATGTAATAATATAGCTCTAATAATACAACAACAACAATGACACAACTCTTTAACTCTGACTCTCCGACACTCTAGTACTACTACTGGTTCTACTACTCCTGAAACACCCACAAGGTGGCATGTGTTTCGAACCCCCTTCATCTGGAAGCGACACTCAAACCGAACAGATGACGTATTCCACACAACCCGAGGCCTCGTTTGTCATCGGTCACGTGATTTCTACATTCCCAACACAAGCCTCGAATCGACGCTTCATCTGGCACGCCCATTTATGCTCGACACAAGCTCCGAAGCCTCGGTTCAAATGTCCCATCACTAACTCTAGGCTTGTTTGAGATGCGCCTCGCCTGAAATGTAGCCGAGAGTAGGCGTCTGCAGTGAGAGGAGGAGGTAAAAAAGTGCAGGCAAGACGGACAGTTCTCCGTTCTCAAAGTGGATCAGAACCTACGAGATCAAAGACGGATATCTCAGGATTCACACTCGTGCGCTGTGTTGCTGATAAACTGGATGTAATTTAAGTTCTGTTGCTTTTTATATGAATATAAACAACATAATGAACAATACACCCAAAGTACTTGTTATTTATTTCCATTTGAAAGATGTGTGTATCACTCATTTTTATTTTAATTACAGACATGTTTTTATATATTTTTATAAGTCTGATAACTATCACATAACTCACAGAGAGATTGCACTGTCAGAGACTTTAGGAATATTTGCACATTATTTTTACACATAAAAACCATAGACTGTAAAAAAAATATGGACGTAGTGTCCGTGACGTCACCCATAGAGTTCTGAAAATGAGGCCGCGGCCATCTTAGCTGCGCTTCACCGCACGTCACTCCCGGATAACTGAAAATGGGTAAAGAGCAAGCGGCAACCTCCCCCTTTCTCTCGTGAAGCCAATACGGAAGTAACTTAAACTGCGATTCATCGACTGGCCGCTAGGGACAGGCTCCAAAAGAGAGCAGAGTCCCATGTTAAATTGGCCAAGTTTATAGCAGAAAAAAACATGTTTACAAGTTGGTTCAAATTGTGGTTTTGGTCTATACTGCTATTTTTGCCCTTCATGACAACTCTGAGGGGGGTGAATTTTTTTATAACTTATCCGTTTAAATTATATTAAGCCTTAAAGTTCTGCATAATTAAGGGCGTGGTCACTTGAGTGACAGGTAGATTGCTGCTGCTGTCTGTGAGCCGTCACTCACTTTACCTCAGTTAATTCCAGCCGCTGAATTTGGCATCTCAGCCGTATTTGTGCTCGATTATTTTATACAATTATAAAATATGGCTTGCTGCATAATATTCGAGACTGATGTGTGTCTGTGTAGATGTGCATGCATGGGGAAGAGACACAGAACACGTTGTTGGATCGTGGCATTGGCTGAAAGTTTTGGTTGTGAGATTTACTGCAATGACAATGGCGAGAGGATATAAAAATCCGACAGCAGTGCTTGGATATTATAACTAAAACTGCTGCACTATTTTGAAAAAAATATACTTTGGACACAGGCTCATTTGTTTGTTAGATACGATCGCTGCTCAGATTGCATCCTTTCTTGAAGAACGATGACAGAGAGCAGATCATTCAGAAGAAATGTGACATGTTTTTTTGTTTTGCAATGGACACTCATATTTTACCCAAGTGCCACGGATTGGATTCATCTCGCGATCTCTATTTCATTATAAAGGTATGAAGTCCCATTTGATTTTCCATGTTGTTATTTGCACAACCAACACTACTGGTGTTGGAGCATCTATATCTTAAAAAACACCATAGATTGACAGTAAACCTTTAGAACGTTCTGATGATAAAACTTATCTTCATTAATATTTTAGATCGTATCTTAGATAGATATATAGCTCCTTTGCTGCTAACATGGTCACGTCGAGCTAGGCGGGCGTGGTTTCAGCAACCAGTCATATCAGCTCAAACCACCTCCCCGCCTCTTTGCCCATTTTCAGTTATCCGGGAGTGACGTGCTGTGACGCGCAGCTAAGATGGCCGCGGCCTCATTTAGGCGTCAAAACTGCTGTTCAGAACTCTATGGGTGACGTCACGGACGCTACGTCCATATTTTTTTACAGTCTATGGTAAAGAGGCAGGAGGTGGTTTGAGCTGATATGACTGGTTGTTAAAACCACGCCCACCTAGCTCGTGACCATGTTAGCAGGAGCTATCTATCTATCTTGGATACAATCTAAAATACACTGCAAAAAATGCTGTTCTTACTTAGAATTTTTGTCTTGTTTCTAGTCAAAATGTCTTAAAGTTGTTAAATCAAGAAGCATTTTCTTGACAAATTATTTTCTTGTTTTCAGGAAAAATAAGTCAAAATTAAGTGAGTTTTTCCTTAAAACAAGCAAAATAATCTGCCAATGGGGTAAGCAAAATAATCTTATTTCAAACGAATCTTGTTTTCAGTTTGAAATAAGATTATTTTGCTTACTCACTTAATTTTGACTTATTTTTCCTGAAAACAAGAAAATAATTTGTACTTGTCAAGAAAATGCTTCTTGATTTAACAACTTTAAGACATTTTGACTAGAAACAAGACAAAAAGTAAGAACAGCATTTTTGCAGTGTATTAATGAAGACAAGTTTTATCATCAGAAAGTTCTAAAGGTTTACTGTCAATATACTGTGTTTTTTTTAAGATATAACGTTAGATGCTGCAACACCAGTAATTTGTGTTGGGTGTGCAAATAACATGTAAAATCAAATGGGACTTCATACCTTTATAATGAAATAGAGATCGCGAGATGAATCCAGTCTGTGGCACTTGGGTAAAATCTTCTGAATGATCTGCTCTCTGTCATTGTTCTTCAAGAAATAATGCAATCTGAGCAGCGTTTATGTTGTAAAACTGTACAATCGTATCTAACAAACAAATGAGCCCGTGTCCAAAGTATATTTTTTCAAAATAGTGCAGCAGTTTTAGTTATAATATCCAAGCAGTGCTGTCGGATTTTAATATCCTCCCGCCATTGTCATTGTAGTAAATCTCAGGAAAAAAAAAATTTCAGCCAATGCCACGATCCAACAACATGTCTGTTTATCTTGCACATGCATGTACATGTACACAGACACACATCAGTCTTGAATATTATGCAGCAAGCCATATAATTGTATAGACAAATCCGCTGCGAACTCTATGGGCGCCGCCATCTTGCCTGCCGCCATTACTGCGTGCCTGCGAAGTGTGACGGTGTGACACTTGCCGGTGCCCTTTAATGACATTTCAATGAAAGCGCATCCAGGGGTCTCATTTATAAAACTGTGCGTAGGATCCCTACTAAAAGTTTATGTGCGCCCAAAAGCCTAAAATGGCTTACGCCAAAAAATATTCAGATTTATAAAACCGTGCGTACGCACACCTGTATGCAATGTTCCCTTTATAAATCACAGATCACCCGCAGATGTGCGTACGTGAACCAGCCTCATATCCCGCCCTGCACACGCCCATTTTTAACCATACATAGTCAATGCAAATCACCTCATGACTGATTTTTTTTTTTTTTTTTTTTACCAACATATTAAATTTGTTTTATTATATATAAATAGCAATATTGCATTTCAAAAAGTTTTATTTACATGTGCTTACAGTATGTAAAATAGATTCTCATTTAAGGTGGAGGCAAAGAGAAAACTGGCTGCGTCCGAAACCGCCTACTCAATGAGTAGGTACTTAATTTCAATAAGTACTTACTTAACGAGGGCTAAAAGAGTAGGTACTTGACAGCCAAATCTCGTTGAGTATGAATGAGATCCGAGAATAATCCGCCATGTTGACGTTATCATGTGACCTACGACGTTATCGCAAGCGCAACAACTTAAAAGATATGAGTGACAGGTTTATTTCATCTATCTGTAAATATCTTGATATTGATCAAATTGCTTATTTTGTGGTCTTGTTGAAGACATAGCTGCCAGTAATTTTGTAATTGTAGTACAATTAATATATATTTGGGTTAATTTAAAGTAATTATATTTAACTAATGTGATTTATTTTTTGTTACAAAAACCCAAATTATATTATCTATATATATATATATATATATATATATATATATATATATATATATATATATATATATATTGTTAATTTCTTTATTTTATATGCAAGAATGTCCATCCACAAGCAAAAGTGGCATAAATCTAATTTGTTTTCCACTTTTTCTTGTTGAATTAGCTCTAGTTTCACCCCTCAGGCTTATAAATTATAAACAAATAAATAACTTTTATGCATTATGATGTATTCAAAATATTGAATCTTGTCATCATGCTTTATGTCTGTGTATATAATCTCAAACTATGATGTATACAAACCCATATTTGTTTGTTTTTTGTCATTATTGTTCATTGTTAAAGATACAACTGGTATTTTCCTTGATCTTGTATGTAATTGATCCTGCAATGAAAATAAAAGATATGAGTGACAGGTGCACTAACACCTCACAGCACCAGTAACTCAACCCTACCTAGTGCGGTTTTCCTCAGTGTTAGCAATGTCTGAAGCCAAAGAAGACATCAGCAGCTGCTCGAAGATCTCACCTTTGGAGAAGACTTGATTTTATACTCAAAAAATGTAAGTATAAACTACTTAAAATTAAGATTACTCCAGAATGAATTGCTTTGTTAGCACATCCCAACACTTACACACAATAGTATTGATAAATGCTGACCAAAACTTAATTATAATTACTTTTCATTTGACTTCTTTAGTAAAACAAGCAAAATGTAATGTTTTGTCACATGACACAGCTGTGCATGAACACACTAGACAAATACAGCTGATGTGAATACATCTCCATTTACAGTCAATTCATGCATTAATTCATTGCTTAATAAAGTATAAAAATTGACTGATAATAGCATAATTAATAAATAAGTAAAGGATTAATAAAAGTAATAATGACAATAAATAAATGCATATACAAATCAACAACACACAAAACAATGCTTTATTCAAATGTATTGATCTAACAATCAGGTATTTACAGTCCTGCTGCCATCTCACACAGCTGTGCCGATTCTGCTGCTTTATTCTGATGAAGCAGCTGATGAACACCTTCATCATCATGTCCATCACTGCTGCTCTTCTCAATGGAGACATCGTTGATCCAGAGGATGATGATGATGATGATGGACCCCTGAACCCCTCAACCTTGAAGCAGGAGTGGGAGAAGATGTGCGGGACAATCTGGATGCTGCAAACATTCATGTGCTCTCCATCAGCAGATTAAAACATTTTACAATTCATTCATGTCAGCATTCTGTTTCTTGCCATATTTCATTTCATATTTTTACAATTACTTGCTAATTTTTGTCGTAGCTTCATTACATTTGTGGTGTGGTGGTCTAAACCACTGAGCTGGTCAGCAGAAGGTTGCTGGTTCGATCTCTGCAGCGTCTCCTCCAGTGTGTGCTTGATCAAGACTCTTGGAAGGAGGAGTGATGGAGGGTCTCGTCCATGACACTGGACCATTCCCAGGATCTGCTGTGGCTCTCCATCCTCAGTGCTCACACCAGTCTGAGGACATTCACATCCTACAATAATGCACAAATATAATACAAAAGCAGTCATTTTAACAGCACAATGTCATTTGATTTGTGTATTAGAAGTAACAAAATGATCTTACTTTATATTTTGTTTCGGGCTTTCCTCTTTATTTCTAACAAATCCCGCCGTCACCTTTTCTTGCAGGTCCTGCTCCACAAAAGCTCTGCAGCAAACATACAGACATCAAGAACCAGAAAAGTGCTGTAATAAGTCTGTTTAAATTCCAATAATTAAAATAAACTAGGCTTTAGATTTAAATAGACTTTGTATTCATTTCTGTAGTATCCTCACTCAAAGCTTTTGATGGCATCATTCCTCTACCGGATAAACACACAAGATCATCTGTCCCTGTAACATCAGACAAGATTCACGTTTCCTCTGAGATTTATGTGCTCACATCTACATTCACATGTTGATGATGTGTTAACTCACTTCTTATCCAACACAAATGTTCCTTAATTTATTAACAGTACTAATGGACAAATAAAATAGATTAAACTTATGTGTAGTTACTGTAGATTTGTTTATTTACATTATTTTCATTCATGTAATGTAAACAGTGTTGACAACAGTGAATAATAGCACAAACACATCACTCATAATACATAATCCAGCACTCATAAGTCATAATACTTAAAGATGTTCCTGTCAAGGTTAAATAAACATTTAATAAGCCTCTTTAAGATGTATATGGTTTAGGATATGTAATTCCACTTCGGAGAATTAAGTTATGTGTGTTTACTAGAGATCCCGTTATCTATACATAATAAATCGTGTTTTACAGTAAAATCACAACAATGGTGTCTAGCATCTTCACACATTCAGCAGTTTACTCTACAGTAGTTCAGCAAATGTGTTTTTGGTTTTCAATACTCACATTTGACAGCATCCGCGCCGCTTTTCTCCTCCGTGTTCGATTATGACGTATCCTCTCCCGTGGCCTCCTGGGATAGAAAAGTATTTATCGAGAAACACTTCAGAATCTGGGCGGAAGCAGTAGGCCATCCGGGAACTCCTCGACTACTCATTAATGATTACTGAGGTTTCTGACATACTTATTCGCTCGCCTACTGCTTTTTCCCTATTATAAAGAAGGTAAGTAGGCGGTTTCGGACGCACTCTCCGAATCTCGCGAGAATTATTACATCACCTAGGTAATTTTCGCCTACTCTTTTTGCTTCGGACATACTTAATTGCTTGCCTACTGCTTTTCCCCTACTAAATAGTAGAGAAGTAGGCGGTTTCGGACGCAGCCACTGTCTTCCTACCGCCAGAGCGTGGCTGCAACTGGTGGGGGCCCAAGTACAGCTGATCTGAAATCAGTGGACAGCAAAATCGCTGCCATAATTGGGGAAGTCAGCGTGTGTGGGATTGTGTCGGAAAAGGAGGGAGACACTGACGTGACTGAAACCACAGAGGAGAAAGGTTAAACAGATTTTTAATCATTAACGCTGTACATTTGAGTGTTTGGGTGCCAATTGTTTGTCTTCCAGTCCTTCCGGAGTCTGAAGCTGTGGGTGAACAGGAGGTTCAGGGTGAGGGGTTCTCGGATGCAGATGCACAGCGTCCGGCTCAAAGCAGTGCACCTTCTGCGTCTGCCACGTCCAAAAGTGGTCGGGTACTCACTGATGCAGTCCTGCAGTTGCAGCGAGACACAATAAACGCTGTCAACAGAGTTGCAGATGAGCTACGGCAGATGAGAGAAGTGATGTAAGAAATTGCACAATTAATAAAAGATGCAGTTAAAACATGAACCTTGAGTTTTGTCTCTTTACAAACGCCGCATGACATCCACACGGATTCTTGCACCTCGTTGATATCCCTCTTGTCGGCCAGGGGGCTGTGGCTCATGGTCATAATGCTGGGGTAGAGGGAGATCAGGAGGGAGAGGAATACCGTTCCTCACTGCTATATTGTGCAAAACACCACACGCCCTTATAATCTTGCACACTTTTGCTGGATGGTATAAAAGTCTGCCACCCGAGGCATCCAGAGCACGCCATCTGCATTTCAGGATGCCGATGGCACGCTCCACAACTGAGCGGGCACGAGAGTGGACCTCGTTATAATGAGTTTCCTCTGCGCTCTGCGGGTTTAAAAATGGGGTGAGGAGCCAGCGTCTCAGGGGGTAGCCACTGTCGCCTGCAGGTTATAATTGTATTAAAAGCAACAAAAATTGTTACAGTTTCTACTTTTTAATATTGTTAAACTCACCAAGAAGCCAGCCATCACGTACTGCGCCTGCATTTAGTCTGTTCCCTACACTGCTATGTGTCAAGATAAAGGAATCATGTGTTGAACCAGGCCAGCGTGCCACAATGTTTGTGAGGGTCATGTTGGAGTCACATATGACTTGCACATTAATAGAATGCACATGCTTTCTATTAACATAAACAAATTCATTTTCAGATGGTGCTCTTATAGCAACATGAGTGCAGTCAATTGCGCCGATTACATTTGGGAAACCAGACATTGCTGCAAATTGCATTTTAATTTCGGCCTGTTCTCGCACAGTGTAGGGGAACCTGATGTATCGACTACCCATATTAACTATACCATTCAAAGTGACAGATATTATGGCACTCAGGGACAGCTGTGATATACCAGACCTAGATGATAGATTCCAAAAGAATTATTTCATATACAAAAAGGCAAAGACAAAGTTAAGGATTACTTATAGTTTTTTTATACATATAAATCATTTAGCTGTCTGCCAATTCCCGCTGGAAACAGCCGGTTGCCAAGAACCCCACAGTGGTGAGGACTTGTATTTGGACTGGGATGGCATGGTTCCGGCGTGTTGCCCTCTCTAATACTGGACCCAATTCAGCACATAGATCCAAGAGCACAGCTCTAGGGAATCTAAATCGGCTTATTAGCCAGTCATCATCATGGGCCAGGAAATCATCACGTTCCCTGAAGACTCGTTCTCTCCTTATTCTGCCATTGTCGTAATCCTCCAACAGAGCCAGCAGTGCCATCATGAAGCATTACATACCCGGGTCACCGGAGGATTTATATGTTTCTAGTAATTACACTGATCGTTAACACCTTGACAAAATCACAGAATTAATTAGTGGACAAAAATGCTTCTTCATGACGGTTTTGTTATGAACACCATAATAGTTAGGACCGATGATGAGTATTGATTGTGCAACAGCTTAATGGCTGTATTTGCAGACTTTGACATTTAATGAAATATGTATATTATTTAAGGAAAATATTTCGTTTTTACACCGTGTTCTGCAGTTCTCTAATAAAAGTGTATTTCATTCTATTCTGTATCACATATAGTCACGCCATCTCCTCCTGTGCTCCCGTTGTGGACAATGTGAATGTAAGGCAGCGCTGATTTTTTTTTAAATAAATTTTTATTTATGTTTGGATTTTTCTAGATGTATATAAAACAATCGGCACAAATAACACTGTTGGATTTAATCCTCATGATAATGTCAATCTAACTTCAGTTCAAGACCTCACCATCTGTGTCGCCAATTCCCTTTGTCTCCAGACTGTGCGTACGCACAGCTCAAAGTTTGCTTAAAGATGCGCACATTCTCCCGTCAAGTTTGTTTTTATAGATCACAACCTTTGCGCAGGAACTGGCGTACGCACAAAACGGGGCTGGAAACGTGCGCACGCTTTATAAATGAGACCCCAGTTCTGGTTTGGCTATAACTTCTAAACAAGCCAAAAAGAAACAGAATAATCTGAAATACAAATACAAGGTAATGTCCCTGTTTCTCTGCTGTGTTATTTACTGGAAGAACTTTCGTGAGATTCATGTAATGTCTAGCCTGCAATATATGAAATCTAACACTGATGCAGTGGTTCTCACATTAAAGGATTAGTTCACTTTTAAATAAACTTTTCCTGATAATTTACTCACCCCCATGTCATCCAAGATGTCCATGTCTTTCTTTCTTCAGTCGAAAAGAAATTAAAGTTTTTGATGAAAACATTCCAGGATTTTTCTCCATATAGTAGACTTGAATGGGCACCAAACGATTAAAGGTCAAAATTGGTTTCACTGCAGCTTCAAATTGTTCTACACGATCCCAGATGAGAAATAAGGGTCTTATCTAGTGAAACCATCAATCATTTTCTGAAAAAAATTGAAAATTATATAAGTTTTAATCTTAAATGCTCATCTTGAAATAGCTCTCTTCTTCTTCTTCTCTATTAGAATTCCAGCAGTGTAGACGCTGCTAAGCGTATTACTGCCCTCCACAGGTCAAAGTTTGAACAAATTTTTATATGCAATATGCTAGTTCAATAGTATATAACAATTAGCCCCGTTTCGACTGACAGGCACGCGATTGGTCCAGCCATCCTCCTGTCAGACTAGCGCGCGCTCTGTGTAAACAAGTTAGCAGATCTCCTCAGAAAGATTCAAGTTCAGTACTGTAGAGTGTAGTGTAGTATACTGTGTGTAAGTTAGTTCTGTTTATTAATAATATTTGAGAAATGTCGCTGTCAAATTTGTCACGCACGCCTGTGGAAAAGGACGACGAGGATGAAAATGTTGAACAGCCTGTGACTGATGTTGGGGAAGTTAATAGAGTAATGTCTAGTTGTGAAGCAGTTAGCGGTGATCGAGATGTCGAGTTAGCCAAAATACGTGCTTTTTGCTGTAAAGGGTGTAAACTCAACGATGGAGAGCTGTGTTTTCTGTCATTTGATGAAGATTTCGTTTACGAGATTACGAGATGTCTATGGCAGGGCTGGGCAAACTCGGTCCTGGAGGGCCACTGTCCTGCAGAGTTTAGCTGCAACCCTGATAAAACTCACCTGTGTGTAATCCTGAAGACCTTGATTAGCTGGTTCAGGTGTGTTTGATTAGGATTGGAGCAAAACTCTGCAGGGACAGCGGCCCTCCAGGACCGAGTTTGCCCAGCCCTGGTCTATGGCCTCTCTCACCGAATACGAGAAAGACCTGGTCCTGTTGGGGAAACTAAGTTGCCACTTTCACAATTCCAAGATGACAAGATGCTCAAAGAAGAAAGTGCAGCAAGAGCGTCAGCACCAAAGGACAGATAATTACGTTAATGGCAGGAGAGTCTGTCGTGAGACATTCAAGTTTTTACATTGGTAAGTAAATTTAAAATTTAAGCAGCTCTTAATTCAGAACTAGGGCGAAATGCATTGTTCTACATTTTAGTGACAGTGGGCTGTTCTTGTTTTTATTTTAGCGTAAGCCCAAACAAGTTGACAGCTCTCCTGAAAAACATGGGTTGACCCCCCCTGTAAAAACATCTGGTGGCCGTCAGAAATCAGATAAGCGCCTGCTCACGGATGATGACATCTGTCCAGGGGCGAATCTAACGGGGTGGCAACTGCCAGTGGCGCCTGCAGCTGTACGGCTGTACCCACTGTGCGTACCATTTTTTTTAAAAATAGGCTCATTTTCCAACTCTCCTAGACTTAAACAGTTGAGTTTTACCATTTTCTAATCCATTCAGCCGATCTCCGGTTCTGGCGGTACCACTTTTAGCATAGCTTAGCATAGTTCATTGAATCTGATTAGACCGTTAGCATGTCGCTTAAAAATGAGCAAAGAGTTTCAATATTTTTCCTATTTAAAACTTGACTCTTCTGTAGTTACATCGTGTACTAAGACCGATGGAAAATGGAAAGTTGTGATTTTCTAGGCTGATATGGCTAGGAACTATAGTCTCATTCAGGCGTAATAATCAAGGAACTTTGTTGCCGTACCATGGGTGCAGCAGGCACAGATATATATTACGCAGATATGATGATATTATCTCCTTTAGTGATACAAGCTCAGACTCATTCTGAATCTCTTGATGTTTTTCATATAGTGCCTTTACTTGGTGCCTTTATGGATATTAAAATCTTATTTATTTATCAATTTTAAACAGTATATAGATGACTATTTTGTGGTAATGCATTGTTTGTGAACACAATTGTGTAAGTCAGGCAATAAATCTCCAAAAACTAAGCACGGGCGCTTGCTTTGGTGTTGCCACCCCTCATTGACCTCATGCCACCCCTTTGCCACCCTATAAATAATTTCCTAGATCCGCCCCTGCACCAGGTAATACTAATCCCGTGCGAAATAGGGCTATAGAATGTATTGACAGTATCGTCAGTTGAGGCTCGTGCAGCCTGTCTAACTCGCTGAGAAATCAACACTATATGCGCAACAGCACACACAAAAGAAACATGAGCAAACATACTGCGAAAAGATAAAAGATAAATATTCTAGATAATATATGCAACAGTGAGCCATTCATTATTGAATGAATCAGCTGTTTGAACGAATTGGTTGAATCAATGATTCACTCATTAAGACAGTGACTTGCCACCATCTACTGGTGGTTTAATTTCATATTTAAAAGTATCATTGCATTTTTCCAACATTTCATATTCGTATGTCAACAAAAGTAAAACATTAATCTAATAAGATTATTTATGCATTTGTAATTGAGTAAATGAATTTATGGAACCTCTTATCTTCATTAAACAGTCTGAGTAAATACATCTAAATGGCACTTTCGATGCAGCTTCTGTGTTTTCTCTGCAGTGGAAAGATGGAGTTGATACTGATTTCATTTGAATAGTAACAACCATATAGTGTCTTATTATTCTAACTTAATTTCATGTAAATGGTGACATGTACATTTAATCAGGTTAGGAGAATATGGTTCTTCATAAAGTTAAAAACAGCAATCAATTTAAGGCAAATATCACACATATGCTGATTAAAGCAATACCTGACAGAGCACCGATGAGACGATTGCTTCAGAATAAATTACATTTGTGCCAAAGAAAATTAGATTTTTTTTTTAAATAGAAATTTTGTCATTATTCACTTACCCCCATTGTCGTTCCTAAGCCATAAAAGCTTAGTTTGTGTTCAGAACACAATTTAAGCTATTTTGGATGAAAACTGAAGAGTCTTTTGACTGTCCCATTGACTGCCAAGTAAATTACACTGTCAAGGTCCAGAAAAGTATGCAAGACAATTTACTATACAGTCAATGGGACAGTCACAAGCCTCCTGGTTTTCATCCAAAATATCTTAATTTGTGGTCCGAAACGGGTTTAGAACGACATCGGGATGAGTGATTGACAATTTTTTTTATTTTGGGGTGGAGTATGCCTTTAATTGTTGGTTTTGTTTTTTAACTTGGAAATTGTTAGTACATTTTTACAATTACAAAGATAAACATACTTGTGTTTTGTTTTTCCTTGTGTTTTAAATCAGGAGGAAACTGACAGAGATTCTGATGAGGAACAAGATCCAGAATACCTTCCAGACTCCGAATCAGATACAGACGATGACCCTCACCCATCACTATTTGTTGACCCTATAAGACCAGTCAACAGATAAAAAAAATCAACAGATAAATCTTCAGAAGACAAAACTACTGTTTCAACTGGAGGGCAAAATTTCTGCTTTGTTTGCCAAAAGCCAGTTTTCAAAATAGCACGACACTTCAGAACACACATAAAGGAGGAAAGTGAGATTGCAAAGGCTCTTAGACTCCCTGTCAGGTCAAAAACTAGAATGGAATTGCTTGAGAAGCTTAGGAATAGGGGAAACTTCATGCACATGTGGTTTTAAAGAATGGATCTGGTTCACTCAAAGTCAAACGAAAGGCTAAAGGTGACGTTAAAAACTATGAGTACTGTATCCACTGCAAGGGGATGTTTTTACGGGCCGAGTTGTGGAGACACATGAAGAGGTGCTCCTCCGAACATGGGGACTCTGAACATTATGGCAGAAAGCGAGTTATTGGCCTTGCAGCACTGGTAAAATCTGCGTGCTCTAGCACTGAAGATGCGTGCTTAAAATGTTAAGTTGCATGCATGACGACGAGATTTTAGATGTTGTTCGCAACGACTTTAGCCTGTTACGCTTTGCAGAGTCTCTTTATTGTAAACATGGTCATGATGCATCAAAGCATGACTATATACGTCAAAAACCTGCCAACTTGGACGTTTCTTACAGACTTTGCAAATAAAGTCCTCAATCCAAACTCTAGAGGATGCTATAATACCAAGCAACTTTATGAAGGTCATTGAGGCGGTAAAGGAGACAGCAGGATTTGACAAAGACAACAACAGTTACAAAATTCCAAGCCTTGCCTTGAAAATAGGACACTCTCTTTTAAAAGTGAGTGACATTATATGTTGTCATGCTTTAATGGCTGGAAACGAAGGACCTCATTAAATCATCAGAAGCATTCCAGAAACTTTACCAGGCCAAATGGTCTTACATTTCACACTGTGCTCTGAGTACAATTAGTGATTTGAAGTACAATAAACCAGATAGTCTACCACTCACTGAAGACATCCAAAAGCTTCACAAACATCTTGACAAAAGGGCAGAATTGGCCAACTGCAGAACTAAAGGAGGCAACGGTACAGAACTATTCTAGTCTAGCAAATACAACATTGTCCTCTTCAACAGAAGATGCATGGGAGAGGTGTCAAAGATGAAACACAGAAAACAAATTGGCACTTTTTTTTTTTACTTTTTTTTTCTTTCTTCCCATTTCCCCCTCCTCTACAAAAACCACACTTTACAGTTTCAACTTTACTTTTCAAGTCTTTTAGTCTGAAATGAAAGTAAATGCTGCTAAGAAAAATTCAGCTCAGTTTGTCTCATGGAATTGTAAGGGGCTTAATGGAGCTATTAAACGGGGTAATCTATTATCTCATCTCGGAAGACTGGAGGCTGATATCGTGTTTTTACAAGAAACGCATATAAGGAACCAAGACCATGGCCGATTAAGAGGAAAGTGGGTGGGACAAATCTTTCATTCAAACTTTAACTTTAAGTCTAGAGGTACAGCAATACTCATAAAAAAAAAAATGTACAATTTACTGCAACAAAAGTTATTTCTGACTCCAATGGGCGTTATGTTATAGAGAAAACTCTATAACACATTAATATTGTTAGTTAATATATACGCCCCTAATATAGATAATGAACAATTTATATCATCCGTTTTAAACATTTTGCCCAACCTAGATACTCATCAATTGATAATGGGGGGGGTGACTTTAACTTTGTATTAGACCCATTCTTGGACAGATCTTCAAGTAGAACAGTACCCCTAGCTAAATCAGCCAAATTGTTACAAATGTTTATGAAAAGCTTTAAAATGATAAATCCATGGAGATTTACCTTCCCGAACCAACGAAAATATTCTTTTTTCTCACCCGTCCATCTATCCTATTCTTTTCACTTTGGCCTGCGGAGGGCAGTATTACGCTTAGCAGTGTCTACACTGCCGGAATTCTAATAGAGAAGAAGAGAGCTAGTTGAAGATGAGCATTTCTGGTTAAAACTTATATAATTTTCCATTTTTTTCAGAAAATGAGCGATGGTTTCACTAGATAAGACCCTTATTTCTCATCTGGGATCGTTTTGAACAATTTGAAGCTGCAGTGAAACTGCACCTTCAACTGTTTGGTGCCCATTGAAGTCCACTATAAGGAGAAAAATCCTGGAATGTTTTCATCAAAAACCTTAATTTCTTTTCGACTGACGAAAGAAAGACATGGATATCTTGGATGACATGGGGGTGAGTAAATTATCAGGAAAAGTTTATTTAAAAGTGGACTAATCCTTTAATGATACAGTGGAAAAGAGCAACTTTAGAATTCTCTAAAGATTCTTTAAGATTATAAATAAATACATACAAATTCACATATAGTCCTGAATAGGGACCCAATTGGATCCCATTAAAATCCTGTAAATTATCCTACAGGATATTTATGTATTGTCTTATAAGACAATTCTCACAGAATCCTATAGGAATCCATTAGGAATCTTTTAGGACAAGACATAAATATCCTATAAGACAGTTCCTTACGGAATCCTATAGGAATGGTTCCAAAATATGATAGAAATTCTAATTGGAATCCTGTACAGATTTCTTATTGGAATCCTTTAGGATTTTTTTGACAAGGGCCATGTCAGGATTAAATTGCCTGCTGCTATATTTGCTTTATATTTATTAAAAAAACATTGATTAAAATTAAGATCCAGTTTTTACCAAACGAAATTCACTTTAAAGAAAGACTTTCTACAAAACAAAACTTAAGTGGTCAAAATCATGTCTGACCCACTCCATGCCTCCCGATATCTTACTCACATGCTGTTCACTTTTCATAATCAAGTAAATAAATTAAACATAAATATGAAACTAAGTTATCTAGGGGCTACCGACACATATACTGTACAGAGAAATTTCATGAAATTTCAAGCGGATCATGAGTCACGAGTCAGATCAAGAATAATTTAATTTTAGACTTATATTTAATATTGGGGGCATTCAAGTTATTTGACATATTTTATTTATTTATTTATTTAAAGTAACGAAATTGTCACTTTCCCTGATAATTAGTTACTTTTATAATAACTAAGTTAGCTACTAACTCCGTTACTATTTGTGAGAAGTAACTAGTAATAACTAATTACTTTTTTAAAGTAACGTGCCCAACACTGCAAGGAGTGAACGAAATGAAGCGAGGAATTCGGACACTGACGAATCGCGTCAGAGAGCTGTCGCAGAAACTTTGTCACATGTCACATTTATGTAGCTTACTTTAGAAATAGATAACAGTCATAGTGAGTTTGTAATTATACATAGCCTACCTCCTTGTCAGCTTTAGTAGGCTTATTGATGGTAGCTTATATTATTGCAATAAATAGATTTGATTTTCCATAGTTAACCGTGTTCATTAAACTAACCATTCATAAAAATAATAAAAAAACTCAATACAATATTATTAATAAGTGTACACATTATTGTTTGCATTTTTATGTATTGTAGCCTATTAATTTTAATATCTTTTACTCTCGTGTACAAGCAATTTTAAGACAATGATCCTGTGCGCCATCCCCCGACCATTATAATGAGATGAATGCATTAAAGAATCCCTGCTTTCTCATTTATTTAATTCTGACATAATATTCGACCACAGATGTTTTTTGTCACTTGTTGTGACTGGTTTTAATGAGGGGATTTTAAGGCTTCGCGTTAGGGAAAAATAAATTAAGTGTGTAAGGACTGCCATCTCGGCTTATTTATGACTGTTTTGATGTACAGTAAATGGAGTCGAGGAGTCCATTCCATCGACTCCAACAGTGGGAGTCGGGAGTCGGAGTCGACTCCAAAAAACCTGGAATCGAACACCCCTACTGATCTTCCCAGATGTCTTTGCATCTCCCGCGGACATACCGGAGACAGAGCAACCCATCAAAATAAAAGTCCATCAGTGAAAAATATCTATGTTACATGTGAGATATGTTGATATTGAACAAATATGTCTTTATTATAGTTTTCAATCCTGCAGGTCATTAGACATGACATAGAATAACTCCAAGACATGGTGGTGCCTAAAGAAAAGTCTGGATTACAAAGGTTAAGTGATTTCAGCATTTTAACTAAAGGTAACCTTAAAAATGATCCTAGCATAAAATATTTCAAGATTTTTGTAATGGTTTTTATTTGGTAGTTAACATTTACATTTGAACATTAAGGGTTTTATATTGTAATGAATTTAATATTACATTCTGTCTAAGTCTTAGGAGACCATTAAAAACATTACTTGTGCTGTAAGAGAGAGAGAGAGAGCCTTAGTGGAAGCAGAGATGTTATCTGCTAAAGCTTAAACAAAACATAAAGTAATGATATCACAACCAAAACAATCCCAGCTGACTCTTTTAAAACTAATTTATAATGATCAGGCATGCTTTAAAAATGGTTAAGAGACCATGTAAAGAACTAGATAAAACCTGAAAAATGCCAAATTTAAATGTTTTTAGCGTTAATACCAAAAAATCAAACCTTGAAATGAGCAGTTAATAGTCATGTGTGTCTAGTATGAGAGTGTGTGTGTGTGTGTGTGTGTGTACTGTATCATGCTTTTCATTTAGTTTTCTTTGACCTTTTAGTCATTTGCATTTAGACTGCTGTATGTTTGCAGTATGTAAGTACTGTATATACAGACATTCAATACTATATAATATTGAATATAATACTGTACTTGCAGTACATACAGTATACTTTAAATTCACATTACTTGTGATTTCTATACATTTTATGTAATGGCAAAATGTGTTTACTGTGTTAAAATATACTTTTTTTTCTGAAACCTCATGTTCTGGATGTTGTGTTTTCCATTTTTTAATGTAGTGTCTAATGAATGATCTGTAGTGTTTATATTTTGCTTAATGTGTGTATGATCTGAAAGCTTTGTTTGATTTTGCCAGAAGAGTCAGAAGTTTTGTGAAATTAGTTTGAAGATTGGATTTGTGTTTAATGTTTTGAGAAAATGAGTGATGGTTTCAAGAAATGTGTTTTAGCAATTGTGAAATACTGTAAATTAGACCTACACTGTCTTAGTTTTTCTCGTTCTTTTCATTATAAAAATAAAACAAAATGGTAAAAGAATGCTAGATTTCTAACTTTATTTTTTTAATAAAAAATGTATAGGGTCGCTAGTGACCCAAGATTTTAAATTTCTTTTTTTCAGAGCAACAATATTGAGTCTTTGACATCTCAGTAAGGGTAATTCATCTTTATTCCTCAAGGTGGCAATGTCTGATAAACAATTATGACATGATGCATCAATCATAGTAATTAGTCTAGCCATAAAACTAAAGAATGTACAAGTAGCAAATCATGACATGGCTCGTCAAGCTTTACTGTAGAGCAGGTACATAAATATATAATACTTGATAGTGGATCTGATAACAAATCTCAAAATGTAGATTAAGAAAAACATCAAAACAATAGTTTTGAATGTATCAAATGGTTTAGAGCCAGATGCTGAATTGCGTTCTGAAGATTACAGCGAGGATGGTGGGGAAGCAGCTGCTCAAAATGAACCCATCCAAATTTCAACAGACAACAAAATATGCTTTATTTTGTGATTGTTATTAAACTATTGTGACAGATTTAAACCACTTGGACAGTTTAGATATATATCTGTGATAAAAAAAAAAAAAAACCCTCCGGGTCCTGAATTTGTTATAATGTCCGAAACAGTCATTGTGATGGATCTGCCAAGAGCATTAGCAAATCGCAACCCAAGAATAGTCCATAGCCACAAACAGGGAGCAAAGTGATCTTCAGTTGTCACAATCCTTATCGAATCTTGCATAAGCTAGAAAGGTGATCTCAAGCCTCATTAGACAATAAAATTAGGCATAAATTGTAACCGTAAAAAAGATAAAGAATTTTGGTTAAATCACAGGAAATATTTCCAGGGACATAATTGAGCTTGAGCCTCTCAAACTGACAGAAGACCAAAAACCGCAGCACCTTTCCAGAGTATAATAAGTATAAAAGACATACACTGAATTGATAGAACAGGGGAAACAAAGCCATACAAAGTCTAAAAACAGTAACAACACAAACCCTAGAATGAACATAATACTCTTAACTAAATTTAGAGCCATATATAAATTTTAGTTAATGCAAAAATAATTTGATAAGACAAAAGTCATATTAATCATGACATCACATTTTCCTACATCCCCTCTAATACATCAAAGTTGCCTTTAGAATTCCCATAAAAACTGTGTGAAATGCCGATCTGAAATTTCAGCAGAAACCGTGGTCCCTGTTGCTGGCCTTTCTGAAGTTTTAAGTGTAATTCAATCCTTGGAAGTTTGAAATGTTACTATAAATGTATTGTGTTCTTGTTCTGTTAAGACAAGACAGATTTAAATGTTCTGTGCCATCAGATTGTTTTATGGGATGTACTTAATTTCCAAGTCAAAATTCTATAAGATTAGCAATATGTACATAGATGGTGTACAAACCTAATTTGTTCTTGATAATGTTCTCTGTAAGCAGATTCTTTATGTATTCTACACAATCTACATATTGAACTGTTCATTAGTCAGTTCCTAGGTTTCTGATTGTTTTATGCTGTTGCATGTAAATTTAAGCCATAGTTTGCATGGAAATTATCTGTTTTTGACAATGAATATTAAAGTGAGTGAATATTAAAAATATGTTGTACTGCATTTATGTCATGTCTGAGAACAGTCCATTGACATTACATTTGTTAGTTGTCACTTTGTTTTGCTGAAACCCCAAACATCTGAAAACTAAAATAATTATACCTCTAAAGTGTTTTATTACAACCAGAGAACTTTATTTTTCTCCAAAACGACATAACTGGGATTTATCATTCTTAAATAACATGTAATACATGTACAATGTTTGCCAAAAAGCAAAATATTCTGAGTGGTCTGACAAGATGCAGCTGTGAAAATGCAATGTCAAACAGCTCTATGCACATCTTCTGGTGATGTTAATAAGCTCAGTTAAACAATCTTGGTATGGCCTGTAGTGTTCATTTACAGTATAGTTGAATACATTTGCCAGGTCAGAATAAAGTAAATTAAATTTAGTCTCTGCTCTAATTTTGACCTCTTCAGACTGGAATGGATCAGTGCTATATTTGATTTGATAGTCAATAAATTAAGTAAATGTTTAAGAAAACGTGTTTGCTACACTGTCAATAAACTTTATCAAGTACATTACAATGATGGTTTATATATTAGCACTTGATGATTCAGCTAAACTGAACATTGTTGTGGTCCAATAATAAAGAATAAGTCACAATACAGTTCTAAACAAATGTTAAACAGTGTAGCCAATATCCCACATACCTAGAATATTATGGCTATTCCACGCACAAACAAATCGCTGTACTCCAACCCTGCTGATCTCACATGTAAGATTGGACACACAGTATCTTGCCAATCCATCCTCCATATCCAAAGACTCCTGGTCAACTATCTGGATTAGAGCACTCTTGATTGGGAAATTAACCCGCTTGTTTATTTCTGGCCATATTCTCTCAACTGTATGGTTCTGTGGAAAGAAAATGATTTTCCACAATATTACTTTAAATTTTACAGTATAAATTGCTTATGTTGTAACAGCATGGTGGTATAAAACATTCACTTTCCTGTCTTTTGCCACCTTCTGCTACTTATACCAACAAAAATAATTATTAGAGAGGGCATTCCTAGTGTTTCCAATATTACTGGCAATATGTACATCTTGCTGTTACACCAAATCAACATTAGCAGAGTTGACCCAATGCAGTTCATCTACACAGTTTGTAAGAGGGAATAGTTTATTAACAGTACGGTCATAAAAAGGTTTCATACAGTGCCCTGCCCTCCATAATGTCATTTTTACTTAGTCCATGTAAGTGATGTAACTGCTGATGGCACAAACACAGTGAATTTGGACATGTACAGAAACATTGACATGAGCATCATGACAACATGACAGAGCATCACCTCAGAAGACACTTAGCTTTTGAAACCATACTCTATTTTTAAAACTGAAATCTACAAACCCTTTAATAAAAACTGAGAATCAGGGGCCGTATTCACAAAACATTTTAAGGCTAAAAGTAGCTCCTAACTTGCCGATTTAGGAGAAACTCTTAAAAATAATGGGTGTGTCAGTCCTAATTTTAAGAGTCCTAAATTTTTGCTCTAAGAGTATTTAAAGAAGGAAGTAGAGGGATGTAGTCATAGAGCATTTTAGCGCTAAAACTAGCTAAATCTGTGAAACGTTAGGAGTAGTCAAGAGGACTCCTAAGTCACTAAGACCAAATCACAAACAATCCTAATCCACCCAAAGTCACCGTACACCATTGAGGGAAAAGCGATAGAGCCTTGGGTGCTGAACCTTTTCTTCATAAATGCAATACATTTTGATTTATAGATTTGAATCTACAATGAGACGCCAAAAATAAATCTTTAATAAATAAATAAATAAATAAATATTGTCTGACTACCTGTGGCAATGGTTTTCATGAGTTTACACTTACAAATAATTGTAAAAAAAAAAAAAAAAAAAAAAAAAATATATATATATATATATATATATATATAACAAGAGTATTTGGTGTGCTGTCCAAGGGGATCGAGGGCTCCGAGCTTGGAATTTAGCCCAAACCCAAAGTTCTCCCCGTATCCCCAGCTGAGAGTGAGGAGCGGGGTGGCGGAGGGATGCAGAAAACTGTCAAAGTAACTATAGGCGAGTCGGCTCTTGTCTGTGTATATATTCCTCCTCTCGAGCTGATTAGAAAGACTGTTTCAATAAGTTCCTCCCAAACTTTGTTTATAAAACATCATTTGTCGCTTGAATTCTGCATTCTCTTGAGATGCTGACACCCAAGAGGCGGTCCACAATTAACTGTATATACTAGTTTAATTAGTGACACTTAGTCTACATTTTAAAACCTTTATGGCAACAATATGGCAAAATTTTATTTTAACTTTGGCAACATTTTTATTAAAAAATATTAATTTGAATAGAGCAACATTTGTATTTTAAAACCTTTATTTTAATGTGGAAACATGACACCTCATTCTACAATATTTCTATGATTAAATCGCTGACTCCTCCCCCATCAGCCAATCACTGTGTGTAATCTCCATAGCAACGAGGTCAACCCCGCCCTTACTCTTAGCTTAAGATTTCAGTCTATTCCTTAGTAAAAGTTTGTCTCAGCAGCTTTGTGAATAGGTTTAAAGAGAAAACTCTTAGCTGAGAACTTTTACTGCTATTTAGGAGAACTCTTAGTGGTAAAATCAAATGTTTTGTGAATACGGCCCCTGGTTTTTAACCATTTCTGAATCGATTATGGACCTAAACGTGAGGCGTTAATCAAAGATACAAAATATCTTTGTAGCAAACATTACGTAGAGCACCACTGTATGTAAAATGTAAATATACATATACCTGCAAGCAAGCAGCAACTGGGGGCCAAGCATCTTTGGCATAGCCAAAAGAACAATTAAAATAAAAAAAAAGTACTTGGCATTTTTTCTAATTGGCAGCAGGCAAAATTGAAACAATTTGATGGACACATTTAAGCACAACTGAGAAAAATGTTGTAATTGTTTGTAATCAAATCCATATGGATGTAACAATCTTTTTTTTTGTTCTGTCTGCCACGGCCTGAAGATTACATGATCCAAATTTCATAATAATTGGATACAATTTGTAGGAAGAATATATATTTTTTTTTTTTGGTTGTGTCAATTTGGGTGTGTAATTCACTTCACTGTGTCCAATGTACTCAGGTGCCTTCAGGAAAGAGTGCCAATGATGCACATCAAGTCTTGTTTAAATACATATAGGGTAGAGTGGGGGAAAACGCCCCCCTTAAGGAAAATGTGACATTACAGTGAAACAAAACATAAATATGACTAGAACTGCCATCCCGGTTTTGAGTGACTATGGCAGGAGTTATTCACCAAATATTAAAATTGCTCAGCCTTCATAATTAATTAGTATTTTGACTGAAAATATTTTTGTACAAAGGGGGCGTTTTGCCCCAGCGGTGGGGTAAAATGCCCCCCAAGGTGGGGTAAAATGCCCCCTTTCTTACCAACCAGTTTGCTTCATAGATCAACAGCAAAATGAACAGACCAGTTTTTAATCTCTAAAAGTAAAAGGCAAGTAATGTATCAACATGTATAGGCCTATATATATTAATATTTATTTGAGGAATGTCCAACATATCCAAATTTTTAACATTTAAATTTATACATATAACTAAGTCATGCAAACAAATATGTTGTAATAAATAAATAAATAAATAAATAAATAAACATTAATTCATTAGCCATTCACAGCTATTTTAACATTTATATTTATACATATAACTAAGCCATGCATACAAATATGTTGTAATAAATAAATAAATAAATACATAAATAAACATTAATTCATTAGCCATTCACTGTTCATCCATGCACATTTCACAGGTGAATTCCCCTCGAATCTCATTGGAACAATCTACATGTGCCCACTTTTGGCACTCCTCACACCTTATCCAGTCCCCCCCACTAATTGAAAATAACTCCCCACAGTAGAGGCATTCTGTATCATCTTTCTTCTTATTCTTCGCTTTTGCGTTTAACTTTTTTTTGTGTGCCTTTGTTTTGTGCAGCTATCTTGTCCTCCAACATTTTTTTATATGGCGAGGAGGTGAGCACAGCTGAAGATTCACATGCCCTCTTTCGTGGCCTCTTGTTTTTTATTCTTGGACTAGGGGACAGCTCTTCTAGAATCGAGGAGGGGGACTGACTCGGTCCTTTAAAAAGGAATAAAAATACATTAGAATACAGAAACCCACTGGGGCCTGTCAAAAGAACACACACACACACACACACACACGCACACACACATACAAACACAAAATTTAGTGATGAATAAGATGATGATGATGATGATGACAATGACAGTAGCCTAACAGTAATAGAGCTTGTAATACAAATTAAATTACCAGCTAGAGTGTGTTTTCAAGTGACTGGAAGTTTAATTAACCTCTTTATAATACATAGCCTAACTTTTCTTACCATGTTCAGCTGGCATCTGGAGACTTGTCCCAGGCTGTGGTTGGGAGTGGGCACTAGTGCTGGGGACCACAGATGATCCACTGGGGCCTGTCAAGAGAACACACACACACAATTTAGTGATGATGAAGATGATGATGATGATGATGATGACAGTAGCCTAACAGAAATAGAGGTTGTAATACAAATTAAATGACCAGCTAGAGTGTGTTTTCAAGTGACTGGAAGGCAAATTATAGTAAGCTCTTTAAAATACATAGTTTTTCTTACCATGTTCAGCTGGCATCTGGAGACTTGTCCCAGGCTGTGGTTGGGAGTGGGCGCTAGTGCTGGGGACCACGGATGATCCACTGGGGCCTGTCAAGAGAACACACACACACACCCAATTTAGTGATGATGAAGATGACGATGACACTAGCCTTATACTAATAGTAGTTGTAATTGTTTACCAGCACTTATCTCCTCCTCAATCTCCCTGTTGTCCTCGAGGGTTGGATCTGGCTCCTCAGTTACTTCGGCTCCTTCAAAGTCTTCATCTTTGTAGACGGTCTTGTCAACAGGCCACATCCCACAGGCCTTGAAACCCTTTTGGCCCTTCCCCACACACGCTGAAGCTGAGTAGGCTTTATCGAAAAGCCCACACAGCATAAATATCTATTCGTTGTCCTGGGTGAGAGGTCATCCAGTTATCTGCAGCTGTGTTGTATTTTGCCTTAAAAGACTTGAAAAAGGTGCGGTCTAATGGCTGCATCTTGTGGCTGCAGTGGGGTGGGATGGTAATCATTATCACCCCACGCTCTCTCGCAAGCAACACAGCCTCGAGGGTCTTATGTGAGTGGTGGCCATCCAATATCAGAATGTGAGGCCTCTGAGGAGTGCATCCAATGGTGTCACAAAAATGTCTCAGCCACTGGAGAAACAGTGTACTGTACATCCACCCTGAGTCAGTCACTCCACCAATCGATCCTGCTGGGGCACCACACAGCAGGCGCTCATTCATTCTTTTTCTTGGAAAAATGAACAGTGGTGGTACAAACTGCCCAGCGGCATTCATGGAACAGGCAGCAGTGACCGTAAAGCCTCTTTCCGCACTTGTGACTCTTGCCACCTGCCTCTTCCCCTTTGAAGCAACAATTTTGTTTGGCTTCTGTACATTCTGGACACCCACCTCGTCCATATTCCACAGACGGGTGGGGTCAACGTTTTCGCCACGCCTATAGAGCTCATCCTCATAAATACAGAAGAACAGGTCCACCTTTGGTCTGTTGAACCCCACCATCCTAGAAATGCTCGTCGCCTGTGGAGTCCTGACAGACAGGGTTCCTTGTCTTCTTAGAAAATTATAGAACCAGTCTTTCCCTGCCATCTTGCGCTCTGAATTAAAACAATGGTTCAAGCCTAACCTCTCTGCCAGGTCATAGGCCAGCCTCCTTACATCAATCGTTGAAAGCCCAAACAATGCCCTCTCCATTGATTGAATGTGCTCAGTTAACTGGAGCTCGAATGATGATGTAAAAACTGCTTTGCGCCCTAAACACTTTGATCCAGGCTCCAAAACTTTTTTATCCCTATGCCGCCTCAAGGCCTTTGGGGGGACTCCAAATTGATGGGCTGCAGCCTTCAAAGTAGTTCCCTCTTCAATCGCTCTGATGGCATTTTGTAGAGCTTGCTCTGTATAAGCACCACGGTGACTTTTTCTTTTATATGTTCGCATCTATATGGAGAGAAAAAATATATATATGAGGTTGAGATTTCTACATTAGGCCTTTATGGGGTTGATAATTGATGTATTTGTTCACCACTATCACCAAGACAAACAGAAAACCCTAAATAAATATTAAACATAAATTTGTATATTTATGTAGTGAAATATATTCAATAATGCATTAAAAGCCACTATGTTTTATCATTGGGTCACCTAACCACCTTCCATCAGTGAGCTAACTGTGCTATCAAGCTAGCCTAATGCTCACTTGAGGTCATTTTTTTTTATTTTGTTCAAATATTTTGATTTTACCACCTAGTTATACTGCATTAAGTGTAAAACAAAGGATTTGATAGACAGAAATATGTTAGTAATTATGATAGAGAGAAACTATGCCCTCTGGGGGGCGTTTTACCCCTCAGCGTAGGGGGCGTTTTACCCCACAAGCTATGACTTTTTAAAAAAATGTTTAATTTTTAAAACATAATTATATTCCTTATAAATAACATATCCTCTCAAACTACAGACTTCACTATTCATCTATCATACATCACTGTGATATCCTGAAGAACAATATTCTCTTAAACACTTGTTTACTAATATCTGAAAATTATAGCGCTTACCATGTAATCCTCTTCTCGTCAAATACGTCGCTGGTGTCAGCTTCTCCAAGGAGATTTGTTTATCCCCGTTGTCAAACGTAGTGCATAGCAACAGTGAAAATGTATCTTGACTCCCTCTAGTGGTTATTTTGGGAAAAACAGGTGGGGGGCGTTTTACCCCAGAAGGGTGTTTTACTTTAAATTCAAAATGGTAAAGAAATAAATTGGCCAGCCACACAAGTATTGATATCACAAGATTCAGCATGATACAAAAAATTATGTAAGGATAGTGTTAAAAAGCAAATATGTAAAGTATATTTTATAATAAATAAATTAAGAAATAAATAATGTAAATGTATTCTTTACATCTCACAATGGTGTCCAATAAAATATTTAGACTCATTTCAAAGTGTTAATTATCACCTACATGAGAAAAGGGTTCAAAAGTTACAAAGAAAAAATTATTTTTTAAAATTTTTTATAAGCACTGGTGGTGAAATAATAGTGGAAAGTCACATGTGAAAACATGTGCACAGATTAAAGCTTTGAAGAAAGAAAGGCTGAAAGCATGGTCCAAAGACCAGAAAGGCAGACTCACCAGGGGCGGATCTACCGGGGTGGCAACTGCCACCCTAAGAAAAAGCTTTGCCACCCCAAAATTATCAGAGAATAAAATAGAAATGTTAGCAGTGTTTCAAGTACTAATCGAGCGCAGCGTTAGTTCAGTCAGGCCACGTAGGCATAGTGCCGCGACCAGCTGACGCGGTCAGCTGTCAAATCGCTCCAATCATTACCATTCTCCTATTAGACACGGGACATATATACGTGGCATCGCTGCTCGGTAAGTATGCTCAAACTGCTCGCAACCCTCCCTCCCTCCCCATTATAAGCATGAGCACATTACTGTGCACCTTCTGGTTGTCGTCTTCTTTTGATCCAGATCTCTACCTTTGTAGTGATCTGGATAAGGCTTCAAGTCCCGGCTGGCATGGACCTCACTGCTGAGAGACACTCATCCTCATAACCAAGCTACAGTATAGACGTCCTACTGCCATATATACATGATACCACGTTCGCTCCTAAAGACATTACTAGTGTCTTAATTGTCTGTGTATTTCCAAGCTGATGGTTCCGGGGGTTAATGTTAAAGCTCTTGTATGTCCAATTAATTTTGGAGCAAGAACACCCGTAAGGAACCATACCGCCAAAGATAATTGTGTTCAATAAACTCAAGTAACTTGCCAAAGTGGTCCTGTCTGAACTGCTTTTCAGCAGCAGCGCTTCAATGTGATGACATAAAAAAGACAGCGTATTGCAAAATAATGGCAAGAAAACACGTCTTTCAATAAGCTGCATGACGGTTGCACGCGCACGCAGCGCGCCCAGTGTAGTCAGCTTCATTAACAAATGACTCTTATGAACCGGTTCTTTGGGAGTCAAAAACACAGCGTAGCCAAGTTCACTTACGAATTGTTTTCCATTCGTTTGTAAATCGGAAAATTACTGCTTCTCGACTAACTCATAAGTCCTTGAATTTTCTTTATTTTTTTGCGAGCTGATTCACCGCCCGCCCGCTCCACTTTCATCATGGATAAAGGTCTTTTTGCCATCCGATGAAACGATAACATGAAATCAATAAGAAGATCCCGATCACAGAAACTAGTTAGGTAAGAATCTTAATGTATTTTAGCTTTTCTCGATTGCTAACACATTATAAGTGATTCAGTTGGCCCAGTTTCCCAAACCATTCGCTCAGTTCTCAAAACAAAGACACATTTCTCAAAATGTTTAACAATGACAAATACATTAGGTAGCAAAACTGATGACACACCAGTCAAAATCTGAGAGAGAGCTGAATGAATAATTTACAGGGGTTTTAATCTTGCACAGTACCAGTACTTTAGATGAGGGAAATTTCACTATGTACAGTAAACTGGAGCACGTTGTACACCCTCAAACTTGTGATTGTCAACTTTCTCTGTAGCCATTTGTACTGTATTTCTGCAGAACTGAGAAATGATTGCCTTAGGGATATAGTCTTGTGTCAGAAGACCAATACACTGCTATAGTACTTTATATACTGTAATGAAATTTGGCCAAATGTGCAGAGGATACTGAATTTAGTTTTACTGTAATTGACAGTATACTGTATTGTGGTGCATACTGCAAAATCAATTTATAATAGTAAAATGAAAAAGGAAAGAAAGAAAAAATCATTTCTGTATGTTACTGTATCTGTAAATTTATTTGTGTATAGTGTAGTAGACAGTGAGCTGCAAAATAATTCCTGAATCCCAGTAAGCGGTATTTTTGTTACAGTGTTATATGAATTGATCTCACTAGTGTTCACTGGGCAGTGCAGTAGTCTGTGTATTTGTTATGTTTTATGTGTCATCTGAGGCCAAAGTTTGATTTTGTCAGACAAGAATAAGTTTTTGACTAGAACATTTTATTTTGACCTGGAAGTTTGAGGTTTGTGCAAGTTGGTGTATAGTTTTGAGATTGTGTTTAGTTGTGAGAAAATGTTGAATTGTTTCATTTCAACTAGACTGAAAAATTTGAAAGACAAACTTATGCTGGCTTGTCATAAAGCCAATTTAAAGTCTTGTTTAAAAAACAAATAGTTTGATCTGTTCTAGGTGTTGCTAGGAGATTCTGGGTGGTTGCTAGGCTCTTGCTATGCAGTTGCTGGGGTGTTGCTAGAGTATGTGGTTGATGGGGTGTTCTGGTAAACACACAGACATTCCCACCTCTTTTAATAACAGAAACTCAAAAATGGTTTGCAAAAAAATAAGTTTTTGTTGTTCTTTAATTTGCACTAAAACAAGTGATTTAAACCATCAAAGTAGCCTGTGTAATATGAATAAAACTGCTCATCTCCTTTGCTGATACAAGCTCAGTCTCATTTAGAATCTGCTGATATTTTTCTTATAGTGTCTTGACTTGGTGCCATGATGGATATTGAAATCTTGTTTATTTTTTAATTTTAAACAGTATATAGATGATTATTTTGTGGTATTGCAATGTTTGTGAACACAATTGTGTATGTCAGGCCATAAATCTCCAAAAACTATGCATGAGCGCTTGCTTTGGTGTTGCCACCCCTCATAGACCTCATGCCACCCCTTTGCCACCCTATAAATAATTTTCTAGATCTGCCCCTGCCAGACCATCACGCCATGTGGCAGAAAGTAGAGGATCAGCCAAGAGAGATGAGCTTGCAGCCTTGATTTCAGCTCCTGTGCAAAGACACATTGCCCTGCAACACCACGACTACGACTGAGGAACGAGAATGATTTACCACTTTCAGAAGATTAAAGACCTTCTTATTAGTGGCAGTTAGTGCAAGGGCTATGATTAGAACAGTGTCATAAGGGTTTTATACAATTACAGTAAAGGAAATTCTCACTTTTAAAGGTTTTCGCGATTGGCTGTGCTGGTAATGTACATTTTTGTTTTGTTTTCTATTTAATTTTAGAAGGAGATTTTGACAATTTGAAGCTGGAGGACATTTTAATCTTTGCCAGTGGGGCATCTAAAGTCCCACTGGCAGGATTTCAGGAGAAACCAACCAATTCCTGGAACCAGGGTTAGGTCGAAGCCTTCCAACAGCCATCACGTGCTCATTTGCCAATGTGCACAACATTTAATTACTTTTCAGAAAGTATGGCATTGGCCATAATTGCTAAATTCAAACCACAAGGTTTTTTGTGTGTGTGTGTGGAAAAGTTGTTTTTTTTCTTCATATATATATATATATATATATATATATATATATACACACAATTGGGGCATTTTGTATGTTACATTAACTTGATTAATGTTTATTTCCATTTTTTCACTTTACTAGGTCAATAGTTCACCTTTGAGAACTCTAAGTTAAACATTGAGATTTGCTATATCTGAGTGTTTTAAAAGCAAATGTATGTCTGTGTTTCCCAACCCTCTTCTTGGAAGCAAGCGTTTGGATGGATGGTCTCCCTTACACAATCCATCTATTTCAGGGATTGGGCTGAATCTGAAATCAAATACTCTGAATGGGTACCACTTCTGAATATGTACTTTATTCGCAATTAAAAAAAGCATGTTGTACGTTCGTTCTGTTAATAGGTTCATAGTTCACCTTTTGAGAACTGTTGTCATGAGTTTTCTTTGCTTTAGTGTTTCTGTCAAATTTTTTTTTAAATAAATAAATAAATAAAATAAAAATAAATTGAAACTGTTGTGATCTCTTTTTTTTCTTTTTTACTATAAATAAAATGACATTTATTGGTAATGTTCTATGGTGTTGAGAATAAGAGTTTCAGTGCATAATTATAGGATATTCCAGAAGCTTTTTAAAATAGTTAAAACACTTGGATATTGTTACTGAAAAGACTTTGTATAACTATCAAACATATATAAAATAATTTACTTTTCCCATAAATAGTTGGCTGCCAAAAAAATATAAATAGGAGTTGTCATTACAAGTACAGGTTTAAAAATACTTGTATATTTAGATAATATGTATTTATTAGTTTGTTCAATATTAATATAGTTCAACATAAATAAACCTTTTTTTTTAATAGCTACTTTGATGCTAAACATTACAACTCCAGGAGTCTTTATTGTGGACCTTACAATTAAAAACTTTCAATGTGTTTTCTTAAACTGCTAGAATTTGACTTCATAACCAGTTCTATTCAGTTCAATTCACATTTATTTGTATAGTGCTTTTCACGATACATATCGTTTCAAAGCAGCTTTACAGAGAATGCATGTCAACATTACAATTTAGAGAACGTAATTAGGTAATGTAATAATTTAGGCAATTAATTTACAATCACTGTTAGCAGTTTAACTGAAGGTAGAAGCAATGAACTCTAGAGGAATGGTGAGCAGAACTGAACTGAGACCTGCTGAACAACCAGACACCAGCTGCTCTTTCATCATCTCCAGGGGCCAGTTGTTCAAACGTAATCTGATCGGATTTTGGCTATCGGATTGGATAAAATCTTGAAAATGGGTTGTTCAAAAGGAAAAAAGGATTCTGAAATCAAATTAGATCACAAAATCCAATCTTGGTTTTGATCTGGATAAAACCTTCAGTTTGTGTTGTTCAAAACTTGTCAGTAGGATTTGGATAACTTTGATCCAAAAAAACAGGATTATACTGATCCCAACAGAAGGGTGGATTTCAGGAACAAAAATGTGATAAAACTTTAAAACTGGTCAAAAAATACAACTTTTATATCATATAATATACATACACACTTTTTTATTTTGCTCTTGATTAGTTTAAGTGTTAAAAGTAATAAATTAGAAGTAGACATTAGCCTACATATTTAGCCTTTCGGTAACCTACTGTAAAGTTAAAAAGAGATTTTGGTGCCATAAAACAATCCTCAAACAGCTGTAAATATCCAACAAATATATTATATTTAATTCAAAACTCATATTCTTTCTATCAGCATGTCCCTTTAGGGGCTCCGTAAAGCACTGGTAATCCAGATTTGGTTATCTGGAAAAGTGTGTATCTGGATCACAGTGATCCAATCTAATTTTTCTTTGAAAAACCAGCACAAAAGTAAGATGGATTACCTGATCCTGGATGGCAAAACATGGGATTTCCAAATCCAGATCATTCTGATCCAGATTAAACTTTTTGAACAACTGGCCCCTGGAGTTCCTGGAAGGTCACATGATTAGTGATGGGGAGCCGACTCCAAAAGAGTCGATTAGAGTCTGAATAGCCCAGAGTCAGGGTCGACTCCAGCACAGGAATCGACTCTCTGTGTCGACTCTGTTGCTGTGTCCGGAATCGCTCACTTGTTTACTGATTCTTGAATCCATAGCCTACATAATGCATGCTTTTAAGCTAAAAGCCCTGAGGGATGTTATTTTGTGGAGTTTTTTCATGATGATCTCACAGGAGTTTTTTCTCAATGGCTGAAGCTGACGCTCATATTTCAATGAAAAGGTAACGACTCTGTTTTTCATATTCATAACTCCCGACGCATATTAACAAATAACGGTCACTATACGATATTAAGAGTAAAATAAAGATTAAAAATTGAAGCTCGAGCCTTAGATCTTTTCAATGATGTATAGTGTAATACAGTTCGTATATACGGGAAGAAGGAGGCGGGAACCGGCGAACATTCAACAAAACTTTAATACCAAAATAAACAAAGAACAAAACGAAAGTAATGCTGGCAGACCCTCGCGGACGTCTGCCGGACACACAAACATAATAAAATATAACATAATATCCAGGCCTGGTCCTCTCTCGTCCTTCACTGTCGTCGCTCCTCCATTTATGCTCCCGGAGCTCTTCCGTGAGAGACTCAAGGCTCAAAGAGAACTAAGACTCAAAGCCTCCCAGGTGGGGCTAATTAACTCTTGCGCCACCGGCCTCGCGCCGTTCCCTCACGGTTCTCGCCTGCCCTGGTTGCAACATATAGTTTGTCAAGGTAATTGCATTACATCTAACAGTAAATTTGAGCTCATTTAAACAAAGAAGTTTCAGTGCATCGGTGTCCTCGCGCAGGTTACGCAAAAATATCTAAATTTGTGTTCTGAAGATGAACAAAGGTCTTACGGGCGTGGAACGGCATGAGGGTGAGTAATAAATTACATTATTTTCATTTTTGGATGAACTAACCCTTACTAACCCTTTTGGATGAACTAACCCTTACTAACCCTTTTGGATGAACTAACCCTTTAAGCCCGAATTGTGCACCCTCCCACGAAATTGTTTTTATTATTAAATTACTATGTAACCACTGACAGGAATAACAGAAAATAGGTATAATTTTAAACCTTAGAACCTCAGCTTTTGTTTCATTTTGTTCAACTCTTAACAAGCGCTGATATTATGTTTATATATTCTTGCAATATTTCTTATTCTTAGGTCGTTTTGGTGAAAGCATAGACATCCTATTTGGAAGATGAAGCTGAACTGACTGTCCTCAAAGACCTGTTGTTTCCTTGCCGGGCCCCTCCGCTGAAATGCAAATGCACCATAGAGGAGATTAAAAAATTACAACAAGTATGTACTTTATTATTTTATGTGGTTTTAACTTAATCTAAATTCTACCTTTTTTCTATCATTTTTAATTAATGTCTTTCTTATTAATGTTTTCTCAGGTTGGTGGACTTACTGGACGCGTAGTGCACCTGACCGTCTTAACCAAGACCGTTGAATTCCAAGGACGACAACTAGAAACACAAAGTGCTACACTAGAAGACATCACCGGAAACATTCGTGTCCAACTATGGGAAGCTCAAGTAGGCTTACTTTCATACGGTAAAACCTAACCTAAAACCCAGTTCACACAATTATGCACAAGAGAATTCAACAGATAATTCTTTTGAAACGAAAGAAGATCCAGTAACATCAATCTGCGGAACCATTAACCGGGCCGAGGTCACTGTGTCATGCAACTGCAGATTCTGGCAACTGCACTTTGAGCTGAAAAACAAGTTCCACAGATGTGAAAACTGCAAGATGCTGCAAACAATGGGAATCTACAAGGCAACTGCCACTGCCCATGTCAATGTGTCTGGAGATCACAGAGACTGCAGCTTAAACATAAACAATTCTGTCCTACAAAAGTTCCTGACAAATTTACAACTCACCCACCTTCTGGAAGATGGACAGGACATAGAGGAATACTTTCTCGAACGCAGATCCATGAAACTAAACATCCAAAATGACACTGTGCTTGAGATGCGCAAACTCCCCGAAGCTACTGCTACTACACCGGAATCTGAATCCTCTGTGCCTGTAGATGCGCATGTCACAGAAGGTATTGCAAAGTAGGCCACGATTGTTTAATGTTAAAGATTTTGTTCATGTTAATTCAACAGTTTCACTGTTCAAATGTTTCACGTGCTAGACTATTTCAAGTTCCTTTTTGTAGTTCTCTATTTTTCTTTTTGTTCTATTAGCCGAAGCAATTTTTATGTATTTTCAGCATTATTCTATGTTTCTGTAAAATGTTTTTGCTATTAGCATTTTTATAATTAGGCTACTCTATTTCTTTTAAAAATGTTCTTAAAACTACTTATTTGCTTGTAATTTTTACACATTGTAATAAATAGTTATTTTGTACAACTATTATCTCTGGCTGTTATTACATTACATGTATTTTCTAGACATAGCCTATTTTAACTTACAGTGGGGTTACAGTCACACTTTAAGAAATACGGTACTGTATTAATGTGAATTTAACTTTGACAAATCTTTTGCACATACTTTAATTATACGTTGAATTTTAGAAATGATACTAGACTAAAACTACGTTCCTTTGTGAAAAAGTTGTCAACTGTAGGCTACCATAAAAAGTGTCATTACTGAAACTCATACAAATGACTAGAAAGACTATTAAAAGAATCACCTGTTGTCTAAACGAAAAGTTTAACCCACTTGAAATAAGATGTTCTCGCTTCAACTAAAATGGTAACAAAATTTAATTACAAAAGTTAGACAGTATCACAAGCGTCAGCCGTAATTCATCTGTAAAAGCAGGTTGAACAGAACCCCAACAAAATATTCATCCGAATGTGATACACTCAAATGTACATTTTGGATATTGTTATTTAAAATATATATATATCTTCCGTATTCTGTTTTTCATTTTACATATATTTTATATGTAAAATGGTATAACCGCTGCTCTGTCATGCAAAAGTTTTGGCTACACATCTATATTAGGGAGGACTCGCTGTTTGTTCATATTAAACCTCATAAAAGGGGCTTCCTGTCTTGCTAGGTGTGTAAAATAACCAACCCACAAAGTAGTTAAAAATATGCAAAGAGATATATTCAAGAGAATTAATAGTTGAATGTCTCACATTAGGGTGACCAAACATACTGTTTTCCCAGGACATGTCCTGTTTTCACGTCCTGTCCTGGCCGTCCTGGTTGTTTTTTATAAAGTGATTAAAATGTCCTGGTTTTGTCCATTGTTTTTCATTGGGCCATTAAATTGATCACCCATAGTGATCAAGAAGTTTTTTAAAAACGACTTCAGTGAGATTTACCTGTGGCACATGCACTCACTCATGTCTGTGTTCCACACCCACATTCAACAATAGTAAAAGGAGAACTCCATCATGGAGGTGAAGAAAATATTGAACAGTATGTAAGAGCAACAATTTCATGACCCTTAAAGTTAAGGGACTACTGGCAGAAAAATTGCAGCAATGGACTTGGTGAGGGCTGCGACAAGTTCTGTGCTGATGTTCAAGGCCTGTACAGTGCATGTCTGGAGTAAAAGAGTTCTTAACATTTATGTGGATGGATATGAGTGAGCCACTAGATTGGAAAGATGTGGAGGCCTGCATAAAGGGAGTACCAGTTAATGATGTCAAGTGTTTTGACCAGGTCGCCAATCTGAAGAAATTCATAGAAAGGTGCAACAGTGATGAGGAGTTCATTGGCCTGCAGGTGCACCAGAAGTGGACCAAATACTTTGAGAAGGCCAAAAGCATTGCATGCTACTCAGAACTACTGAAGATTGCACAGTTTGTCTTTGCACTTCCCTCTCACAATGCAAATGTTGAGAGGGTTTTCTCACTGATGCAGAGCCCGTGGACAAATGAGAGGAACCAGCTCTCTGTTGAGTGATTGAAAGGGATTCTATTTGTGCAATACAACTTCAAAGACACTTCTTGCAAAGACATTCATGCTTATTTGTTAAGCAACAAAAAACTGCTGGGAAAGATGAGCAAACAAGGAGGATGAGGAAGAAAAACAGGAAAACGAGGATGAAGAAGTAAACTAAAGATATAGAATTTTGTTTTGTTAGTTTTTGTAAGTTTGTGAGAGCTATTTTTGTTAAATTTGGATTGCTAATATAGCAGAGGTATTATTTTTAGTTATTTATTATTTATGTATTTTTCTAATACAGATGAGACATTATTTCTATCATTATTTAATTCGTTATTTTTGAAACTTGTCATAATAAAACATGTTGAGTAACCTCTGAGAAGCCTATCTGAATTTGTGTTTTTGGTTATAGATAGTATTTTGTAATATAACAATTTTCTATCCATACAGAGGAGGCATACGTTAAATGTGTTGAAATTATAAGGCATCTTTGAGTAAACTTTGAGTATCATTTGAGAATCTCATTGCCGGGCCGAGTGTCCTGGTTTTTGTAATCAAAATATGGTCACCCTAATCAGGGCTCGACATTAAGACTTGTCATTTCCTTCAGACAAGTAATTTGGTCATTTACTTGCCAGAGTAAAAAAAGCTTGTCCAGATTTTTTTTTTTTTTTGTGGTTTTTCTCCCTGACAAACGTTAATGTCGTACCCTGCTACATCTTCCTAGTTTATGTTATAGTTGAATAGTTAACATGCTAAATGTTGCTTACAGATTCAATTGACAAAATAAGAGAAAAGTGGGAAAGGTCATGTGTGACATCAGAAAATATTGTGCAGTGCCTGGACTCAACAGTAACACAACAACATGAAAGTAACTGTGTTCATTATAATGCCTGATCTGATATTAATGATTCATGAGCAGTGCGCGCTGAAGCTGTCAATCAAACAGCACAAGTTTATCTATGACTGATGCGCAAAACTCCCGTTGTATTCCTTTCATGCCACTCTCTAAATATAATGCCATAGATCTAAATGTAATGCAACACTTTTCACGATAAGTTAACCTTGAGAGCTGTAATAGTAAAAACGTGCCAAAAGAGAGAATGATACATGGGTATTTCATATGCAAAGATGTAAGCCAATCACAGCAGTGGGCGTTTACACTGAAGTCTCACAGCAGACACACCCCTTTAAACAGAGCGTTCAAACCAGAGGATAAAATCAGGGTAGGAAAAATGCCTTTTATTTATAAATGCAATTTTGGATGTAAAAAGCATATTATGTATAATAATACATATATATTATTGATGCATATTATAAGTGCACCCCAGGAAACATTATAAAACAATAAACCAATGCAGTTCATGACCCCTTTAAAATAAATCTAAATGTTCAGTGGGATTCTGAGAATCCAATAAGATCCAACAGGGCAAAGTGAAATTCCAATAGGATCTTTGACAAGGGTTTACCCTTGCATTGCAAACAATCGGAGACCATCTTCAAACTGTGCGGCACTTCATTTTAAATTTTGAGAATCCACTGGAGTTACAAGGTTTAGTCACAACTAGTGATGGGTCGTTCACGAACTTCAGACAAGTAATTTGGTCATTTACTTGCCAGAGTAAAAAAAGCTTGTCCAGATTTTTTTTTTTTTTTTGTGGTTTTTCTCCCTGACAAACGTTAATGTCGTACCCTGCTACATCTTCCTAGTTTATGTTATAGTTGAATAGTTAACATGCTAAATGTTGCTTACAGATTCAATTGACAAAATAAGAGAAAAGTGGGAAAGGTCATGTGTGACATCAGAAAATATTGTGCAGTGCCTGGACTCAACAGTAACACAACAACATGAAAGTAACTGTGTTCATTATAATGCCTGATCTGATATTAATGATTCATGAGCAGTGCGCGCTGAAGCTGTCAATCAAACAGCACAAGTTTACCCTTGCATTGCAAACAATCGGAGACCATCTTCAAACTGTGCGGCACTTCATTTTAAATTTTGAGAATCCACTGGAGTTACAAGGTTTAGTCACAACTAGTGATGGGTCGTTCACGAACTCTTTTACGTGAACGTTGGGAGCCTGCTCACATATCTGAAGAGCCGAATCTATTTTTAAAAGTATAGCCTTTAGAAATTGAATCATTATGTAATGAATGATTTTAATTTTGTTTAAAACAATAGACTAATAATTCAAAGAACAACACAAAAATTATAATTATATAAGCCTAGGCGCACACACTCATTAGTTTTGACTATCTGATCAGCCTCACGGTCTGTTCCTGTCAATCATACACGCTGTGTCAACCAATTATACTGCGAGGGAGAGCCTGTGATTGGCTAACATCTTTGCATATGAAATACCCAAGTATCATTCTCTCTTTTGGCACGTTTTTACTATTACAGCTCTCTCTCTCACACACAGACAGAGTAGCCTAGACGAAACTCAGAGGAGAGGGAAAAACAGCTGTAAAAAAACAAAAGCAGCAAAATAAGTCGGAAGCACAGCGGCATTTGGAATTTAATGATGTAGGCAATGTGAAAGCACAGTGTAGAATTTGCCAAATAAAAATTTCTTTTAAAGCCGGTTCTGAACTCTGCACCCAACTGTGAAGCTAGCGGAGCTTCGACAAACTACCGGTCCTGCTAGTGATGGCGACTGGAGCCAGCACCTCTGCAGTTGGAGATGTATCCACTCAGTTAAGCAGGCCTACTCCACGACCCACAGCAACGCAGTCTTACATAATGGACCAGTTTATGCAAAAGTCAATGCCTGTAGAAAAACAAGGCCAAATTGATATTGCATTGGCTAAAATGTTTGCCACCGATTTCCAGCCATTTTCAATCGTGGAGGACAGAGGTTTTAGAAATTATAGCAGGAGTTTACATCCAATGTACACAATTCCAAGCAGGAAAGTAATTTGAAAATCACTTATTCCACAACTGTATGAGAGCACACGGGCTTCAGTGCAGGAAAGAGTCAAAAAAGCTACTGCAGTTTGCCTTACCACTGACTGCTGGACATCAAGAATGACCACTAATTACATGTCAGTTACATGTCACTTCATTGAAGATTTTTCAGTGTCTAGCTGTCTTCTGGATTGCTTTGAGTTCAGCGACAGACACACCTCAGAGAACTTGGCAGAGGAACTGTTGAGAGTGGCAAAAGAATGGGATGTAGATGGAAAAGTGGTCTGTTGTGTTACTGACAATGCAGCTAACATAACCAAAGCTGTGAAAATTTTAAAGTGGACCCATCATCCATCCCTGTGTCTCAATCAGCTCCCTAGTTCAGTAGTCAGGGCACTGACCAGGTAGTCGGCCATTTTAAGGGCTGTCTCAATCGTAGAATCCTTCCAGGGCACTGAAACGTTCGCTCCCTGAAAAGTCCCATAATGCACCGTGAAAACCAGGGAGCATCGATGCTCACTATGCTCCCTTAACGGAAGTTCTGAAGCGCGAAACTTGAATCACGTGAGCCAACTCACTACACATAACGATCATAACGATACGTGATAGATGTTTTTAAAAATACAAACCGTTATTTTATTATATTTCAGCATAAACATACATCACTAGACAGGTAATGAACATAATCTAGCTAACATTTATAATTTATTCACGGCTGAAATGTTGCACGTATATGTAACAAGCAAATAATTAATCATAATGTACTTTAAATAACATTACAAGTAATGTCAGAAAATATCAGCTCTGTTGTTGTTCATAAATACCAGTAGTGATGTTGTACAATGAGGACCTTGTCATGTCGCCGGAAATAGAGTCATAAGTGTCCCAATGTGTAGTGAACCAGCATCTTTAACTGTCCTTACCAGTGCCCGAATTTGTGTACACGATATACTGATTCACGAGCTCGGGAGCTAGGGAACTGATTGAGACACACCCCATGTCTTGCCCACACAATCAACCTGATTGTAAGAGATGCTGTGAAGGTGATTAAGCCCACTGTGGACAAAGTGAAAGCAGCTGTGGAATATGTCCACAGGAGCACAGTGGGTGCTGAAAAACTAAGGTCTACACAACGCCAGAGCTAAGGCCTTACAAGACTGCCCTACAAGGTGGAATTCAACATTTTATATGTTGAAATGGTTTCTTAAGTCAAAGGATGCTATCATCTCTACCCTGGCCATTGTCAGTGCACCTGTTGATCCTCTGACCCAAGAGGAATGGGAGGTGGTGGAGGAGGTGTGCAGAGTCCTGGAGCCCTTTGAGCAGGCTACTGTGGAGATCAGTGGAGAGAGGTACAGTAAGCAGTTATTTCTACATTTTATCCTGTATTTTAATATATATATATATATATATATATATATATATATATATATATATATATATACACAGGTCCTTCTCAAAAAATTAGCATATTGTGATAAAGTTCATTATTTTCCATAATATAATGATAAAAATTAAACTTTCATATATTTTAGATTCATTGAACACCAACTGAAATATTTCAGGTCTTTTATTGTTTTAATACTGATGATTTTGGCATACAGCTCATGAAAACCCAAAATCTCAAAAAATTTGCATATTTCATCCGACCAATAAAAGAAAAGTGTTTTTAATACAAAAAAAGTCAACCTTCAAATAATTATGTTCAGTTATGCACTCAATACTTGGTCGGGAATCCTTTTGCAGAAATGACTGCTTCAATGCGGCGTGGCATGGAGGCAATCAGCCTGTGGCACTGCTGAGGTGTTATGGAGGCCCAGGATGCTTCAATAGCGGCCTTAAGCTCATCCAGAGTGTTGGGTCTTGCGTCTCTCAACTTTCTCTTCACAATATCCCACAGATTCTCTATGGGGTTCAGGTCAGGAGAGTTGGCAGGCCAATTGAGCACAGTAATACCATGGTCAGTAAACCATTTACCAGTGGTTTTGGCACTGTGAGCAGGTGCCAGGTCGTGCTGAAAAACGAAATCTTCATCTCCATAAAGCTTTTCAGCAGATGGAAGCATGAAGTGCTCCAAAATCTCCTGATAGCTAGCTGCATTGACCCTGCCCTTGATAAAACACAGTGGACCAACACCAGCAGCTGACATGGCACCCCAGACCATCACTGACTGTGGGTACTTGACACTGGACTTCAGGCATTTTGGCATTTCCTTCTCCCCAGTCTTCCTCCAGACTCTGGCACCTTGATTTCCGAATGACATGCAAAACTGAGCAACAGTCCAGTGCTGCTTCTCTGTAGCCCAGGTCAGGCGCTTCTGCTGCTGTTTCTGGTTCAAAAGTGGCTTGACCTGGGGAATGCGGCACCTGTAGCCCATTTCCTGCACACGCCTGTGCACGGTGGCTCTGGATGTTTCTACTCCAGACTCAGTCCACTGCTTCCGCAGGTCCCCCAAGGTCTGGAATCGGTCCTTCTCCACAATCTTCCTCAGGGTCCGGTCACCTCTTCTCGTTGTGCAGCGTTTTTTGCCACACTTTTTCCTTCCCACAGACTTCCCACTGAGGTGCCTTGATACAGCACTTAAGCAATTAAATTTTTGTACTCATTTTTCTGTTATTTTCGCGAGCTACTGGAACAGTGATAAAGATCGACCAGTCGATCGCGATCGACGGGTTGGCGACCACTGCTCTATACATTTTAGCTGGACAGCATGTACTATAATGTAATGTAACTGAGAAATATTCACACATTAACAGAAATCTTGAAATTAAATTCACCTGTGTGACTGTACCAGGGAACAAGTCACCATCTTATTCAACCAGGACCCACAGTCCAACCTCTATGGTGGCCTCTGTTCTGTCAGTTCTCCAAGTACCTTAGCAACCACCCAGGTTACCATAGCAAGCACCCAGAACACCCTAGCAACCGCCTAGAAACACCTTAGCATCTACCCCAAGTACCTTAGAAACCGCCTAGCAACCGAGGGGCGAGTTGTGCCACTGCAAGCACCATTCACATTTTCTTCAGGAAATGTACATTCTTCATTTCCAAAGGAATTTTCTGTCTCACTTAATGAAGATGTTGGGGTTAGATCTAGAAGTGCTTGCTCTTGCTTTTTTTTTTTTTTTTTCTGTAATATTTTGCCGAATTTTTCTTCCAAATTTTTTTTTTCTCTCATGCTGTCTACTTGTGAGGTCCTGAGTAGTCTTAATTTTACCATTTTCTTTACGTTTTCGATACCTGAAAAAGAAAAACATTAATGAAAGGTGAAATGCAGTAAGCACTGACATAAATACAAACTTTGGACTATGATCAAAATTGCACACAATTTTTTATTTAGGAATGGTAGGTGTGTGTCTGTGTGTGATGTGTGTGAAAGAGAGTGTGTGTATCTACAATATAGTGTATACTGTACAATTATGTCAGCCTTCACATTTGCATGTCAGCATCTGTGTGTGTGTGTACTTATGTTTCTGTGCTCGTGCGTGTGTCTGTGTGGGAATGAGTGCAAGTGTTGGTCAAAACAATTAATCCAAGTTATATTTTCTCCCTATTATCACCCTGTCCCCTGACCTTTCTCTCTCCTTTCTTCTGTACTCCTCAAGTAACACTGGATTACTGTATATTTTTTCCCTATGCTTTGCCAGCCTGTCTTTCGCTGATGCCCTTTTCTTTTCAACTGATGCTTGCCTGTAACAAAATATACAGTACCCATCTTGATTGAATGTAACATTTTGTAAAAAAGACAGAAATACATTGCTTCACAGTAAAAATATTAAATAATATTACATTTATAGTAGGTGGCCTATACTGCTTTTTGTGGAAGCACTTCATAAAAATGAAAAATTAGTGACCCCTGCTGAGGGGGTTGTAATAGCTATTTTGTTTACGCAATCTGTTCAATAAGTGTTTAAGGCAAATATCAAGTTATATTGAAATTAGCAAGAGTTATAGTGCACGTTCCTCCTTCATAAGTCTGTTTCTCACTACCGAAACATTGAGTATCTCCACCGCAACAGGCCTTCAATTGTTGCGGTGAATGATAATGGTGTTGCGGAGGATGAGCGACCTTAAACATTTTTGCTTACTGTGGAAGCTAAATGAGGGTTAGCTAAACTTTCCCTCTCTTTTTATATTTAGACCATAATGGGGTATATAGTTAGCCTGGTAATACCAGACTCTGCTACTTCACTTTGCTTCGTAGACAGAGTCTGGAATGGCATAATAGAGAAGTGTTTTCTCTCTCGCTAGGGGGCGCTTGTCTGAAGTTTAAAATCATTGGTTACCCGTAAGCCAATCAGATACGTTTAGTTATGACGTATGTTATGGGCCTGTACAGCCCGCATCGAAGCACAGACATCATGCATCGAACTCAAATCTATGATTGAACTTCCACTGTAAACCTGTTGTAAACACATGATGATGCGAGCGAAATACCGGAGTGAACATGGCTGTAAACGACTTTTGCAGATTATGTGAAGTTAATGCATCCCGAAGTTTGCATCCCGTGTCTCGTTTCCCATTTCCGCGGTCGTTTCGGTTTTCGATTTCTCTAACCTACAATGTAAAACTCGGCGCTTAGCATCTACGTCACGGCTCTCAGCCCGCCCTCTGTTCGTTGATTGGCCCGGCTGTTTCCAGACCGGTGGAAAACAGAAAGCTCTTACGCTGTATCAGACTGAGTACAGAAGCGAAATTAAATTGAGCGGAAGTAGGAAGTCTGACGTAGTCAGGCTAGTATATAGTAATCAAAAAATTAAAACAGCAACATTTTGTAAAACTTCACAAACACATGTTTCGGTAATGAGAACTTAAAAAGTTGTGTAGGTACTATGACAAACAAAATTTTAACTTTTATCAAGAGAAAAAAAATAAGAACTGCTTACCTGATAGCCATCTTGAGTGTCACAGTCAATTATGTCCCTTCCAGCAAAACTCCTTGAAAATGTTAGTTCCTTGAGGACTTAAACAATGATTGAAAATTGTTGCGGAGGATGAGAAAATTGGTCTTGGACACATTTATATTCCTTATTATTTTTACTACATTTACCAATGATCACCAAATACCACATGTTTATTTACTGTAAATGTTTATAGTATAACATGCACTGAAGCTTTTTATTTTTTATATTTTTTAATTATAAAAAATTCCACCTCAAAGAACCCAAATCTAGTCATGGACACGTTGCGGTAATGAGAAATTTTCCCTTAAATGTGAAAAGAAAAAAAAAAAAAATTGGTATTTATGATGTAATTTGAAATCATGTGCAAAATAGTAGATTAAGAGATGTTTATAACTGTATCCTTCTTATTTTGATAGCATTTACATTTATCATCAAAATGAAGAGTTTGGTTCCAAAACGCGATAAACGCCATTTTCAAAAAAATTGAGTTTCCACCAAAATCAGTATTGTATCTGGTAGGTATTGAAAAGTCATTTATTAATTTTGCGCAAAAATGCGATATCCGTCGTGTTATTCTGTCATGTTTTCTCCCTTTCTTTCCAAAACGCGACAAACGCCAGTCTCCTTTTTCTGCAGAACGCGATATATCCGCTCAACCAATCACAGCGCACCATTCCACGCACTGTAAACATTGAAGGCTTTTTAAAAAAATCCATTTTAATACCAATGTACTCGGCAAATGTGTTTATTTAACCATGAGGTGGCGCCAGATACTCTTTAATCGGTAATGATAAATAATTCATAAGATGACCTGTTGAATTCATTTTGGGAGCGACGGCTGAATGTATTTTTACTCAAATGCGTATATAAGATTAATATTGGCAAAGTTTAGACTCTGTCATATATGTGAATCAACTTACTTTGTTGTGTATTTTCAATTTGAAAAATAACTTTTATATTGATGGATTAATTGCATTTTGAAAAAAAAAGTGTCATGGATTTATTGCATTTTGGGAAAAAAATAAAACGTTTGTATAATAAACTTTTTAAAATCAAAATGTAGATTTGAACTTTTAATGGTTTTATAACCAAATATGCTATGTGAATGTTTGGAATAGAAAATAGTGGTTTTCATCTTGTCACTTTCTTGGTAAAGAAAACACATTTTTACTCAAATTAATCAAAATGGAGTTATTGCGTTTTGGAACCAAACTCTTCAAATGTTTCATGACACCTCATAAGTCTAATTTCGCGAGAATCACCCATTTGTAGTTGAATCTACAGTAACTTTACCTGAAAGATCCTGCCGATCTTGTCAGTTGTAAGGTCATTTTCTTTTAAAGTGATTCACTTGTTCCCTCTAAAGAACACAAAACTTTCCATTGTGATCGATTGTCAGACAGTGATGGTCGCGTGCGCTCTTTCATCAGTGTTGCCAGGTATATGGTTTCCCGCTTGAATATTCCTCCTTCCCTCCCTGAATGTGGAACGGAATATTTACCACCCAAAAATGCTAATTTTACTCCCCGAAAAGTTATTACATTTTTTTATTTATTTTTTTAGAAGGGGAACACCTCTGGAATTCAGTTGGGATAATGATGGCCGTTTTGTGGCTAGATTGATCAGCAATTGGGAGGGTGTTGTTATGCAGACTCGGCAACCCTGTTTCACAGCTACATCCGGGTCATGCCAAATTGGATAACTAAATATCAAAATCAGATTTGTGGTGAATCAGGGTATCTTCCGTTCATTCATGTTTTGATTTGATATTGAAATCAGAAAAATGAGAAAACCGCACCTTTTTTCGTTTTTCATTTTTAAAACGAAAACGAAAAAACAAAAAACTGACTTGATTTTTCTTTTTTCGTTCTGGGGTTGGAAACAAATAAGCAGTTTGAATATTCGATCTCTACATGTGGGCGGGAATGAAACGCCTCTTTCCGCTGATTGGTCAAGGAGACGTCAAACCATGTCGTCATCAGTTGTTCATCGGTTCCGCTCAACAGAATAAAAGTCCCTCGCTATACAGCTGTACGGATTCTTAACGCGTTTATTCTACATTTAATCTCTTTCTAGTGAATTCTAGCCAGACTAGTGAATGGCTTGACACAAATCGTTCTGATGAAGAGTCAGGGCTTCATTCTGTATAGACATTAATTCATCACGTGAAATATTAGTTTATCTCATAAATATTAATTTACTTTGCAGCTGCACACTACCCCCAGGCAGCCTACAACTTCGATACATTGAGTGTAAAAATGTATTTTGTTTTACACAACATGGGATGGATTTGAAATGATAGATAGGCTATGAAATTATATATATATATATATATATATATATATATATATATATATATATATATATATATATATATATATATGTGTGTGTGTGTATTTAACAGTCACAGCATATCTATTAGGCCTATTTTGAGTTTTGTTTTCATAGAGAAGTGTAGGACATGTCAAATATTCAGGTAATCCTTCTGTTTCATAATACATGTATAGGCAACATGCTATTTTTTCCTTTTCTTAAAGTTATAACTTTTGTTTAAGGCAATATTCTGAGTTTATTTCATTAATATTGAGTATTAATGAATGTCAGACAAAACGGTGTTTTATTTTCTCTGCCAACTAAACTTCCAATGCATATCAGAAATGTTGTGTGACTGACTCGTAGCACACTGAGCAGTGTTTCATTCCTGAATGTCTTTGAACAAATCAGTTGACTGAGTGATTCAATGGCCCAAAAGATTGTAGAGATCCAATTGATATATTCTTGAATGAATCAGCGTTTTGAACGAATAGCTTAAATAAATGACTCAATGATTAGCACAATGACTTGCTGACACCTACTGGCAACATTAATTTCATAATCCAGTTATCGTTTAATTTTGTCATTTAAAATTTTCTGTATTCAAAATGATGTTTAAAACATTAATATGATTACATTATGCAATTGTAATTCCTACACATATACTGCCCTCTCTGAGCAATCTAACTCATAAATCTAAAAGCAACTGCAGGTGGTGCTTCTTTGACACCTCTGCAAGCCTTTGTTTGATACTGATTTAATTGGTAACAACCTGTAGCATCATTTTATTGTAATTTAAATGACTAAATTTAAGAACTTAACATTAAAGAAAGCATACATATTTAATAAGATTAGGAAAAATCCTAAAATCCCCTGAAAATCAATTAATCAACTAAATCAATTACAGTTAATTTCTGACACAGACAGATAGCAATAAATAGGCTATAAAAATACTCTTTATCTTATTATTGTTAGTGTTATTTCAGGGTTTTGATATATATCCTAATATTGATAAAGTAGGCTATAATTGATATCTTCTTAAGAGAGCACTATAACGGTTATTTTTAACACTGTTTTAACATTTTTCCCTTTATTTAATTATTTTAAAATGTGTGATAGCCTATTTCGAATTGGCATAAACGAGTTCACCTCCGTCAAATCATCCAATTCGCATTTTAAGTCCATCTCTCTATAGCACCGCTTTGATGAACTAATAACATGTAATATATTTCATATCTGTCATATTTCAAATTCATCCCATGTCCAAAACTCAGGGTGTTGTCTAAAACAAAAGTTATGACTGCTGCATATTTACATCGATAGGCTACTGATTTGCACTTTTTTAATTCAGTGTATACCTATACATTCGCTGGCCAGTGCGTTGAGCAGCTTCGCTAGATTTTTATATTTGGTCACTTCAATAAAACAGGCATTGTGCCAACGTTGTAGAATGGGGGTAATTGTGTGCAGCTGCAAAGAAAATTTTTTGCCAATTTTTTGTTTTTTCGTTTTCATTTTGAAAATGAAAAACGAAAAAAAAGTGCGGTTTTCTCATTTTTCTGATTTCAATATCAAATCAAAACATGAATGAACGGAAGATACCCTGATTGTGGTGGAGGCGTTTTTCGTATTTCCCATTTTCAATTTGAGCATGTAATCGAAAATACAAAAAAACAGTCATTATTTGTTTTTTAAATATTGTATTTGTAAACGAATAAGGAAATAAGTCCTTTTTCAATTTTCCGAATTTGATTTCTTAATTGAATATGAAAAGAACGAATGATACACGGATTTCAGACCTGCAATGGACAGTTCCATTGAGTAAAACAGAAATGGAAAGTGTCATTAAAACAGAAGTCAATAAGTTATGGCAAGGACAATGGTAAAAGGAGACCAAAGGTCTTTTTTTATATAAAGTACAAAAGCAAGTGACAACAAGGAGGCAGGGTGGTTGGAAGCAAAGACTAAGAATTGGACATAGCCTACAGGTCTCAATCATAATCTCAGTCACTTAGGGAAACACACAACAGGACTGTGCATAAATTGTGACAAAAGAGAGACTGTAGAACATGTATTGCTAGAGTGTGAAGCATACAGGACAGAGAGAACCATACTGTTAGAAAAAGTCAAAGAATTAGGATATACATTTGTCAATAAAGGATTTACTTTCTTTTTATACAACAAAACCATCAGCATGGCTAGTTCTCATGAGATACTTAAAAACTCATGTAACTTATGTACATACAGGTGCTGGTCATATAATTAGAATATCATCAAAAAGTTGATTTATTTCACTAATTCCATTCAAAAAGTGAAACTTGTATATTATATTCGTTCATTACACACAGACTGATATATTTCAAATGTTTATTTCTTTTAATTTTCATTATTATAACTGACAACTAAGGAAAATCCCAAATTCAGTGTCTAAATTAGAATAGTATTTAAGACCAATACAAAGAAAGGATTTTTAGAAATCTTGGCCAACTGAAAAGTATGAACATGAAAAGTATGAGCATGTACAGCACTCAATACTTAGTTGGGGCTCCTTTTGCCTGAATTACTGCAGCAATGCGGCATGGCATGGAGTTCCAAAGGAAATGCAAAATTTACTTTCATCAGAGAACATAACTTTGGACCACTCAGCAGCGGTCCAGTCCTTTTGTCTTTAGCCCAGGCAAGATGCTTCTGACGCTGTCTGTTCAAGAGTGGCTTGACACAAGGAATGTGACAGCTGAAACCCATGTCTTGCATACATCTGTGTGTAGTGGTTCTTGAAGCACTGACTCCAGCTGCAGTCCACTCTTTGTGTATCTCCCCCACATTTTTGAATGGGTTTTGTTTCACAATCCTCTCCAGGGTGCGGTTATCCCTATTGCTTGTACACTTTTTTCTATCACATCTTTTCCTTCCCTTCGCCTCTCTATTAATGTGCTTGGACACAGAGCTCTGTGAACAGCCAGCCTCTTTTGCAATGACCTTTTGTGTCTTGCCCTCCTTGTGCAAGGTGTCAATGGTCATCTTTTGGACAACTGTCAGGTCAGCAGTCTTCCCCATGATTGTGTAGCCTACAGAACTAGACTGAGAGACCATTTAAAGGCCTTTGCAGGTGTTTTGAGTTAATTAGCTGATTAGAGTGTGGCACCAGGTGTCTTCAATATTGAACCTTTTCACAGTATTCTAATTTTCTGAGATGCTGAATTTGGGATTTTCCTTAGTTGTCAGTTATAATCATCAAAATTAAAATAAATAAACATTTGAAATATATCAGTCTGTGTGTAATTAATGAATATAATATTAGTGAAATAAATCAACTTTTTAATGATATTGTAATTATATGACCAGCACCTGTATATGCTGCCACTGAGCCAAATAATGAGAAAGAACCAAATAGCATATCACAGTTATGCAGATGACACCCAGATTTATCTAGCCCTATCACTTAAAGACTACATTTTATGTGCCTAAACCTCTTTCAGTTAAACAAAGGTAAAACTGAAGTCATTGCATTTGGAAACAAAGATGAAGTTCTCAAAGTGAACGCCTACTGTTACGTTCCACGTATGTTTTGTATTTTTTGTTTTTTCCTCCCTCTCTTTTGTTATCTATTGAGTTATTTAGGTATATCTTATTGGACGGGAAAACCAGCAATCATCCTTGTGATGTTATGATGTTCTGACGTCATGACCAGCGTTCTGCCAATCTGCGGGTGACTGATCGTTTAAAGGGCTTTGTCGGCGTTCCACCTGCAGTAAGCGTTTGGGCTTCGGACCTCACTCACCTTTGTTGAGCCAGAAGCAGCCAGCCAACCTACGAGTCTTTGAACTGTTCACTTAGTCTGTTGTTTACTGAGACGGCATTTCTGTGATTTGTTTGATGCACTCGTGTAATAGTTAACCTGATGGAGTTAGAGCGTGATACAAGTTTCACATGTTCATTGTATGTGCGCATTTGTATGCTGGTGTGAAGTCGTTATCTGTTAACCACTTGATTTGGTCTTGATTGGCAAATAATGATCCCTTTGTTATGTACAGCCCTACTCAGTGTTAATCTCAACCTCACTGACAATTGTTAATTCCGTAGTGCGTGACGGCTCGAACTGGTAGCTAGTACTCTATGTTAGTTAGTGTGTGGGTGTATTTTGGTTATTTATATAGTAAAGTTTAGTTAAGGCGTCACATACGCCAAAGATTTCAGTTTTGTTTCTACATTTTATTTTTAGTAGTTAGTTTAGGGGCGTGGGCGCTAGTTAATGGATTTTGTTTTGATTATTTCTTGATTATTATTTTTTTTGGAAACACCCTCATTTTTTCTTTTATTGAGTTCATGTTTTTATTGTATTGTCTAAATTCTCCCCGTGTCAATAAATATTGGGTTATTTCTGCATCCCTTGTTGTCTGGTCTGTTCTCCCTCACACTGCAACAGCTGCATCTCACCTAAATGTTGCATTCATTCCATTTAACATCTTTAAATACGTAACTGTCACAGACATGGCTTGCGACCATGTATCGATTACCAGGCACTTAACTCCATCACCGTCAAGTTCAGGTACCCCCCTCCTCTCGTCCCAGCGGCCCTGGAACATCTCCGTGGTGCCACTGTGTTCACCAAGTTGGACCTCCGCAGCGCATACAACCTCATCCGGATACGCGAGGGGGAAGAGTGCAAGACCGCCCACCGGCCACTACGAGTACCTGGTGATGCCTGGTACTGCCTGGTCAATGCCTCCTCTGTATTCCGGGACTTCATCCATGAGGTGCTCTAGGAGTTCCTCCACAAATTTGTGCTGGTCTACATTGACAACATCTTGATCTACTCCCGGAGCATGAACCATCAAGAACTGGCCCACACCCACAACAGGAGCTCCAACGTTTCCTCGGCTTCGCCAGTTTCTACAGACGTTTCATCCAGAACTACAGCTCCATCACCAGCCCGCTCACAATCCTCCTCCGCAATAAACCCAAGTCTCTGTCCTGGACTCCAGCTGCCACAGAAGCATTCGACATCCTCAAGAAGGCCTTCACCACCGCTCCTCTCCTGGTCCACCCTGACCCAGACAAACCCTTCATTGTGGAAGTGGATGCCTCCACCACAGGAGTAGGAGCGGTACTCTCACATCAGCAGGGGAATCCGAGCCGCCTCCATCCATGTGCCTTCTCCCGCAAACTCAACCCAACAGAGGTTAACTATGATATCGGCAACTGAGAACTTCTTGCTGTCAAGTTGGCCCTCGAGGAGTGGAGGCATTGGTTGGAGGGAGCCAGACACCCGTTCCTGGTACTAACTGACCATAAAAATCTGGAGTACCTCCAAGCTGCTAAAAGACTCAACCCCAGACAGGCCCATTGGGCGCTGTTCTTCACAAACTTTAACTTCACCATCTCCTACTGATCCGGCTCCAGAAACATTAAAGCAGATGCCTTATCAAGACTTCATGCTCCAGAAGAAAACACAGAAGAACCTGAGTCCATTCTCCCTGAGCAGATAATTGTCAGTCCCATCACCTGGTCCACCGAGACCCTTCCCTCCTCCAATGCCTCCACCAACACTCTGCCGGGTTGCCCACCGGGCTTGCAGTATGTCACCAGGACATGGCTCACTCCACTTATTCACTCTGCCCACTCTTCACTCGGCACTGGCCACCCGGGGGTCAATGAAACCCTCTCGCTGCTGAAGGAGCGCTTCTGGTGGCCCAACATGGCAGCCGATGTCAGAATTTACGTGCAGGGATGAAAGGAATGTGCCTTCTCTAAGAGCCCACGCCATCTACCATCCAGCAAGCTTCTTCCTCTGCCTGTTCCTAATTGACCCTGGTCACACCTAGGATTGGACTTCGTCACTGACCTCCCATTCTCCAATGAATGTACCTGCATACTAGTTGTGGTGGACAGGTTCTCTAAATCCTGTCGTCTCATCGCTCTGAAAGGATTCCCCACTGCTATGGAAACTGCTGAAATCATGTTTAACCATGTGTTCTGATAATACGGTATCCCCGAAGACGTCGTGTCTGATAGAGGACCACAGTTCATCTCCCGAGTGTGGAAGGCTTTCCTCTCGCTCCTAGGTGTTACCGTCAGCCTCTCGTCAGGATACCATCCACAGATGAAAGGGCAGACGGAACGGAAGATTCAAGAGATTGGTCGCTTCCTCCGTACCTTCTGTCATGGCCACCAGGACTCTTGGAACCAGTACCTGGGTTGGGCCGAGTATGTGCAGAACTCCCTTTGCCAACCGACCACCAGACTAACACCCTTCCAGTGCGTACTTGGTTACCAACCCCCACTGTTCCCCTGGACCGGGGAACCATCAGACATACCATCTGTGGATTACTGGTTCTGAGAGAGCGAGAGGGTCTGGGACTCAGCACATCACCAGCAGCAACATGCTCTCCATAGGCGCAGGATGACAGCAGACCTTCGCCGCTCCGAAGCTCCTGCATACCAACCTGGACAGAAGGTCTGGCTGTCCACCAGGGACATCCATTTGTGCTTACCATGCCGTAAGCTGAGTCCCAGGTTTATTGGCCCATTCACCATCTTAGAGCAGGTCAACCTGGTCACCTACAAGCTCCAGTTACCACCTGAGTACTGCATTCACCCCACATTCCATGTGTCACTTCTGAAACCTCACCACCCTTCTGTTCCTCTCTCCACAGAGCCTGGTGTGACCGAAGCCGAGCCCCCCCTTCCACTCATACTGGACGACGGAGCTGCAGACGAGGTGCGAGGGAATTAATTTGTGTTCTTAATGTCAGAACTCTCTCCGGTTCCGGTGAGAGAACGCCGTGCGCACTGTGGCTGCCGCTTCTCATCGTCAGTGTTCACTGTTTTTTTTTTCTTTCCTGTTTGCTAACCATTTGCAAGCTGTGTATCACCATCCTGTCCTTGTTGCTGGTTGTCTGTATGTTTTGGACTCGTTTTTTCTACTAACTACAACATGTTGCTGTCTTGACCCATATGTCTGGATTATTTGTTTTGATCAAATCCATCACCATTATTTCAGTCTCCTCCATCACTATCAACATCAATCATCGTTTTCTCTTGTGTTTTTTCCCCCATTTTGGATACAAAATCATCAAACATAAACATTACTGGACTGTTTTCCTGGTTTTTACAAACTTTTGCCTTTACCTGTATGGTTGGTGTTCGTGACACGCCTCAATTTTCACCGCGAGCTCTCTGCCTGTGTCTGGTTTAAAGGGCACCTATTATGCCCCTTTTTACAAGATGTAATATTGGTCTTGGGTGTCCCCAGAATGTATTTGTGAAGTTTCAGCACAAAATACCCCACAGTTAATTTATTATAACCATTTGAAAATGTCATTTTTGGGGCCTGTTTTAAAAAGAGCTGTTTTGGTGTGTACCACCTTAAATATAAATGAGCTGCATATCCCCGCCCTGCCTTTGGATGAGGGTGTAACTTGCATACCTATGGCAATAAACAGAGGGTAGAAGCAGAATGGCTGAGAGTGAGAGACCCGCTGTTTTGTATGGCATTCAGCCGTACATGTTTGAACCGGAATCAGACCCAGATGATGAAGAGACACAATTGAGAATGGAGCAGGACGTCTCTGAATGGTTATTTGATACATTTATGTACTTATAGAGTTTTAATCGCGTCCCCTTTGCAATTATTATTATTTATTAGTAATATTATTTATTATTACTTTTATTAGCCTCACTCTCTCTAATCTCGCGGGATGCGAGATTTTCCGGAGGGCTACGGTGTCACTTTTAGGACATACAGTATCAGTCAGGATGTTACAGTATTCAGACCCTTTGCTCAGTATTTAGTAGAAGCACCCTTTTGATCTAATACAGCCATGAGTCTTTTTGGGAAAGATGCAACAAGTTTTTCACACCTGGATTTGGGGATCCTCTGCCATTCCTTCTTGCAGATCCTCTCCAGTTCTGTCAGGTTGGATGGTAAACGTTGGTGGACAGCCATTTTTAGGTCTCTCCAGAGATGCTCAATTGGGTTTAAGTCAGGGCTCTGGCTGGGCCATTCAAGAACAGTCACGGAGTTGTTGTGAAGCCACTCCTTCGTTATTTTAGCTGTGTGCTTAGGGTCATTGTCTTGTTGGAAGGTAAACCTTCGGCCCAGTCTGAGGTCCTGAGCACTCTGGAGAAGGTTTTCGTCCAGGATATCCCTGTACTTGACCTCATTCATCTTTCCCTCGATTGCAACCAGTCGTCCTGTCCCTGCAGCTGAAAAACACCCCCACAGCATGATGCTGCCACCACCATGCTTCACTGTTGGGACTGTATTGGACAGGTGATGAGCAGTGCCTGGTTTTCTCCACACATACCGCTTAGAATTAAGGCCAAAAAGTTCTATCTTGGTCTCATCAGACCAGAGAATCTTATTTCTCACCATCTTTGAGTCCTTCAGGTGTTTTTTTCAGGTGCAAACTCCATGCAGGCTTTCATGTGTCTTGCACTGAGGAGAGGCTTCCGTCGGGCCACTCTGCCATAAAGCCCCGACTGGTGGAGGGCTGCAGTGATGTTGACTTTCTACAACTTTCTCCCATCTCCCGACTGCATCTCTGGAGCTCAGCCACAGTGATCTTTGGGTTCTTCTTTACCTCTTCTCACCAAGGCTATTCTCCCCCGATAGCTCAGTTTGGCCGGACGGCCAGCTCTAGGAAGGGTTCTGGTCGTCCCAAACGTCTTCCATTTAAGGATTATGGAGGCCACTGTGCTCTTAGGAACCTTACGTGCAGCAGAAATGTTTTTGTAACCTTGGCCAGATCTGTGCCTTGCCACAATTCTGTCTCTGAGCTCTTCAGGCAGTTCCTTTGACCTCATGATTCTCATTTGCTCTGACATGCACTGTGAGCTGTAAGGTCTTACATAGACAGGTGTGTGGCTTTCCTAATCAAGTCCAATCAGTATAATCAAACACAGCTGGACTCAAATGAAGGTGTAGAACCATCTCAAGGATGATCAGAAGAAATGGACAGCACCTGAGTTAAATATAAGAGTATCACAGCAAAGGGTCTGAATACTCAGGACCATGTGATATTTCAGTTTTTCTTTTTTAATAAATCTGCAAAAATGTCAACAATTCTGTGTTTTTCTGTCAATATGGGGTGCTGTGTGTACATTAATGAGGAAAAAAATGAACTGAAATGATTTTAGCAAATGGCTGCAATATAACAAAGAGTGAAAAATTTAAGGGGGTCTGAATACTTTCCGTACCCACTGTAATTTCCTGGTCAACAAAGAGCTTAGAACCTAAGAGGTGACACTCTGATACTTTTTAGGCAACAGTCACTAGATGGCGCTCCGGTAGCGCGGCCACCATTATGGGGTGAAAATACTAACTGGACCATTGAATCCTTCACATCTTATGCACCCAAAATCGGTGAATTTCACTGCCAAATCAGAAGCACAGTAGAACAGTTTTTTAAATTAAGTCACCAGTAAATTGTATGATCCTACAGTAAATATTGTATTGTCTTACATATGTTTTATTTTACCAGTTGTGGAATCCAACCATTCATCCATCTGAGGTAACGCAGATAGCCTACTTTATTGAGCATTTTCATTTTATGAAACTTTACACATTTATTAATAGTAAATTAATAATTAATTAATTTAAGATCATCATGTTTGCAGCGAACAATATATTTCAGACCTAGTGGAGTAATAATAATAATATCTAGATCTGAACTGAAATAAGCTATATTGTACGTTTTAATGGATCACGCTACAAACATAATGATCTTATGATCTGCTGTGTCCATTATCGCATAATTCCCACTTTTGGACACTTTTGCTTCAATGGACATTAGACAACACTGCAAAATCAAGCCGTTATATTCATATATTTATTGTCCAACATTCCCAATTTTTCTGATGCATGTCATAATTTCAATTTCATATGTCGGTATTAATTCAGTGTTTATAAGTCTAATACTAATACTAGATCTTTTAAAGAGTTTTAACCCAAACTGACTGAGAGCAAAAAAGTTTTTTTTTTTTTTTTTTAAACAAAGCAGCTGATATTGCCATAGAAACTAGTGGACTGCCAAGTCGCCTTCACCCCAAAATGGCGGAAATGCAAGGCCGCTGCTGGCGCAGGTGTTGCAATGGAACATTCTGTTGAGTGTCGCTTCTTGTTAGTGTATATTCTTTGAGGTCAAGGTGCTGTGCATTGTGGTAATTGATGCAACATGACGTCACTTCCAAAGTACCAATGAACATGTCTGACCAATTCCATGGAATGTGAAAATGAATCTCATTGAATAAATAACCTTTAAATTAAACTGGTCATCAGCGCAATTCAATTGGTTTGGTAATAGCAAAAGAAAATAGAATGAAGTGATCTCCAAAAAATAAGTACTTTTTGACTGTAAATAAAATTGTAAGGAGTAAAAAGTACTCTTTTTTTCTCAAAAAATGTAATCAAGTAAAAGTAAAAGTATTGATTTTTAAATGTACTCAAGTAAAGTAAAAATCCCCAAAAATAATACTTAAGTACAGTAATCAAGTAAAATTACTCAAGTACTTTACACCTCTGACCTTTGGGGTCTTCCTGTCTTTTTAATTTATATCATAAAACGGTGATGAAATATCACATCTCAACAATGACTGTAAGTGAAGCCATCTTCCTCTGCGATGTGTTTTTTTCTCAGTACTTAAACTGGTGTAAAACAAGGGGGGTTTATTAACATTCAATCATTTTTTCTTCCATTTTCCAACTCAAAATCATGCGTAGGCTGTTCCACCCATTAATTGAAATTGCATTTGGACTGGAAAAGTACATTTTCTATCCTGGTGCCATAAATCTGCCAAATGCTTTCCAGACCGCAAACTGCAATCAGGACATACAGTGGCATGAAAAAGTATGTGAACCACTTGCAGAATCTGTGAAAATGTGAATAATTTTAATAAAATAAGAGAGATCATACAAAATGCATGTTATTTTTTATTTAGTACTGTCCTGCGTAAGATATTTTACATAAAAGATGTTTGCATTTAGTTCACGAGACAAAACAATAGCTGAATTTATTAAAATAACCCCATTCATAAGCATGTGAACCACTGATTCTCAATACTGTGTGTGGTCACCTGACGAGAGAATAATTCAAGCTACAGGAGGATCTGCGCACTGTAAGTGTTTTTGTGTTGTTTCTAGTTTGATTTTAGTGCTGTGTAACTGCTAGTTTGTTTGTTTACTGACTTCACGTGGCAAATCGCATTTGTTCTCGTTTCGCTATGAGCAAGTAAGGCGTGGCCTGCTGAACTAACTAACGTTGTAACAAGTTGGTATAAACTCTGAGGTCTACCGCGGCAGCCCTTGTGTGGAACTGTCAATCTGCTGTAAACAAAGCAGACTTCATCACAGCTATTGCTACTTATTCAGATCTCCATCTTATGGCTCTGACTGAGACATGGATCAAACCAGAGGACACTGCCACACCAGCAGCCCTCTCCTCTAATCTCTCACACCTCACGCCAGATTGGGAGGGGTGGTGGTACTGGTCTGCTTATGTCCAGTGAATGGAAGTTCAATCCTTTACCATCTCTCTGTGACAATGGCTCATTTGAATCGCATGCAATTACCATCACCTACCCTGCTAAAATCCATGTTGTAGTTGTTTATCGTCCCCCAGGTCAGCTAGGTAACTTCTTGGAGGAGTTGGATGTGTTACTCTCATCCTTCCCTGAGGATGGTACTCCTCTGCTAGTACTTGGAGATTTCAACATCCATCTAGACTAGGGTGACCACCATCAAACAAACCAAATGTGGGACAATTACTAAGTTTGTGTGGGACAATGTGGGACATGTTTCCAACACTAAAACATAACCTGAAGCTGTTATATAATGTCTATCTAACTTAATAACAACATTTGTATTCTGCCTTTCAGCTGATAAAAATACGTTGTTCTTTAGTCCCTTCCAAAAAACACCATTACATAATGTATGTCTTTATTTTACATGTCATTTAAATTAAATATCACTGACCCTAAAGGCAGCAGGCATCATGCAGATAACTATTTTTGAATTAGGTGACCAGATTTCTGAAATGAAAACTAGGGACATTTCCTATTTTAGGTGAACAAAAATCTCATTTGTTATGATCTATTTAAAAAACAGGGACAATACATTTTTTAATGTTTTTGTTTTTAATTGTTGTGGGTTCCTTATAGGCTATTATTACATGAATAATTATGATTTAGTTTTATTATTAGGATTTTTGCTCTGGTTTAAATACAACCAAAAAAAACTTTTACACGATTAATAGTAACCACTGTAAAAGCAGTTCCAAACAATACTGTTATAGCCTAACATTCGTATGAATTTACAAAAACATATTACATTTCAAAAATAAAACATAAATAAGCCTATAAGAAGATTATTATATTATATTATTATAATATTTAACAAATATGTTTTAACATTATTGAATTTAATATTTTAATTTTCACATGCTGTTTTTAGCTACTGTACAGAAATTAGGCTACAACTGTTTCAACTTTTAGCTAATTTTAACTATTATTTTGCATTTTAGACTTATTTTAAGCAAAAAGTATGTGTATTATTTTATTTTTTATTTATTCATATCTGAGTGTACCTTAAGGTAGTTAAGACGTGTGTGTGGAAATTGCTGCGTTATGACTGCGGAACTTTTGTGGACGTTTAAAATTGTGCAAAACAATCTCGCACCCTGTTGAGGCCCAGTAATAAAACATACAAACAGTTTGAATAGTTAGTATGTTACTAACCTTGAAACTGATAACGATGTTTATTTTGATATTTGACGATAATGGCGCTTTGCTCTGGTCCAGATCCAGATTACGTTCCTCATGAAGTAGCGGCGCGCGCGCGACCAAGTGTAGCTGCACAGCCCCTCTGTTGGAGAACATGATCACTACACAATTGCTCCAGCAGGCTGCTGTATGCTCGTCGGAACAGACCACAGTCTATGGAACAGACTGATGAAAATGTGGGACATTTTCTCAATATGCGACGTGCGGGACAAGGAGTTAAAATGCTGTGCAGTGCAACGCAAACCGGGACGGGTGGTCACCCTAATCTAGACAAACCTCAGGCTGCTGACTTCCACACTCTGCTTGCCTCATTTGATCTCAAGCGAGTGGCTACCTCAGCTACCCACAAATCAGGCAACCAATTGGACCTCATCTACACACGCTGTGGCTCCACTGACAATGCACTGGTTACTCCACTACACACCTCAGACCACTTTCTCATCACTTTTAATCTCAACCTGACCCCTAATCCAACTCTCACTCCACCACGTTACTTTTCGGCAAAACCTATGCTCCCTCTCACCATCCCGCCTATCCTCTCTGGTCTCATCCACACTTCCTCACCCTAACCAGTTCTCATCACTGGACACTAACACTGCTACTGACACTCTCTGCACCACTCAAACATCTTGCTTAGATGATTTCTGCCCCCTTTTAACCAGACCAGCCCGCGCCACCTCCGCTGTCCCCTGGCTCTCTGATGTTCTCCGTGAGCATCGATCGAGACTCAGGGCTGCAGAGAGGAAGTGGCGCAAATCTAAAGATCCTACTGACCTTAGCTTATATCAGTCACTCCTTTCTTCTTTCTCTACTAATGTCTCCAATGCTAAAACCACATACTATCTCACTAAAATTAATAATTCGACTGATTCCCGAACACTTTTCAAAACCTTTTCTTCTCTTCTTTGCCCTCTTCCCCTCCCTCCCTTCCTCATCAACTCTTACAGCTGATGACTTTGCCACATTCTTCACACATAAAATAACAACCATCAGCAGCCAATTCTCCACACCAAACACTGACAATAACATCTTAACGGAAACCACAGAAATTCTCCCCTCCTTCTCCATGCTTTCGGAGGCAGATGTTTCAAAACTCATCCTCTCTAATCACCCTACTACCTGTCCGCTAGACCCTATCCCCACTCATCTTCTTCAGGCCATCTCCTCCTCAATTCTACCTGCACTCACTCACATTATCAATTCTTCCCTTCACACTGGAACATTTCCCACAGCTTTTAAGCAGGCTAGGATTACCCCACTGCTTAAGAAACCCACTCTGAATCCAGCACTTTTAGAAAACTACAGACCAGTATCCCTTCTTCCTTTCATTGCGAAGACACTGGAGAGAGTTGTATTCAACCAACTGTCTACTTATCTCACACAGAACAACCTCCTTGACAACCACCAGTCTGGTTTCAAGAGTGGCCACTCAACTGAGACTGCCCTGCTCTCAGTCACTGAAGCCCTGAGACTGGCACGAGTGACTTCACAATCATCAGTACTCATCTTGCTGGATCTGTCTGCTGCTTTTGACACAATTAACCACCAGATCCTCCTGTCAACACTCATGTCGAAGGGCATCTCGGGAACCGCACTCCAGTGGTTCAAGTCTTACCTCTCAGGTAGGTCCTTCAGGGTATCTTGGAGAGGTGAGGTGTCCAAGTCACATCATCTTGCTACTGGGGTACCTCAGGGCTCAGTGCTTGGACCACTTCTCTTCTCCATCTACACGTCATCACTAGGATCTGTCATTCAGGATCATGGTTTCTCCTATCACTATTACGCTGATGACACACAACTCTACCTCTCATTCCAACCAGATGATCCGACGGTTGCTGGTCGTATTGCAGCCTGCCTGACAGCCATTTCTGCCTGGATGAAGGACCACCACCTTCAACTCAACCTTGCAAAAACAGAACTGCTTGTGATCGGTGCCAACCCAACACTTCATCACAACCTTTCAATTCAACTTGGGTCGTCAACCATCACTCCTTCCAGGACAGCCAGGAACCTTGGAGTGGTGATGGATGATTCTTTAAGCTTCATGTTGCTACAACGGCCCGGTCCTGCAGATTTGCCTTGCCTCAGGAAGATTAGACCCTTCCTATCGGAGCATTCCACACAAATTCTTGTCCAAGCTCTTGTTCTATCCAGACTGGACTATTGTAATGATCTCTTGGCTGGCCTTCCAGCATGCACTGTCAAGCCTCTTCAACTGATACAGAATACTATTCTCATTTGTAAGTCGCTTTGGATAAAAGCGTCTGCTAAATGACTAAATGTAAATGTAAATGATCTACGACTGTTTTTTTGTTTTGTGATGGTTATTCATGAGTCTATTGTTTGTCCTGAGCAGTTAAACTGAGCTCTGTTCTTCAGAAAAAATCCTCCAGCTCCTGCAGATTCTTCAGTTTCCCACCATCTTTTGCATATTTGAACCCTTTCCAGCAGTGACTGAATGATTTTGAGATCCGTCTTTTCACACTGAGGACAATTGAGGGACTCAAACACAACTATTAAAAAAGGTTCAAACATTCACTGATGTTCCAGAAGGAAACACGACGCATTAAGAGTCGAAGGGGTGAAAACTTTTGAACAGGATGAAGATTTCACAATTTTTCTTATTATATTTAAATATCGTTGTTTTTCATTTAGTACTGCCCTTCGGAAGCAACAGAAGATATTTGTACAAAAGTACAATTTACCTTGATATTTGAATTCAAAAGTTTTCACCCCCTGACTCTTAATGCGTCTTCTTTCCTTCTGGAGCATCAGTGAATGTTTGAACCTTTTTTAATAGTTGTGTTTGAGTCCCTCAATTGTCCTCAGTGTGAAAAGACGGATCTCAAAATCATTCAGTCACTGCTGGAAATGGTTCAGATATGCAGAAGATGCTTGAAAACTGAAGAATCTGCAGGAGCTGGAGGATTTTTCTGAAGAACAGAGCTCAGTTTAACTGCTCAGGACAAACAAGAGACTCATGAACAACCATCACAAAACACACAAACAGTCGTGGATCATCAGGTGATCACACACAGTATTGAGAATCAATGGTTCACACACTTATGAATGGGGCCATTTTAATAAATTCAGCTATTGTTTTGTCTTGTGAACTAAACACAAACATATTTTATGTAAAATATTTTACTCAGAACAGTACTAAATAAAAAATAACATGCATTTTGTATGATCGCTCTTATTTTATTAAAATTATTCACATTTTCACAGATTCTGCAAGTGGTTCACATACTTTTTCATGCCACTGTACATCACTACTGGGAATTTAGTTGGTTTTATTTCTACATTTTTTTCAAAGAAACAACAAGGATGACACAAAAAAAGGATGATGAACTTTATTTTCAGTGCATGAACAAAATTTCTTTCCCGGTCTGTAATTACTGGCAACGATTGTGGTAAAAATGAAATATAAAAACAAAGTTGCACAAAACCTACTCCATTCTACCCTTTTGGTTCTTTCTGAAACATCTGTGTATCATTAAATCGCAGCACGTCTCTGTAAGAGTAACTTTGAATAAAAGTGTCTGATAAATGAATAAATGTAAATCTGTAGATTCTAGATCAGACACAGGAGATCTCCTCTCATTACTTACTTTCAGTAAGCTTGTCTGTTCTTTATTTACAGCTGAAGAGTTCAGATTGTGTTTACTGGACAAGAGTAAATTATGTGTTCAATTATGTGTTCACTATCACATTACCAGCAGTGTTTCTGAGTTTAATCTCAGATTGACTGTTTGTGTTTGTTCTGCAGTGTTTGGAGCTGATGAAGATGGAGTGAAGAGAGAGTCAGTGAAGAAGGGAGATTCTGTTACTCTAGACACTGGTGTTACTGACAAACATAAAATTAATAAGATACTGTGGATGTTTCGAGATGATGTCATTGCTGTAATGTATAAAAATGACGAGACCTCATATCCTGATGATGAGAGATTCAGAGACAGACTGAAGCTGGATAATCAGACTGGATCTCTGACCATCAACAACACGAGAGTCACAGACTCTGGACTTTATGAAGCACAGATCAATCTCAATGATGGGCTCTCATATAAGAGATTCAATGTGACTGTCTCAGGTGAGGACACTTTTATTATTTGAATAAGTTGTTTTCAAGTTTGTTCTTCATAACAGTATCACAGGATCACGGTCATGCTGTTGATCTGAATGTAATCTCAGCTGTGATTGGCCCAGGTGATCACATGACTGATACTCAGAACAGAAACTGAACATTTCACACACAGTACAGTACGATATCTTGTTTGGTTTCATTCCACTAGAGTTAATATTTACAAACCTGTTAATTTTCACCATCATTGGTGAGAAACTTTAGTTGTAAAGTAATGACTGAATAATTCAGATGATGTCACATTATAGGGCTCAAATTATGAACTATAAATGAATGTACAGTGATGTCATACTGTCAGGTTATAGAGTTGATGTTTATAGAGTTTGTTATAGATCAGACTCATTCACACTAATGACTGTCTTTAGCTGTTCCAGATCCAGTTCTGTCTCCAGGTGCTAAAGCAGGAATAGTTGTTGTCGTTCTGTTGGTGTTTTCTGCTGCTGCTGCTGCTGTTTATTATCGACACAGAATCTGTGATCTAAAACGTTTATTGGGTAATTATTACATCTCATATAACAAGAGAAAAACAAGCCTTATTGCATGTGCTACAAAAGTTTAAACATATAATGTGTTTTCCATATTAAAAGTTGAAGTTCATAGAAACCATTTCTGTCAAAAATGATCATAATGACTTCCGGTTTGGGCGATGTTGTGGTAGGTCGCAAGCTGGGAGAGCTCTGTTGAAATCCTCTCTAAATTTGACTATTACACGCATTATTATTACAGTCAACTTGAGCAAGCCTGTGTGAATGCATATTAATCATGGGGAAACCGACCAAAAAGCAAAACCAACCCGCAGAGGGCTCACCTGATGATAATCACGATGCCGGTTCGCAGGCTAATCAAAATGAACCGCATGCTGCTAATAACACGCCGCTAACCCTGGCTGACATGGAAAAACTCCTCAACTCAATGGAGGACCGCATTATAACCAAATTGTCTGTTCAACTTTCTGCTGACCGAGCAACGATTGATAGGCACGACCAGACCATCCAACAGATGGAAACGTCACTTAACGACATGGAATCCAGACTGCTGACCCTGGAAGCGACCTGCGCGACTCTGTCCAAAGATAACGAGGCCCTCAAACTTAAGACAGACGATCTTGAAAATAGATCGAGGCGCAATAATATCCGGGTAACCGGCTTACCTGAAAAAGTTGAGGGATCGCAGCCTACAGCTTTCATGGAGGTATTCTTGGCTGAAATTTTTGGCGAGGAAGCTTTTTCCTCACCTCCATCCGTTGACAGGGCGCACAGAGTAGCCTTTTCTCGCAGGAAACAGGATGACCCACCGCGCCCTTTCATTGCACAGGATTCACCGTTACCAGGACAAAGAGCGCATCCTGAAACTGGCTAGAGAGACTGGGCCCCTCTCCTTTCGCGGCTCTGAGGTACACATCTACCCCGACTACAGCGCGGAGGTTTCCAAGAAAAGAACAGCGTACTATACAGTGAAATCGCAGCTGAGAAACGCTGGATTAGCATATCGGATGTTTTTTCCTGCCAAACTTCAAGTCACTGACAAAAACGGTCAGAAAGTAACTTTCGCCTCCCCTGAAGAAGTTTCAGCCTTTCTGCAAAATAATCGGCCAGGTATTCCTTCTACTTCCTCCACTTCGTGAAACACTAATTTTGACGCCGTTAGAATTTCTCTGAGTTAAAGGTGGACTTCCTGATGCTGGAGAGCTTTGTGTTTTCATCACTCTGCGTTGTCTAATCCGGAAATCAACCATTCCCTGATTTACATGATGGATTACTGAGGTGGACGCGCTTCCCTACAACCGCGCTCGCGTTCGTATATGCCCCATTTCTGCGCGTTTGCACGCACACTCAGACACAAACTCTAGCATTGGCATACGGAAATGAAGGTCCCTGGACAAGTTCCCTGTTCTCCCGTTGCATTTTCCTCCAAATGCTATAGCTGTTCTGTCTACCTCACATAAATATTCACTTATGTTGAGGGCTACAGCTCTCAGTTGTTCTAATTGTTTATATTTGTCACATAGCGTCTTTGCACAAACATGTTAGAATATGTAATAGTCTTAACTGCATTGTTTCTTTGTAAAACAGAGTTCTAGTGTAAGTTTGGTGTTCTTTAAGCTGGTAGCTTTGAGTTCTTTTCATGTTCCCTGTCCCCTTCCAGACGTTTTTTTTTTTTTTTTTTTTTTTTTCGTTCCCCTTCCCTGCTTATGCGGCCGCACTTTATTTACACCCCCATAATTTAGTGAATGAGGACATCCAAAACTAGTTCCAACCAAAATCGGCCCATTCATTTTGTTTCTCTAAACACCAAGGGGATGAATACCTGGTTGAAAAGGCAAAAAATAACATCCTACCTACAACAACTAAAATCAGACATAGCCTTTTTACAGGAAACCCACCTTAAGAATGACCATATCAACTATCTTAAAAGGGGCTGGGTTGGGCAAGTGTTCCACTCCAAATTTAATTTTAAGGCCAGAGGGACAGCAATCCTTGTTCATAAGGACATTCCCTTTCAAGCTGAAGAAGTGATTGCTGATAAAAATGGAAGATTCGTCATTGTAAAAGGCAGACTATTCACCAATCTTGTTATTTTGATTAATGTGTACGCTCCTAACTATGATGATTACAACTTTTTTAACAAATTATTCTCCGCTATCCCCTGTGACAATAACTATAAGTTAATAATAGGGGGGGACTTTAACTGTGTATTCAACACTGTACTAGACAGATCATCAAACAAGGTTCAACCCCTCACTGTCTTAGACCATCCCGCAATTGGAGGCTTAACCCCCTCCTCATTGCTGATAAACAATTTGTAAATCATGTTTCCTCCCAAATTAACTTTTTTATTGAAACTAATACCTCCCCAGACATCTCTCCATTCTACCTTTTGGGAAACTCTCAAGGCCTATTTACGAGGGACAAATAATTGAATACTCTTCTAGGACAAAAAAAACAAGAGACTCAAAATTCAAGGATATCTCACGAGCTATTGCAGAGATTGATAATCAATACTCCTCCTCTCCATCCCCAACACTTTTCAAAGAGAGACTCCGATTACAGACAGAATATGATTTACTCTCCACAGATAAGGCATCTTATTTACTTACTAAAGTGAGATCTAAACTTTATGAATCCGGGGATAAGGCTGGCAGGCTACTTGCCCAACAAGCTCGCCAGGCCCAATCATCTCACCTTATTCCCAAGATTTATGATCAAACGGGGGAGACCAGAACAGACTACCTGGAAATTAATAATATTTTTAAACAATATTACAGTAAATTATATAGCTCCGAATGTGAGGGTAACCCTTCTCAGCTCAATCAGTTCCTTGAAAACCTTCACTTTCCCTCTATTTCATCTGAACAAAAACCACTACTGGAAGGTGCAATCTCCAATATAGAGATTCTAAAAGCTATCAACTCTCTTAAAAGCAACAAAGCACCTGGTCCGGATGGGTATTCCTCCGAATTTTACAAAAAATTTGCACCTATGCTATGCCCTCTGCTCCAGACTATGTTTAATGAATCTCTATCATCCGGGCAGCTCCCACCTACCCTGCGACAAGCCGCAATTACTTTGCTACCCAAAGGGGGAAAAGATCCACTTCAATGCTCCTCCTATCGCCCAATCTCCCTGTTGAACGTGGATTATAAAATTCTATCTAAGGTTTTGGCGGCTAGATTGGAAACAGTAATTCCACATATTATCACAGAAGACCAAACTGGCTTCATTCTAAATAGGCACTCTAGTTCAAATTTCAGAAGACTCCTAAATATTGTTTATTCCCCCCCATCCCGCTCTCCGGAATTTGTTATATCTCTTGACGCTGAAAAAGCGTTCGATCGGGTTGAATGGCAATATTTGTTTGCAACTTTAAGGAAATTCGGATTTGGAGACTTCTTTATCTCCTGGATAAAACTCTGCTACTCTCACCCTTCTGCCACAGTAATTACTAATGGACAGCAATCAGAGTACTTCTCTCTAGGCAGAGGCACACGTCAAGGTTGCAGTTTATCTCCTTTACTTTTTGCCATTGCCATCGAGCCACTGGCCATTGCTCTTAGACAATCTGAGGACTTCCGGGGCATAGAGCCTTGGGGCCTTCTACATAAAACATCCCTTTATGCAGATGACATCCTCTTATATGTCTCAGACCCACTGGGCTCTGTTCCTTCCATTCTCAACATTCTGACTCAATTCGGAAACCTCTCCGGCTATAAAATCAATTTTGAAAAAAGTGAAATGTTCCCTCTCAACAATGCAGCCACTTTAATACCGGCATCACATTTCCCATTTAGAATTGTTAACAAGGGCTTTAAGTATCTCGGGGTAGAGATTACTCAAACTTTTCCTTCCCTCTTCACTAAAAATTTTAATATCTTGTTTGAAAAATGTAAAAAAGATATGGCTAGATGGATGAATCTCCCGCTGTCCCTAGCAGGACGAATTAATCTTATTAAAATGATTATATTACCAAAATTTATGTACCTCTTCCAAAATATCCCCATTCTGATTAAAAAATCATTCTTCAGTTTATTGGAGAGTAATGTATCCTCCTTTATTTGGAATGGCAAACCGCCTAGAATCAAAAGAAGCGCCCTCCAAAAACCTAAAAAGTTGGCCGGTCTAGCCTTTACCCAATTTTATTTACTATTATTGGGCATGCAATATAAAGACAATGCTGCATTGGTTGGGAGCGGGGGGCTACAGTGGGAATGGGGCCTGGATACGGATGGAGATTGCCTCTAGCCCATTTGATCCGGGCGCCGTGCTTTGTGCCCCACGCCCCCCACCTCGAAGCCAATTTTGTGCTAACCCGGTGGTCTGTCATTCTATTAGAATTTGGTCTCAATTCAGAAGACACTTCAAGTTGCAGACAATGTTGGTGTATTCTCCCATAAAGAATAATTATAGTTTCCCCCCCTCTCTCACAGACTCGACCTTTAGAACTTGGGCCTCGAAGGGCATAAATTCTATCTCTAGTCTCTATGTAGATGGCAAGTTTGTGTCTTTTGCCCAACTCTCTCAATTATTTGACTTACCTCCTTCCCACTTCTTTAGATTTCTCCAAATTAAACACTTTGTCCAGAAAAATATATCCTCCTTTCCAGACTTTCCAGCGAGCAATACAATCGATCATATTCTCTCATTACCCCCTTCACGTAAAGGCCTAATCTCTACTCTCTATAACTGTATCAGCAATGTCTCCCCACATTCTTTGCAAGATGTCAGGAGTTCGTGGGAGAACGATTTCGGGGAGGAATTTACAAATGATCATTGGAAGGCTGTGCTTGACTCAATTCATACCTCCTCTCCTTGTGCCAGGCACAACGTGATTCAACTTAAAATAGTTTTAAGAGTACACTTGACTAAGACAAGGTTGGTGAAAATCTTTCCTAATGTCGATCCCTCATGCCCTCGCTGTAAAGGCCAGCCAGCAGATTGTATACATATGTTCTGGTCTTGCCCTAGACTAAATACGTTCTGGACCAATATTTTTGGCGCCTACAATATTATGCTTCAAAAAAACATTATCCCCAACCCTGTAACTGCCCTCTTTGGGTTTATCCCTGAAATTCTCCCCCAAAACAGCCCAATTATAGCATTCACTTCCTTGATTGCTAGGCGTCTCATCCTACTCTCCTGGAAGGAACAAGCACCCCCTAGCTTCAGAAGATGGGTTTGTGATGTAATGCATTTTCTAAAACTTGAGAAGATCAGATATACCCTTAAAGGCTCTATCCAAACATTCAGAAAGATCTGGACCCCCTTTCTGGAGTACTATGAGAACTTGCAAACTCCATTAAATAAGAATGATTAATGTATTATCATCATAGTTTTGCGGCAGCACCCATCCCCCCCCCCCTTTTTTTTTTTTTTTTTTTTTACATTGAATGCTTACTCTTAGTAATATTTTATTTTTATTAGTATGATTTAATGTCTTCCACCCTTTCCATTGCTGGTCAGGCGACCACTTACTTTGCAAACTTATGCTATCCTGTAAATTCTCCTCTTATAATTATTAGTTGGACTATAACTTCAACGGACAATCATTCTTGAGAAGATCTGGATCTATAGGGACAATAGGGATGGTTGGGTGGGATGGGTGGGTTGGGGTGGTGGGGTTTATGTTATCTTGGTTAATACTTGTATTATACAGCCATTACATTTTTGTATATATATGATCCACTATGTGCTGTTGAAATCCTACTTGTTTTAAGAAAAAACCCAATAAAAATTGTTAAACATAAAAATGATCATAATGATTGATGGTAATTGCCATCGGTTGTTTTTATAATGATGAAATGATCTGCTAATGATCTCCTGTTTTTCTGTGCTGACAAGAAGCCGAGGTCTCTGAACGACAGTCAGAAACGGGTGAGTATTACTGCAGCAAGAGAAAATGTTGAGTTTCCATATTTAGTATTTTTACTTTTTATTTTAACCACAAGTTCTGCTTGTAATTGTTTTGGTGCAGTAATTAATGGAGTGTGTGATTATACATTTATTCCAGTATTGAGATGCATGACATTAATATACTAATCAACTGCATTTATGTTTTAGGAGTCAAGCATGTTTAACCCACAGTAATGTTTGTTCGTCTGCTATTGAAGCTCACAGAACTAAATGTAAGCTTGAGAAAATTTGCTCGTATGCTTGTTTTGTATGCTTATTTTTTCAGACTTTAACACAGAAACTCTGAAGATGGCACCACACTTGTTTTTTATGCTTCAATACTTTCGTTTTTTACTGACAGAGGTGACTATCACTTCTTTATTTGTCGGTATTCATATTTAAAGGTACAGTAAAGTGATTTCTGAGAAATGCTGTTGGAAATTGAAATCAACACACGACCAAACAATTTTGTGAATATTTGCTATTGGATGTCGATTTCAAACATCAACAGTGTTTCTGAGAAATCACTTTCTCCAGCTTTAAATGAATAGTTGAATAGATTTATTAGTTATTTGCCCTCATGTTACTTTCATCTGTTTCATTTGTTCGAAATGACGTCACATCAGTTCGCTCTTCGATTTCGTTTGAAGTATATCGGTCACTTTAGCGTTAGTTCTGCTCATTTTCAGGGTCCAGTTCATGCCACTCACACACACTCCTGCCTCCTATTTTATATATTTGCTCGATATATGAGTATATTGGTTTTTGCAATGTTTCACAGAACAAAAAAGGTTTTTTGACATGAGGGCAAGTAAGAATTTTCAAAAAAAAAAAAAAAAAATTTCATTTTTGGGTAAACTAAATTATTTTTTTATTTTAAGTAATGAAGAAGTATTAACAGTATGGTGGAAAATCCTTCTCTACTGCCTAAGCGAATATTTATAATGTTTACATAAACTTTAAACAAGAAATAAATATTGCTTGTTAATGTACATTAATGATTATTATTCTAATTATCAGAATTTGTAGATGGTGTTGTGACCGATGAAGAGGCAGCCTCTGAACAACTAACAAGTAAAACATGTGAGTATTTCAATTTCTATAGCAAGAGTTTAACTAATATAAAGACACAATATTACTGTAAATGGTTATCGATTATATCTTCTCATCATTACTGACATGTCCATTTGCTCGTTCACTTACAATCGTGTATTTTTACGCCACTGCTGTGACAGTTGAAGAGAGGACAGTATCAGTAAAGGAGGGAGATTCTGCCATTCTCAAGACTGATGCTGAAATACAGAGAGATGATCAGATCCTGTGGACGTTTGGACCTCAAGACTCTCTAATAGCTGAAACTAAAAGTGAGACCAGTGAGATCGCAACATATGATGGTCCTAATAGGAGATTCAGGGACAGACTGAGGCTGGACAAGACGACTGGATTTCTCACCATCTCAAACATCACAGCTGAACACACTTGGAGTCTATGAAACTACAGATCAGCAGCGGCAGAGGAACCTTGTTCCAAAGATTCATTGTGACTGTCAGAGGTGAGTATCTCAGGTATTATAAAGCTGCAAGCAGCATTTATTAGGGTTCAAGCATTTAAGGCCTTTAAGCACATAAAAAGGTATTATATTTTATTTAGCAAGCATATAAACACTTAGATCATAGATGGAAAAGACCATTTACAGGCAATACAGGCAATTTAGTGAGGAAAAATATGGTTTTTAAAGGTTTTTTGACAGTTATAGTGCCACCTATTGCCCAATCTCCACCACTTTTGGGGTGTCCTCAGAGTGTGTCCATACATATGCATGTTAATTTTGGTGAAAATATCTCATTTCGTTTTGAACTTATAGATACTTATATATATGAGAGCATAAAAAATGCCACTTCCTATCAAAATTTGTCATTAGTGTTGAAACACTTAGTTAACCAGCTTGGGTTCCGTGTTTAGTATGCTGGTTTCATCTCAATCAGACCAACGGTTTTGAAGATATTCGCAAAAGTTTTTTAGCACTAAATCACAACGTTGCACAAACCATGAGCCCAAACCTGGCAAGTCTGGTATCATTGGATTTGGCAAGGTTTCAGAAGTCTAAGGATGTGAAAATAAGTTGACCACACCCAAAGTTATATACATTTTCATCCAAAACCATTAAAAACATGTTTTATAAAGCTTTCTAACAGTTATAGCGCCACCTATGGTCCAATCTCCATAAATATTGGCATGCTTCTTTAGAGTCATATGTTGCATGTGCTCACTTCATTGAGTTCTGAGTTTTCATTTAGGCTTTATAGGCTTTTTTTCTGTAGATTTTGCCACGCCCATTTTCTAAATGACCCTGTTATAGCGACCCAAAGGGTAAAGTTCTGGTTTTGTTCCGATCGGATGAAAAACCTAGGACTAATTCAAATGATATGCATATTGTGTGGATCTGTGAAACACCACATGATTACAGAGGCGTAAAACTCATTAGCGCCAACTAGTGGCTGATTTCTTTCAAAATTTTTACAGACCTCTAGGACCATGAGTCAAACATGCCCACCGCCCAGTTTCATCCCAATTGGCCTCCATTAACCTTGTCTGATAGGTGCTCAAAATTCATTGGCCGATGGCGGCCATGTTTTTTGAGATACGCCAATGTCCTCATGTACCGTCATGCCCCCTTGGACCAAGACACTGCATGCCAAATTTCAAGTCGATCAGCTAAACGGTTGCATAGTTACAGCTGTTTTCATGTTTTTTTTTTCGAGTTATAGTGCCACCTATTGTCCAATCGAAATTATTTTTTTATCATGACCAAAGATTGAGCCCCTACACACGTGTCCCAATCTTGGTGCAAATGTCTCATTTCATTCTTTAGTTATAGCCATTTTAGTAAAAGTGGCTCTGCCCTCATCGGTTGTTTTGGCAGTTTTGTTCAAGTCTCTACGACTTACCGTTTGGTGTGCCCAATCACTTTTAGGGGAGAATGCTGCAGCCTCTTCACTCAGTATTGTAAAGAAATTACTTGTTCTTTATCAATCATCTAGTCATGCATCGGTCAATCTCTGTCTCAGGTCACTCAGTTTAAAATATCAGGGTTTGTCAAAGTTGCTTATGTGAAGCGGATGCACACTCCTTGCACAGTATCCTGTTTCCATTTCCTAGTTCTTCTGCAAACTCATGTGACTAAAATACAGTGCACAGCATAAATGAGTACACCAAGTCTGTTTAATCAGTTACCAAAGAAGCATGTCAAACTGTCAGGAGACTTATTTCTTAGCACAAAAGAGGACAGTGGTAAAAGAGGAATACCAAATCATTCATTTAATTGTGCAAATATAGCAAAAGTAACACAGAAATTCAAAAACAATGGACAGAGCAGGAGAAATGTGTCCCAGAATGACTCAGAGCCAGCAAAAGCTAAGAAAAGAGAGACTTATCTCACAGAGTAAGATCCAGCCTGCAGAAATGACAAGCATGGTTGTTGTTCTCACTGGAACTACCTACTGTAGCCAAAGCACAATAAAGTCAGTTAGCCATTTCCAAAGCCCATATTTACAAAAAAGAGATTCTGGGAATCAATACTCTGATCTCATGAGACCAAATCAATTATTTTGGATCTAACAGAATCCAAAATGCTCTGGTGTTGCTAGAGGAGGAGTACAGCGAGAAGTGCTTGGTTCTTATATAGGGATCTTATATAGGGATGTATGAGTGCTGAAGGTGTGAGGGAGTTGTGCTTTATCAATGCTGTCATGAATTCACACCCCGCTGTGTGATGTAATACACAAACCTGAAACAGAACATGTTACCCTTTCCTCATTCCCTGTATTGTTGGTCATTTTTTTAACATGACAATGAGGATGTGGGGGATTCTGTAGAGACGGGTTGAGCAACACTCCCCATTAAAGATCAGGGCATTTAAGGAGCTCATCATCCAGGAGTTAAACAGGACAAATGTGACAATTTGTTATGAACTTGTACACTCCGTGCCAAGAAGGGTCAGAGCAGTATATTCAAAATTATAGAGGGCATATTAAGTGATAGAATATTATACATTTGTTGAATTAAATCTAGGGGGTACTCATTTCTGCAATCCTTCATTTAAACAAAATTGGCTAATTTACTTATTTTATGGCTATTAATGACATATTTTCTCAGTTATTATGTGTATGTTTAATACATTTTAGTTTTGCCATCTTTCCATGAATTGTATTATTGATCATAAAGAAAATACATCTTTTGTATATGTTCATTGTGTCATTAAGCAGGGTTAATACAGTATATGTGCATAATACAGTACAGTATAACCTCCAAGATTATATATCACGGATAAAAACAGCATGCACACTTGCTGTAATGACATTTTCTTTGTATTTCTCTCTTTCTATGTGCTTCTGTCACAAATAAAGTCGTGATGAGATCAGCGGTGGAGGGAGAATCGGTCACTTTATACCCTGACACTGAAGTACAGAAAGATGATCTGATCGTGTGGACATTTGGATATGAAGACACTCTCATCGCTCAAATGACTGGAAAGACCAGAGAAACGTATGAAGGTACTGATGGGAGATTCAGAGACAGACTGAAGCTGGACAAGAGGACTGGATCACTGACCATCAACAGCGCGAGAACTGAACACTCTGGACTTTATAAACTACAGATGAGCAGCAGCAGCAGAGGAACCACAAACAAGAGATTCAAAGTTGCTGTGAATTGTGAGTATTTGTCTTTATTTTTATGTGATGATGCATTGAAATGCACTGGCCAGTTATTCATACTGTAAATAATGCACACACATCCATCAATGAGCCAAAACATTATGAGCACCTGCCTAATGGCGCTTTTCCACTGTGTGGTTTCAGCACGGCTTGGCTCGCTTTACTTCCAATTTGCTTTTCCACTGCAGTTTAGTACTGCTTCAGAGTAGGTGGGATTATAGACTGATTGTAAACTGTCTATTACTGTCGTGGATCTGCTCCTCGGCAACCAACGATTCTGCACCTCGTCTACTGACCACAACACAGCCATTTATTTTTCCAAGTTGCGTGCAACAGTCGTTTAAAGCAAGTCTTTTAAAAAAAGTCATGCAAACAAATAATACTGCGGTGACCGTTACTGACTGTTTAAGGGTGCATTCACATTTGTAGTTCGGTTCGCTTGGTTCATTTGGTCCGGACCAAAGAAGAAAAAAAAACATTTAGTCCTGGTCCGATTAGCGTTCAGATTAGCAATTTTATCACCGAACCAAAAGATACCGAACCTTAAGGCATGGGGATACATTCACAACCTTATTGGTTGGATTTTATGACGAATTGCCTATTTTGAGACAGAACTTACCAAACATCCCAAACAATGCTGTTTGCTGAGGTAAATGCGCTCATTGTGTCTGCGTAGCGGTGCATGTGATGGTATTTTGGCCAGCTGGGAACTAGTGAAGAGCTTATAAAATGTGTAAAGTAGTCAAAACAGCGACAGGGATCCATCCGTCACACAAACGATCTGCTGTGAGGAGACGCGCGTCTGATACATGTGATAGGCTTACTCGCGACTATGACAAGAAAAACCGACATGCGTGAGGATTCTGTCCTTTTTAGGGTCTCGTCTTCCTGTTTTTGGTTCGTTTACATGTCTTTGGTCCGTGTTGCGTTCATATATCATTCGAACCGCACCAGAGTTCGTTTGGAAGCGGACAGAGACCCATCTTTTCAGCGGTCTCGGTCAGCTTGTTTGGTGCGCACCAGGGTTCGGATGGCAGCGTTCACATATGTTCAAATGAACCGCACTAACCGAGCAATCGCACCAGGGTTCGTTTTAATCGAACCAAACATGACAAGTGTGAATGCACCCTTAGTCTAGCGGGTTTGGTGTCTCGTGTCTCAAATCCAATGACACTGGTAGAGACAATTCTCTCTGACCTATCAGTGATTTGCAGTGTTTACTGTCACATTTAGTATCGGTACGGCACGCTTGGAACATCCACCGAGGTTGTACTATTTAAGCGAGTCGTACCATGCAGTGGAAAAGCGGCAAAAAGTGGGCCGTACTGAACTGTACCATGCAGTGGAAAAGCATCATATTATGCTCTTGGTCCACCGCGTGCTGCCAAAACCCACCAAGGGATGGACTCTACAAGAGCCCTGCTGATCCTTCATGCCCTGTAGGTTGCGAGGTAGAGCTGCCTTGGATCGAACTTGTTGATCTAGCTCATCCCAAAAGATGCTCAGTTGCACTGAGATCTGGGGAATTTGAAGGCCAGGGCAACACCTTGAGCTTTTCATCATGTTTCTCAGACCATTCCTGAATAATGCATGCAGTGTGGCAAGGTGATTATCCTGCTGAAAGGGGTTGCTTCCACCTGGAACACCATTGTCAAGAAGGGGTGGTACCTGGTCTGCAACAATGTTTAGGTGGCACGTGTCAAATATCCGTCCACATGACAGTCCAGACTCAAGCATCACACTCCCTTCAGTGCAGTGTATCCTGATGCCATCACTTCCCCAGATAAACAGCATACACATACACTGCCGTCCACGTTTCTTTAAAAGAAAACAGGACTCACTGGACCGAGCAATCTTTCACTAATCTGCCTCTTGGGAGTGAGGTTTACCCACACAGCTTTCTACCAGCTAGCTTCCGTTACACTCACTCCACTAAATCTCACTCCAATCCAGGTCACAGCACCAATGTTACCCCTTCTGGTCCTAACCACCTCACTCCAAGTGGGACTCAAACCCGGGTCACCAGCATGGGAGGCAGGCTCGCTAACAAGGACGCTAAAGACCACAGCCCCTAGCATCAGTCACTAATGTGCCTCTTGAGGTCAGGGAGTAAGGTTTACATGCACAGCTTTCTACTGGCTGGCCTCCGTTACACTCACTCCCCTAAACCTCACCCCTTCCAGGTCACAGCACCAGTGTTACCCCTTATGGTCCTAATGCAAGTGGGACTCAAACCCGGGTCACCGACATGGGATGCGGGCACGCTAACAAGGATGCTAAAGACTGTAGTCCCTAGAATCAGTTGCTCGCTCACGCGCCCCTTTAAGTCGGTGTGTAAGGTCCAGTAATGACACTTGTATGGCCATTGTTGGCGCTTTTGACAAGGGTAATCATAGACACTCTGATTAGTGATCACAGCCCCATACAGAACAGAGTGTGATGCACTGTGCATTGTGACACAGTCCTCCCATAACCATCATTAACATTTTGTTACTTGTGCCACAGTAGACTTTCTGTTTGCTTGGACCAGATGGGATAGACCCATCATTGCCTTTGTGCATCAAAGAGCCTTGGGCACCCAACACCCTGTTGCCGGTTTGCGGTTTGTCCCTTCTTGGATGTTAAAAGGGTGTTGCTGACTATGATTTCACTTTTTTAACTTTAGTTAGTGTGTAATGTTGCTGTTTGAGTATAAACAACATCTGCAAAGTTACAACGCTTAAAGTTCAATGCAAAGGAAGATATTTTCTTCTAAAGAATTCTTTGTTTTAGGACTACAACAAACAGCTGGTAGGGACTACAATGACCTGCTTCCCATGTTGGTGGTGACATCACTAACCCAAAAATGTACATAAACCCCACCCCCGAGAACACACAACAAAGGGGGCGGGGCCATGTTGGGCTGCTTTAGAGAAGGGGAAGAGTTAATAATAATAATAATTCCTTACATTTATATAGCGCTTTTCTGGGCACTCAAAGCGCTTTACATATTGAAGGGGGAATCTCCTCAACCACCACCAATGTGCAGCATCCACCTGGATGATGCGACGGCAGCCATATTGCGCCAGTACGCCCACCACACACCAGCTTATTGGTAGAGAGGAGACAGAGTGATGAAGCCAATCAGTGTATGGGGATGATTAGGAGGCCATGCTGGACAGAGGCCAATGGGCAAGATTGGCCAGGATGTCGGGGTTACACCCCTACTCTTTTCGAAGGACATCCTGGGATTTTTAATGACCACAGAGAGTCAGGACCTCGGTTTAACGTCTCATCCGAAGGACGGTGCTTTTTGTCAGTATAGTGTCCCCATCACTATACTGGGGTGTTAGGACCCACACAGACCACAGGGTGAGCACCCCCTGCTGGCCTCACGAACACCTCTTCCAGCAGCAACCTAGTTTTCCCAGGAGGTCTCCCATCCAGGTACTAACCAGGATCTGCCCTGCTGAGTTGTTGTAGTAGAGTGTTGTTGTCATGCCGTCATTTTACGCCGGACTGCTTCACAAACGAGGGTCAATTCAACACAAAAGATTAACGTGATGGCACATGCTAGTGGATGAGTTGAATCAACTCCACAGCAACTAACCATTCAGAAACATCCAGTTTCATTCTAAAAGTTGTAACTTCTTCCTGAGTCTCTCCATCAGTGTCGACTCCGGTTTGAACAATGTAAGGCTGAACACCATTTCTGACAATCCTCATTTTGGTTCAAATCTTTATTCCTGTCCATTTCTCCTGCATCCAGTATGTTGATTATGAGAACTGATTATTTGCTTACCACCTAATCAACCCGGACCTTAATACGTGGCCTTGTTAGGTGATGTTCACTGATAGTTGCCTCACCTGTGAGTGTTCATAATGTTTTGGCTCATCAGTGCAGATGTATGTTTGCAGTTTGTTCTTACCAATACTAGTACACACACACAGCCTCGGATGAGCTTTACTGACTCACGTCACATAACCTCCTCATTTCTCTGTTTCTGTGTGCCTCTATGATATAAAGTGAAGAAAATATCAGCTAAGGAGGAAGACACTGTCACTCTGAGGACCAATACTGTAGTGCATAGAAAAGATCAGTTACTGTGGATCTTTGGAGATGAAAACTCTCTCCTAGCTGAAATCAAAGGAGGGATTGGAAAGATCTCTACATTTGACATTGCCGATGGGAAATTCAAAGACAGACTGGGCTTGGATGAGAAGACTGGATCACTGACAATCAGACATATCACAACTGAACACGCTGGAGTCTATACACTGAAGCTCGTCACCAGCAAAGCGACAACAGTCAGAAGATGCAATGTTGTTGTCAAAGGTGAGTATCTCAAGTCAAACTGTACAGATTCCATTCAGACAGTCGTCAGAAGCTCAAGGGTGTGTTCACAGTTTTAGATTGGTTCTCTGGCGTTCTGACATCTATACTGGATTGTAACGGGCCACATTGTGACTATGATGAAAAGAACCAGGTATGTTTGATCAGTCTGTACTCTGTAGGGTCACATCTTGTGACATCGAGTCCTGTCTTTGGTTTGTTTAGATGCCTTTGGTCCATGTTGCATTCATATTTCATTTGCACCAGAGTTAATTTGGAAGCAGACCAAGAACCCCTGAAAGTGTGGGCCTCTGTCTGCTTGTTTGGTTCGCATGGCAGCATTCACTTTTTCAAATGCACCACTTTAACACCAGAGTTTGAATCAAACCTGCCATGTGTGAGCACACCCTAAGATTAAAGTTTCAAAATCTCCTGCTGAACCGTATAATCACATCATTGCACCATGAGTACGTCATTCAGTTATTATTAGAGCAGAACTCTGTAAGCCTGGAAAATGTGACATTCTTCCAGTCCGAATGGTCTTTGAGGCAGCAAACCGAGATGGGGTGTGAGAAGAAAGCCAGTAGTGTTAATTTCAAACAGAGTCCTGTGGTACTGTCACTCAGATGTTCACATGTACACGCGCTTGTGTAATGGGAACTTTCTCTCTGTATTTCTTTTGTTCTTTGTGCTGCTGTCACAACTGTGTCAGTGTTGAAGATATTAGGGAAGGAGGGAAACAGTGTGACTCTTAATCCTGATGCTGAAATACAGAGAGATAATCTGATCCTGTGGAGGTTTGGAAACAATCCCATAGCTCAACTGACTGGAGAGACCAAAGAGACGACATACACTGATGCTGACGAGAGATTCAGAGACAAACTGCAGCTGGACAAGAACACTGGATCTTTGACCATCAGAAACATCACAAATGGACCTTATAAACTACAGATCATCAGCAGCAGAGGGACCTTGTCTAGGAAATTCAGAGTTTTCATGTGTTGTGAGTCTTTCACATTCATTTTAAGGAAACTTTAATTATTATTTTTTTTTATTGCAAAAGAATTTAGCAATATTTGTTTCCTTCTTGCAACAAAATAAAATATGTAAATATGTCCAAAAAATTATCAGTAATGTGCAACGAATCTGATTATCAATTAATCTGGTCTACACAAAGTACAGATCATTCGCAAATTACAAAACATAAGAATGCTTTAAGCATTTCAGACAAATGAATAGTTTAACACACGTTCCCAATTGCTTCCGCTTTATGGTATCACTAACAGTTGACCGTGGAATATTTAGTAGTGAGGAAATTTCACAAATGTGGACATGGAAGTGATTGGAACACCTGAATTCAATGATTTGGAGGGGTGTCCCAATACTTTCGGCAATATAGTATATGTTACAAAACATGGGTTTTCAAATTGGGGTCCATGGATCAATTCAGCCAATATATTTTTGGAAACAACATGATACCTTTAAATAACATTATTCATTAAATAGAGTAAATGTAGACTATATCAAGTTGAATCTGACAGTGTTTTATCTCTGTACAAGTAACTTCCTCTGTTTGTTCTCCAGGTGAATCCGGTCCGAAGACAATGTCAGTGATGATGGGAGAATGTTTAATTCTAATCACTGATTTTAACATAGAAAGAGAAGAGAGGGTACAGTGGAGCTTTGGAGCCAAAACTCTAGCAACTGGAATGAATGGAGACTCAAAAAAGACTTCATACGGTGATGATGAGAGATTCAGAGACAGACTGGAGCTGCACCATCAAACGGGATCTCTCACCATCAAAAACACCAGAACCAGCGACACTGGAGTTTATCAACTAAAGTTCTGCAGCAGAAGCGGAGAGAACATTTGCTGGGAATTTAGCGTTACTGTCAGTGGTGAGTATATCAACTCTTTTAATATGATACTCTTACTTTTTGAGATTTCTTTGAAAAATGTCATCATTTATATAATCATTTGTCATGTTGTGCCAAACCTAACTTTCATGTTCTTTTCTAAATAACAAAATTAGATGCTACCATTCAGTGTTAGTCTTCAAAAAGGACTAAGTGACTTGTGTACTAAATCTCAAGAGTATTAAAATCATGTTTTAGTTTTTGTGAGGAACAGACTCAGGCGTAGATCATTATTCACTAAAAATTTGTGATAAATTCTTGTCATTAATTTTGATGTCTGACTACAGACTAGGGCTGCACGATTAATCGGACGATTAGAAAAAACATTGAAATTGCACTTAAACGATTTGGCTTAGTGCGATTATGAAATCGCAAAGCAGCGATTATTTTTTTATGTGCGGCTTATCAATAAACTATAGCTCCAAATGCTAATCCATCTGAAAGCACTGAGAGTGACAAAAAATAAAAAAACAACACGCGTCAAGCATCTTTCCAGACATGAGACGCATTTATTAACATCTTGTCCAACAAAAGACAACATTTAATAACGTGTTTTTACTCCAAACTCACTTCATAATGACAGTTGAGCGTCCTTCTGTGAGATGATGTGGCTTCACAGAATAAGGCAGTCGTGTGTTCATTATCAAAACGTTTCAGTCATGTTTAATCAATCAAAACATTTCAATCTTCTGTTTATTCAGCTACAGCGATAGTATGGGATTTCCTGAAATGACGCGTGTTCTACTTCGGCAGCAGGGCATATTTGCAGTTTCTGCACAAGAGCACCCTCTGGCTTTCAGATAAAGAAACATTTACTACTGATCACAGAGCCGTACAGCTCTGACAAGCTGCGCATAAAATAATTGCAGCTTTTGCCAAATCGCGTGCGATAAAATTGCGATAAATCGTGCAGCCCTACTACAGACTTGACCTGTTTAATGTCTGTCTCTCATATTCTTTGTATTTCAGATTACACAGGAAACAGAGTGAATAAATCAACAGTTATAATGATGAATGGAGAGGATCCTGTTTGAATGTGCAGCAGTCAACAAGTTTAGTTTGATAAGATAAGACACGCCCACCAGCGTCAATCACATCAACAACTGAGTTCAGTTTTACATGCACTTCTCAAATACATCCACTGAAAGTGAAAAATAAACATGTGAATGTCAGAAATATCATATGTTTGTGTGAACCACAGCAGTATTTCTCAAACTGTGCATTTATGCTGTTTTATATAATAATACGGATAGTTCACCCAGTATTTTTAACAGTTATCAAGATTGAGACAAAAACCTAGGAACTAGTTCACTAAAGTACGAATTTCATGGGCGTGTGCGAAAAATTGCACGATACACAATTGTTTGCGCACATGAAAAAGCGCAGAAATCGGTGGACGGTGGCCGATGGCGGACATGTTTTTTGAAATACGTCAACGTCCTTGTAGACAGTCATGGCACCTCGAGTGAAGACACTCCCTGCGTTCCATTCGGAAAGGCTCGTCCCTATGCCCTAATCCCTTCAAAGGGTTTACCCACCGGAGTGAGAGCTTCGAAGAGTTGAAGGGTGTAGGGGTCAAAAAAACTCTTTTTTTGGAACACACTTCTGCGTCATCTTAACGAAACAATCAAGGAGGAGTAGATTGTGCAAAGCTGTGCCTTTTGTTTAACATTAGTTTATATATTTATTTATTTTTGGTTTATCGCACCATATTGTATATTGTGTCTATGTATTTGAAACATTTAAATGGACTGATAAAGGGAGCTGTATTTTTGTTGGAGTATACAATGTCGTTTTGACCATAATAATGTACCAAATCTAACTTGTATAAATATTACACTAGTATAGAAAAAAACTATACATACATTTATAGGTAAAATCGAACTCCTAACCTCCTGTACCCATTCTGTGATGTCAAAGAACTTCCTTGTGCAAAGGATCATGGGGTCCCGAAGTGTCCATCAGTTGTACCCTTCGAAATCCTTCATTCCGAAGGGCCCTTTGAAGTGGCCAGTTTGAGCACTTCGGTTTGGAACGACCCTTCAATATGGCAGCCATGATTATTTTTTCTCCAAAGTGCCCTTTGGAGGGCGATATATCCCGTTTGGAACGCACCGACTGTATACCAATTTTCAAGTCGATTGGACTAACGGTGAAGTAGTTATAGCAGTTTTCATGTTTTTTGCTGTTATAGCACCACCAAGTGGCCAGTTTGCACGTTCTTTTGCATACAACCACAGAATAATCTATTACATAGGTGTGCTGAGTTTGGTGAAAATATCTCATTCTGTTCACGAGTTATAGCCATTTTAGTAAAAGTGGCTCCGCCCACTTTGAACATTTTGGGACCCCTTAGGGAATAATCACTTTTAGGAGAGAATGCTGATGCTTGGAAAATGTAACAATTACAGCGCTACACGCTTTAACACCTAATACTGTAATTCATGATATGAGCTTGAACTACCTCTTCATCTTCAGAACCTTAATGCTCATGTTCATATTGATGCTAATGTCCTCTGATCAAATCTGAATGTAAAATTGTGAATGTAATCTGAATGGACTTTTTTACATGCTTAAGTACTTGCCTGATAAATTCCACATATAGTAAAAAGAAAAAAAAGCTTGTTAACACTTAAATGTTTCATGAGACCACATGATGTTGTGCCTTGGATTATTCACTACTGTTAGTATTGTTCTGATTTGTTAGTAAGTTGTTTACATAAATGTGCATATTAATGTGTATTTGATCTTTTGACTGTTCTAGTGTACAAATACTGATTCTGTTGTCACTGAATCTGATACAGCGTTGTTTTACATACTCTAATTAAATATACATTTTTTTATTTTAATATGACTAAGTTGTGTCAATGAAGAATTTCACTCACCTGAAGAAATTCATACTGTCGTTTTAAATCTCTGTGTCAAAATAGCGTGTTTGAAGATTGTTGTACAACATATGTCTTCATCTGTCTTCATCTGCTGTAGCTTGTCCTTCACAAATTTGTTAAATCAGCTGCATGATTTATTAATCGAGGGAACGAAATAGTAAATAGTGCACGATTTAATTTTTTTTCTTGCAAGGAATGTGCGGGGCTCCATACACCTCTACAGTCATTGAAAGTGAAATACTCGATGATTCGCTTCTAACTGTTGAGAAATTTGAAATACTCAGTGGTGATTGGCTATTTTTGTGCGCCAAAGAAACGTGCGCGCATCCATCTTTAGAATTTCGAACTTCCGGTTTTGCGGTAGCATTTCTGTCATCGCTGTCAATGGATAATTAGCTGATGAAGTGCATTTACTTATTGTAGGGTTAACAAAAGTTATCATGAGCACTGTAATGTTTAAATCAGACGTCTTAACAAATGTCAGTAGACCGTGAAGATTTTAAAACGAGCAGTTCATTCATAAATAGACCAATTTGGTGTTTGCAAACAGCGATGACGTTTTTTGTGGGCGGAGCCTAGCTGGTTGCAGAAAATGACAGTTGAGCAGTATAAGTCTATGGAAGCCACGAAATAAAAGAATAAAAAAAGTTAATTTCGAGTTTATATCTCACAATTCTGACTTTTATTTCTCGCAAATCTGAGTTTACATCTCACATTTCTTACAAAGAAAAACAGAATTGTCAGATATACTCGTTATTCTGTCTTTTCTGAATTGCAATTCCGCAATTGCAAATCCCGCAATTCTGACTTTTTCCCCCTCAGAATTGTGAAATAAACTCAAAATTGCGAGTTATAAAGTCCGAACTGGGAGTAATAAACACGCAAATGCAAGAAAAAAAAGTCAGAATTGTGAAATAAAAATTATTATGTTTAAAAGTTATCTATGTAAAATACTATAGGTTTAAATTATTTTAATTATAATTATTTCATCATGTAACTGCTATGTATGTATGTCCTCTGAACTGCATATGTGAATATTATGTACACTTACTGTTTACATCAAATTCCTGCTTTAATAGTAGACTAATCCTTACAGATGTCATCAGTCCAGTCTGTGAAACGTCTCTGTTTATCTTCAAAGGACGTTTTTAACGATGGTTTTCTTTAAAAATGAAGACTATATTTTTTGCATTCCGATTCCAACATCCAGAGGCACAACAAAACATTTTTCTCTTTTTCTGTGGATTTTGCACATTTTCCTTCAATTGCTACCACTATTATTCTGCAACCAGTATGCGCGCGCAGCTGCAAGTGACGTAATTGTGACGTCTGCTCCAAAGTGGTCTATACGTAAGATCGCTGTGGAAATACAAACCGGAAGTCAAAAGACAACGACCGCGGCGCTGAAAAGGGGCGGGGCTACATTAGGTTGCATCATCCTGAAGTGAATGTTTGTTTTTTGAATGGGATTTTGGTTAAATTTCTGAAATAAGATGCGTAGTTAACACAAGCTCTAGATACTTTCATAAAAACAAGTATTAGCCTACTTTTTTTTTTTTTTTTTAAAAGCTGTTGACATTAAATGTAATCAAGTGGAACAGAGCTCAGTCCACTTTTACAACCTTGTTATGCTTATAAATGAGCACTTACAAACAATTGTAATTCAAAATTTAAAGGGAAAAAGTTTTGTAGATAAATAATAAAAGAGATGTCTGTTTAGTAGTGGTGATGTTGGTTGACGTGCTAATGTGGTGTAGTTCATTTATAGCCTTTAGCTCTTTGCTTCCAACGACTGCATTTAAGCTTCATAAAAGTTGTGTCACATCTGTGAACATTATCTTGATGGACAAAACGTACAAGTATCATTAACTTTTGTTGATCACAGAGCTTATTTCTTTTTGACAACATAGTTCCTGTCGTAGCGGTTTTCTAAAATGTTTTAATTCCATTGGCAGATTCAATCTTAGAATAACACAAGACATGTCACTCGTATTGTTTTGAATGGGAGAAAGTGTAACGCGCAATATGGCGGAATAAGTCCCGCCTTCTAAAGCCAAGAGCCAATCGCCGACTGGTAAAGTCATCGCGTCACTTTAGCGGCCGTTAGAATCACCGGTTTCTATAGAAACAGTCAGACGCGCGCCTCCAAAGAGACGCGCATTTAGGTCTGCGCATGCGCATTAGCTTGATCCAGCCTGAAAAAAATACAGTTTTTTGTCATGATTCGAGCGTTTAGAAACTAAATGTATGAGTCGGTTGTTGTTAGATTTCATTGGTGTTTCAACCGGTTTTTAACAGGATTCAGTCAGCTGGGAAATATGATCAAAGGAGGCTTTGAAAATAAATCTATGTTGTTTATCCTTTTGATCTTTATTTTAAATAAAATCACAAAATTCTAACCTGTCGTTGAAGTACAACAATGAAAAGTTGGGGGAAAATCTTACTATGAAATAATTTTTTTTCTCTAGTTTACGTTGGCCACAATTATTGACACGTTGTTTTCCCAAGATAAAAGAACCCATGATACCATGTGTCTGAACAAGATGTCCAGCAAAAAAAAAAAGGCATGCAGCAAAATACAAAAAAAACCCCAGATTGAATTTGTTAAATATGAATTGACTAAAGTGACATTACTGAAAATATGCATTTCAATTACTGACTAATAACCTTTTCATTGCCAATTAAGTGAAATTACTGAATCTAAATATAGAAGCTTGATAAAAAAAAATGCTAATTTAAAGGAAAAGATGTCAGACGGACTTAAAGGTTTTTGCGTTTGAACTCTTCACTTGATTTAAATTAAATCATTAACATTATAAATGTCTTTACTGCCACTTTTGATTGATTTAATGCATCCTTGCTGAATAAAAGTATTCATTTCTTTAAATTCTTCTCAAAAAAATAAAAATAAAAATTCTTACTGACCCCAAACTTTTGAACGGTAGTGTATAATGCTACAGAAGCTTTGTATTTCAGATAAATGCTGTTCTTTTGAACTTTCTATTCATCAAGGAATCCTGAAAAAAAAAGTACACAACTGTTTTCAACATTGAAAATAATCATAAATGTTTCTTGAGCAGCAGATCAGCATATTAGAATGATTTCTGAAGGATCATGTGACACTGAAGACTGGAGTAATGATGCTGAAAATTCAGCTTTGATCACAGGAATAAATTACTTTGTGAAATATATTCAAATAGAAAACAGTTATTTTAAATTGTAATAATATTTCACAATATTACTGTTTTTTTACTGTATTTTTAATTAAATAAATGTAGCCTTGGTGAGCAGACGAAACTTCTTTTAAAAACATTAAAAATCTGAGTGGTTCCAAACTTTTGGACTGTACTGTATATATATATATATATATATATATATATATATATATATGTCAGGTTTTCCTTCTTTTTGTTTCTAGCTGATCACATTCCTGAAAATCTTATTAAATCCAAAATTACATTTAGTGTCCCATTCACTGACAATCATATAAACATTCACGCTGCTGGTGATGATTCTGTGATTTCGGTCAAATACAGGCTATTTTCGCGGTGTACAAATACAATACGCTTAAAATGATTATTCATATATAAACATGCGCTACATCAATGACGATCTAACTTTGTTGTTTGGGGAAAACGAATAAATCATATTTATCACAATAGTTCTTTCCTCCACCATATGTTTAAAGTTTATGGCCCGCCCATATCAGGAATTTGGGTATCAATTATTCCACAAACTTCCTGGTGGCAAACATGACGGGCGTTCAATATTTAGCAGAAAAGTCGTTTTTATGTTAATTCCGATAGCATGTGAAGGCACTATGCTTGTCGTCGATCACGTGACTCTGTGAAACAAAAGCTAGCCCCGGAAAAAACTTCATTGAAAACTGGAGATGCACTGAAGAGCTTCACTGTCTGATGTAACTCATTCATGCTGTTTCATAAACTCAAAGAGTATTAATAGTGTCCATCGAAATCAGATTTTGCAACAACATGAAGAACATTGTCAAGACTGTGCTGTTTTCATTAATAATGTGCGGTAAGTGTGTGATTTCTGTTCAGTATTTTACATTCACAGTTTTCTATAGTAATACCAGTAATACAGAATGATGTTTGACAATGTAAAAATGCTGAAAGTTTTGTGTGATTTGTAGGTTTAGGGGTGGGGTTAGTGCAGAATATACATTAAAACACATGGGTGCCTGTGTGTCTGTGTAAAAAATAAGTTTGCATGAACATAAATGAGAAAAAAGTGCTTATGAAGAATTGATCACTTTTGTTTGTTACAGAACAGACTGCTATTTCTCATAGAAAGCAAAACACTATAATACGTTTATAAAAACTGTATGCATTTGCCTGTAAGTACAGTAACGAGTCATCAATGATTAACAAATGCTGGTTATAAGAGAGTTAGTGCAGCACCTGAAGACATGAAAAATGATTCTTTTCTTTTTCAGTGCATAATTAGTAGCAGCAGCACAAAATTCCCTGTACTTCTAACCTTTGCTACTTTAACTCTTATTTTTATTTAGTACTTTTATTCTTATTCTGCACTTTTTGGCTCTTAATTCTAGCTCTTCTTAGCTGTTTTAGGTGAGAATCGGATTTGTTCAGTGTGTATGAAGAACAACACATAGGAGAAGAAAAAAAAGTCTGGGTAAGGGAGAGGAATAGATGAAGGAGGAGAGGAGAAGCTGGATCAGGATAAGAGAAAAGAAGAGGTAGAGGAGAGGAGGAAGAATGTGTGCTGGATTGAGCATCTCTATGACTTCCCCCCTTACACATGTTGAACCTATGAAAGCGTGTTTCTGCCATGCATAGAAAATAAAAAAAACTTTTTATCTCACAATTCTGACTTTTTCCTCTCAATTCCTAGTTTATATCTCACAGTTCTGAGAAAAAGTCAGAAAAAGTACTTTAAGTATTGGTAAACGCTTGTTAGCAACTGACAAAAACTGTAAGACAGTACATTAAAATAATATGCTGAGAAACGCAGTATCAAGCAGCACAGCGAGAGTTTTGTACATCAAAAGCCATCAGGAAGTGAATCACACCGGATTCTAAACACATTCCTCTACAGTGTGTAACTGACCACATCCATCTTACATGAAGAATAAAGTGGATAGTTTACAGATAATATCTCATATTAAACATTTACATAACCTGATTTACTGTTACTTCCACTTTGTATAATGTTCATTCTCTCTCTGCTATCCATAATACTGTTTATATTAACATATAAATATATAGGCTACTTTATGTTGTATTTTGTTTTCTCCGTTCATCATAGACCACACATGTGGAAATTATCCAGATATGGATCGCTCTCTCGCTCCAGTTTTTCTAAACGGAAACTTCCACAACCATTACTTGTGATTAACCGAACCCTTTAAAGGTTCAGTGTGTAATATTTAGGAGGATCTATTGACAGCAATGCAATATAATATACATAGCTATGTTTTCAGTGGTGTATAAAGATCTTACATAATGAACCGTGTTTTTATTACCTGAGAATGAGCCATTTCTATCTTCACACACCGTGGGTCCTCTTAGAAGTTCATTCAACATTTTGCGGCACCATGTTTCTACAGTAGCCCTAAATGGACAAACTGCTCTACAGAGAGCGTTTCGTCACTATATGGTTCTTCGTTGGTGTTTTTAGAGGCAGCTTGCATCGTCACTACATTGAATACGAATGAAGAAGAAGAACTAGTAGTAGTAGTCGTCTGGTTTATTAGAAGCAGAGACCGTTCTTTGTTATGCTGCGTTTACACCAAACGCGAATAGAGCGTCAAATTCGCGTCTACCGCGTCTAGTTTGCCGCTTGAACATTTTGAATGCATTCGCGCGTCTAGAGCGAAATAGACCCGCGTAAAAAACAAGCGTTTGAAGCGAAATTGACGCACGTCCGAGGCGAAATCCGCTTCTTGTGGGAGGGGCAAGTGCTAGGCGGTTGTCTGTTTGCAAGATGGCTGATGTTGATCGTGCGTTCATCGAGAGAGCTACCGCTTTGTATTCGCGGGTCGATAAACGTGTACGTGACGCAAAAGTGAAATGTGTATTTACAACTTACCAGATTGCCCAATCTCCTCACCGACACTCTTCCAAGCGAGGTCCTTTTTATTCCTGTCTCTATAGAAGTATGAACTTGTGTCATAAATCTCTGGGTGACTGCTCACTGATAATATCAGTCATTCCTCCATTTTGAATTAGTGACTCCGGGCGGGCCTGCCGCCACAGCAGCAAGCAGGCTCCTGATTGGTTAACGCGGCGCGAATTTACGGCAAAGTTAAAATTTTTCAACTCGGGCGTCAGACACGAATTCGCGTAAATGCGAACGAGGCGAATTCGCGTCTTCCGCGCCGCGCTAAACGCCTCATTCGCGCCGCGAGACCTCCAGACGCGCGTAAACGCGTCTTTACATTGACTTAACATTGAAATCATTCGCGCCAGACGCTCTATTCGCGTTTGGTGTGAACACAGCATTAGAAGTAAGAAGAACCTCATTGCTTGACTGGCTCTCTGCGGTCTCAGACGACATCTTTGTCCTGTGTCGGCCAACGAGCCATTCAGACATTCAAAACTATGATGAAAAAGGCAGGAGACGGGAGTGATGCAACCAAAGTGGCACATGTACTGTCCATCTGTTCTACAGGATCATCCCACAGGAATAAGTCCTGCAGAAATGCTGTTGGGATGTAAACTGCGTTCCACTCTTGATCTGTAACAGAAGGTTTGAGACACACAAAAGCCGTATCATGACAACAAATGGCAAGGAATGAGTTTTCAAGTTGGTGATGCAGTTTTGACACAGAACTTTAGTTTGTTCCCAAATGGATTCCTGGGTTCATGCTCAGAGATGGCAAAACTGTGCACGTGTGGATCAAATTCTTTCTCAGGATGTGGAAAGTTCAGAAACAAGAATGAATGTGTGGGGGGATGTTTCCTTGAACACGTCAGTGTGTAGCAGGACTGACTCTGTTTGTGAGAAACTATGACAGAGCCAGTGGTTTTGGGCTTTCAGGAAAACCCTGAATCTGTAGGTTCCAAAGGACTGTTAAAAGGCCGAAACATTTGGAATACTTTGTGTTGTGAAAAGAAAGAAAGAAAGAAAGAAAGAAAAATGTAATGGAAAAAGGTTATCTTGTAAAAAGTATTATGGGTAATGTTGTTATCTCTTAAAGGGGGAAAGAAATGTGAAGTTCCAAAGGAATTATTATTTTTGTTTTGAGTTAAGAGTAAACCAACTAAATGTTTAACACATTTCTGGAAACTATGCCTCATATTCTCAAAACAGTGAACACAAATCCATAACGTCTCACCCAATTCCCCAAACATCCTATTTTCAGGTCGAAATGAAGCTCTACACCCAAAATCATTCACTCTTGCTGAAAAACCAAACTTTGCTCTCAGACACAAGCCCTCAAAAACACACACACTACAACATAGTCTTACACACTGCTGAGATAAATTCAAAACAATACTACAAAAACAAAAACCAGTAATAAGTTGTGTTGCTTGTGTTTCTCCCCCTCAAGGAACTTTACACATGATGAACACGTGTGCATTTGCACATTTTTTTTATTCCTTAATGTACTGTACAGTACAATACACCAAACAACAACAAAAAATATTCTGCCCCAGCATCACATCTTTGGTCTGGGACAGGCCAGAGAATCTCGTCAACATCACAGGCTGTACTGGCCCTGTCCAGGCAGCAGGGGGAAAATCCTCTTGCGTGCCTGATCCACCCCCGGCACGCATCAACTGAAATGTCCAGTCAGGCTTCTTCCATTCCATCATCTCTGTGTCCTACAAAAATACAAGTACTGATTACTGTAACTGGAACACATCCTTTTTACAAAATAGAAGCAGACAGAAAGTTTATCTGTACCCTAGTGAAAAATAACTAAAATCGATTTGAAATACATTTATTTTATGCTAAGTGTACTACAATTGCATTTACATTTGCAAGTGCTTAATATAAATACCCTGCAATTGTACTTTTAGTGTAGTAAATTGGTATACTTAAAGGTACAATTTGTAAGATATTCGCAGTAAAATATCCAAAAACCACTAGGCTAGTGTTGTATATTTTGTCCAGCTGATTACTAACAATATCTCTAATGTTTTCAACTACTTGTAAATCATGAGAAAATTCCCATTCTAAACAGTGACATGGGGCAGTGCAGTCGCCTGACGTCAGTTACCCTTTGTTACCGCCTTTACTGACGTAGAAACCACATGACAACAGTGCCGTGGACAAATGCGGAAGTAGTGTCTAGCGTCCAGCAAACCACTAGCTTGCTTCAAGCAGTTCCTTATTTACTTCTTGCACGTTTTATGGTGGATTGTGTTACTTATTTATGGAACATAATTACTGTTTACCATCTGCCGCTGGTTCTGTCGACAAGGACAGCTCCCGTAAACGTAAGCGTACGGGCCAACCAAACGACCCAAGAAGAGTTTGGGACAAGAGGAGAGAAAGAGCGAGGATCAATATCAGTGTTGCATTTTCTAGATGGAGAGAGCTTCGCGACAAACTTCATCTAGAAAGAGATGCCGATCTCGCTTGTGTTTTACTCGACAGGTGAGCTGTTTTGATTCGTATCTTTACAGAAAACGTATGCCATTATAACGATCAACACGATTAGTATTATGGGGCATCGTGTCTCTAGACCCGTGCGAGGACGCGTCTGATCCATAGTCTGATCACGTGTTTGTATTGACTTTGTATGTAATCTACTCGCGCAAATCGTTGAACTCGCGTTTGCTATGTATGCCCAATTATTGTGTTTGAATGTACACGAGTGTATATATTTGTTGAACAAGTGGTAATCGTTTTCATATCATCTGACTAAACAGTAATCAATTAATTTGATAATTTACTGTCAAACTATATTTGCTGTATTGTATTGCAATATAGCATGACGTCATCAAACCACGCGATTGTTATTGTTTTGGTAGTGCGCCCTCTAGTGGCAGGTCCTACAACCTGTACCTTTAAAGTCTGCTAAACTGGAACAAGAATTTTTGTGTTGAGGTCCAACTAAAGATATACTTAAGTATATTTGGTTATGCTAAAGTGGAACTATTGCAAGTATACTTTAGGTACACTTCATATATCTTGCATTCAAATTATACAGTGATCATACTATCCTTACTAATAGTGATATTACAGTTTTTGTTAGTTGCTAACAAGCATTTACCAATACTTAAAGTACTTTTTCTAAACTCTTAACACAGCAACACACCTTCATCACACAATTAGCCAAATAGTAGATTTTCTGCCCAAAACCATATTTTGTTAAATAAACACAAACTCTATATTTCAAAATGCTAAAAATCTTTTCAACACACACTAACTCTATCAAAACACAGCAAACCTGATTCAAAAGAGAGTCATTCTGTCAAACACTAGCACTAGTTTTCTATCCAGCATGAACATATTGTCAATCAAAGTGCAAAATACTAACAGTTGATGGCATTATGAAAACTGCATTACTGTCATGTTTCGGTTCTACCAACAGAAAAAATATGAAATGCATAGTTTTAAAAATTCAGTTTCCTTACAAGTAAGCCATTCTACATTTTTGGTTGAGTGTTGAATGTGTGCATTCTTGGCAACATAGCAACTATCTAAAAGTGAATGAGTCATTACTTTATAATGTGCCCCACCATCACCAATAAATAAATTACTTTTAAAGCACAAAATTGTTTACAAGAGAACAAGTTTCTTCATTGATCTTAATCACTTAAATTTTGGTCTAAGAATGCACCAGATTTATGCATTTAAATTTAAAACGTACAAAATTTTCCTCCGGTGGGCATGCCCCCGGACCCCCCTAGAGGGACAGATGTCCACCCACCACAGTCTCACAAAATCCTGTGGGAAACACTGAATGTGCAGTAGAAAAAGAGAAGAAGAAAGTAACAGAATTGCTCAGGGCAGACACTGGTCAGATGAGTCCCCTGTGCAGGACTTCAGTGTCCCCATCTGTTGAAATCTCTTTCTGGGGTGTGTGTTGATGGTGCTCCCGTAGAGGGTGGGATGTATATTTCACAATATTATACTTGTTGTGTTGTCTTATAAAAAATATGTAAACGAGAACAGCTTTATTGGATATTCGACTTCATATCATATTAAAATACAGTATGTGTGCACAGATTAGAAAAGAAAACAGATGTAAAGTGCCAAAAATTGGCGCATGATGTCATCTAGCAACATTTAGTGATTTTTCCTCAGGCTTTAGCTGCTTTTCATTGAAAATAGTTGGCAATACACAGCAAAAGGGCATAAACCTGAAGGTGAATGTGTGGTGATCTAGAAGAGGAGAAGCACATGTTCTCCTCAATGCTTGTTTAAGCAACAGTTCCTGGATTGTACATTAATATCTCTATTAAGTTCACCACAATTATATTCAGTTCATAAGCTGTCAGATGAGACAAAACATGTTAGAACATACGGAGCCCCGCACATGACATGCAAGAAAAAAATTAAATTGTGCGCACGATTTGCTATTTCGTTCCCTCGATTTATAAATCATGCACATGATTTAGCCTACTATTTTTTTCCTGCATTTCATGTCCGGGGCTCTGTAAGAACACACTAATAGATTAATAATATGTTGTGAGAATCATGTGTCCTGTGAAGCAGATTGTGTAGATGATTAAAACACATTGTATAGACAATATATCCACTCATATTCACTCAGCTCTACACATACTGTATTTCTCTTTTTCAGAAGCTTGTATACAAGCATCTGCTGAACACATACATGTAAAAATAGTAGAACATCTGTAGACTGTAGATGAACTAACATGAGATTTTCTTTCATTACCTTGTCTGATCTCCGATATGTACAGTAACATCAGCAGCAGTGTTTATGAGTTTAATCTGTTTGTGTTTGTTCTGCAGTGTTTGGAGCTGATGGAGATGGAGTGAAGAGAGAGTCAGTGATTGAGGGAGATTCTGTCACTCTAGACACTGGTTTAAGAGGGCAGATTAATCTAATATGGTGGAGGTTTGGAGATTCATACTCAATCATTGCTGAATCTGATGGAAATGAGCCCTTATATCCTGATGAGAGATTCAGAGACAGACTGAATATGAATCATCAGACTGGATCTCTGACCATCAACAACATGAGAGTCACAGACTCTGGAGTTTATAAACTATGGATCAATGGGATCTCATATAAGACATTCAGTGTTACTGTCCATGGTGAGAATACTTTTTTTTTTTCATTAGAGAAATGTAGAGATTTTCATATTTGTTTTGTTTTAGGAATTAAACCAGATTCAATGTTCAACAAGCAAATATTCATTATTTATGGAGCCTTTCCTCATTTTTCAGAAGTAGTTTGGTAAACTTCTATAGTGGTGAATGGATAATATATTGCATTCCCATTTGCTCCAATAGCAAAAGAACAAAATCTGGACCTTCTGTGAAATAATCTGTGAAAGCTTCTGTGTTGATCTGTGTATAAATTCACACATCAAACAGGTCCAGATGATGATCGCTTGATTTCAGGCTCGTGTTCAACTGTAAATCTATAACACATGAAAATAAACACATAAAATAAGAGACAAAATGAGCCAAAGAGAAACAGATGCTTTTATTTTAGTGAGTGAATCAATTCTGTTCTGTTGTTTATCATCCAAAATTAGTGATATAGAGTGAAATTAAACAAAAACAATCAGTTTCACTCATTTAAATATTTCCTATTTGAAAATATCTTTGTGTAAATCTGTATGTTAAATGAATAATTGTGAATATTCAGCAATATTATTGATCTGATTGTTTTCTCCAGAGCTGCTTTATAGATGAAATTAATGAAATTAATAATTGATGATCTTTACACAGTTATTGAACCGAACTAAGAATTCAGAATTCATCACAGTAAAGCTGCTTTTAATCATTTATATTGTATAAATCACTATAAAAATAAATTGACTCGACTAACACAAGATCATATCAGATCTCATATTACTTTATCAAGTCAAATTGAGTTTATCAGAGTAATATCTGTACAGTAACATCAGCAGCAGTGTTTCTGAGTTTAATCTCTGATTGATGTTTGTGTTTGTTCTGCAGTGTTTGGAGCTGATGGAGATGGAGTGAAGAGAGAGTCAGTGATGGAGGGAGATTCTGTCACTCCAGGCCCTCGTTTAAGAGAACGATTTAATCTAATAAAGTGGAGGTTTGGAGGTTCAGGCTCAATCATTGCTGAAATTGATAGTAATGAGATCTCATATCCCTTCAATGACACTGAGAGATTCAAAGACAGACTGAAGATGAATAATCAGACTGGATCTCTGATCATCAAGAACATGAGAATCACAGACTCTGGAGTTTATGAATTACGGATCGATCACAACGATGGGACTGCAACTGTGAGATTCAAAGTTACTGTCTGTGGTGAGGATATTTTTTTACTTTTCAGAATAAATAGTTTTAAATGTGTTTTTGTTTTATAAATTGAATTAAACTGAGTTTTAAAGTGCAGCAAATACAGTTATAATGTGTTCATCAGTCTTACAGTGTTGTAGTTTCTCAATATCACAGTCATGCTGTTGTTCTGTATATAATCACAACTGTGATTGGGCCGCAGGTGATCACATGACTGATATTCAGAACAACCCATTTTGATTTTATACCACAGTACTATAAAAATGAACAGTGATTGACTTACATTTGATTTCACACACATTATGAGCAGATATTTTTAGTTTCATGCCACCAGTAGTTATAACTCCAAAACAAGTCAAAGCAGGATCAGTCGTTCTGTAGAATAAGGAAATGAAATACATAGACAGGTTTATGATGAACGTTCCTGTGCTGTTATATGAAATAAGATCCTCGTGGCCAATCAAAGTAGTTTATGATAGATATTCATTGCTACTGTAAGTATTTTAAAGTAATGATTGTTTATCAGATGTCTGTGAAAACTAATGACTGTCTGTCTTTATCATTACAGGATCATGTCTGTCTTCAGGTGCTAAAGCAGGAATAGGTGTCGTTCTGCTGCTGCTGCTGCAGTTTCTCTAAATCTCTAAACTAGAAAGGCAAAACCGTGAGTATTACAGCTGATACAGTATGAAAATAATATGATTTTCATACACAGCATTTCTACTTTGTTCTGCTTGTTATGGTTTGAGTACAATAATTGATGAAGTGTGTGATCATGCACTATTGAGCTGTTTACACGACCATGTGACCATTTTTGCTAGTTTAACGATGGAAAAAAATGGTCCAAAAGAGTTGTAGTCTCTTAGGGGCTGTTCACACAACACCATTTTCACTAAAAATGGAACAAATTTTATACGTTTTTGGCCATTCATTTACACAACAACAGTGTTTTGGTGGCCTGAAAATGCAAACTTTTGAAAACACCCTTTGTCACCTCCGTGTAAACTGCAAAAATGCAAATCTGTGAAAATGGTGACATCATGCACATGTGTATTACATGTTTAGCCTATCCACCTTTTTTTTTTTAACGCAAAAGGTGTTTCTGTGAATGTGAGTGCTCTGTATAAGAATGTGAATGCACAGGAGCATAGTCTTTCTTTACGAAGTGACATTGGCAGCTACTTGTCTGGTATGCGTAATAAAGTGTTTTTAGTCATTTTCATGGATCAGTGTGAATAAGGATAGTTATGATAACAATGTCATCTGTACAAAGGAAAAATGTTTCTGCTTTTAGTACATCGTTGTCGTGTAAACGTACCCTCATTGAGTCACAGGTGTGTTTTTTGCGTAACGTGCAATAAACCAATCTGTGTCTCGTCTCCCATTCCCTTTAAAAGCCAAAAGTTGCACTTGCACCATGACGGATTTGCTATTTACATGGCAGAACTACATCTGGCTGAAACTAGCAAAAAACGTATGCTGTCGCATTGAGCCGGGTGTATGATAGGGCCCAAAAGGTATTTGAGCTACAAACATATAACCAGATTTGCTGTTATCAATTAGTTTAATTAATTTAATAGCCAGACATAATTCATGAGTTTGAGTATAACATTTTTAGATTTGAGAGTTGCAGCAAATAACTACTTAAATTTCATATAAAGCTTTAGTATGAGTTCAGAAAGAAATACTTATTAGCGCACAACTTTTCTGCTGCTTTCAATGTCATTTTCTGATTTTCACAAAGGATGGTCATAATAATCTGCCACTGGATGGAACAGAGATGAAAGAAAACTCAAGCCATATGTGTTCAGAAGAACAGACAGTACAGTACAAGTCAAAATGTTATGTTTAGTGATATATAATGACTGATTTGCTAATTAGTTACATCAGATTCATTAATTTGGTTTTGTTTATTATTATTTATATGACCAATTTAAAAAGAGGTCAGTTCCTTTGTTTAAAACAATATATATGTTTTTCAATGGTAATTGTTGTCATATCTATAGAATTATGGCTACCCGAACAAATGTTAAAAATATATATATTAATATTAACCAATAAATGTTGTGGAAAATACTCACATTAATGACAGATTAACTCTTGGCCTATGAAGACCTCAAGCAGGCCATTTTACAGCACGTCAGCCACTCTCCAGGACAGTATCATCTTTACTAGCAGAGATCATTTCATCTAGACAAGTGTTTCCCAACCCTGTTCCTGGAGGGAAACCTACAGTACACACTTTAGATGTTTCCCTTATCTGACCCATGCATTTCTGGTGTTGGAGTTGAATCAGGTGTCTTTGATTAGGAGAGTTGGAAAATGTGTAGTGTTGTGTGCCTCTATAGGAACAGGGTTGGGAAACGCTGATCTAGACAATTTCCGAAGAAGGCCTCGTCGACTTGACAGCCAGTGGCACGGATCCTCAGCAAAACCGTCTCCATACCGGCGTGATGAGTCCAATCTTCGACCAGATGGATTCAATATTTGGACTGTGCTCATTTTTCATCATTTCGTAGGAGCTGCAGCTGATTTGCATTTAAAGGGACACACACAAAAACAGTTTTTAACACCCTCAAAAAGTGACAAATTTAAAATGCTATAAAAATGATCTGTAGGGCAAAAACTTTAAATACATATTCTGGGAACATTAGAGACTTATTTTACACCTTGTAAAAGTGGCATTACATGACCTCTTTAATAACTGAGTTTACATGTTCTGGAAGGTGCTTGACTGAGTTCACAAATGTAAGACATGATCTTTTCTGCCCAAACAAGACTGAACCTGGTGGTTGCTAATTTGACGGAAAATTGTAGACATTAATTTTGATGTCTGAGATCTTTTTTATTATTATTTCTCTAATTGTCTCTGTTTTTCAGATTCCACTGGAAACTGACTGAATGAATCAACAACTATAGTGATGCCGCTGTTGAATGAAGAAGTTCCTGATGGGGTGAATGTGCAGCAGGAGATGACTTCAGTTTGATAAGACACGCCCATTAGTGTCAATCACTCTGACATCATCAACGACCAGTGCTGATTATAAGCAGAAATGCATTTGTTTTGCACTATTTAATATTTCAGAGTTTTTAATCAAAGAAAAAATGTTTTGTTTCTTGCCTTCAGAGATTTTGGAAAATATGCCACTCTCCACAAGAGATTATTTTATGGCATATTTTGGCACTTTTTTAGTCTCATATCAGCAACTGCCTGTTATTGGATTGGGATGATGTTATCCGAAATCTGAATTGAATTATTTTTGATCGAATGTATTTAAGTAGTACTTACAGTAATGTGCTTTTATATATTCAAGGTTCTCCACCTTCTTGAAAATACTTGAATTTCAGACTCAAAGGCCTGGAAAGTCTGTGAAGACAAACACAGGTCTTTGAAAGTGCTTGAATTAAACTTGAACTCAATTTTGTTAGAGCAGCACGGTGCTATTGGCCTTTAAAAATTGGCCTTTATCTGCTGTGAAAGCCAGAATGAAATTCTTGATTATTTTATCTTCATTATTTTGTGTAAAGGGAAAAACCGCTGAACTTCTACAGAGTAGTAATGTGATTCGCGCTGCACTGTTTTAACTGGTCAGCGCTGTTGAGATTATTTGGCTCGGTCCACTTTTGGTGTGAATGGCTTCCCCGTGGCAGCCCGTGTCCTTGTTAAAAATTGCTTATTTCTCTAGATTTTAACATTCTTGGAAACATTTAGATAATGTAAGCACATAAGTCAACAAAATATATAACACCGTTCTAGTGGTTTGTGATATTTTAATCCAAAAATCATACATATTGTGCCTTTAATAAGTGCAGCACTGCTTTGTTTACAGAAGTAACAGGGGAAACCTATATATTCCTGCTGTTCCATAAGCGCCATCTACTGTTAGAGATTAAAATTGCATTTTCATTCAGAGCGTCAGACCAATGCGCAGATCAATATCATATTTTCACACAGATTACACGCTGCTTTGTAAATGTTAATCAATGGTTGATAAGAAGCTAACGTAGAAATAGTAAGATAGCTAGAATATTATATATAATCATATTTTAAATGAATATGTATAATCATTTATCATTTTGACTCATCCATTTTCTTAAAAATAGTTTAAAGGCTGAAATGTAATTTTTATAAATTACTTTAATATACATTTGTATAAAAATCTTTTTGCTCAAAACATTATTTGAACTGTTGTTGAAATCGTCATTTTATGGTTAGGATGTTACAATAAACACTAATTATTTGTGCAGGTGTTAAAGTCTTAAAAGCCTTAAAATTGCAGATATCCTGTACAGGTGGGTAACAATATTTTTAATGCCAACAATTACCTTATCCATATTTAATTTAATTGCAAAATTCATGTATGTAATATTCGCTCTATATTTTAATGTTTTAAATCAAGCTAATGATTCATATAAAAAGACAAAAACTAATGTGAAATAAATATTAAAAGCAGGAATAAGAAATCTCTGGTTCAAACCCATCTCTCTCACACACACACTGTACCAACCCTCTCATGGATTTTAAAAAGGACATATGCTCCTTAAATTTGATTTTTGTTGTCAGTATATGCCTTAACATTGCTGTAGTAATAATAGACACAGGTACTGTATGTGTTTGATGCTGTCCAGATTGGCAGTAACAAACCCACCTTTACTGTGCTTGATATAATATAAAAGGTGCTTTAAAAAGCCCTTGAATCAGGTGTAAATGAAAGAGTGGGAACCCTGTATATTGCATTATGTCAAATGTACTGTTTGTATTGTTCTCATTCGTATTAAAGCATTTGTTAAATGAATAAATGTTCATGTAAGATAATGTCATCCATCATGAATCATGTCTGTCCTCTCGTGTGCAGAACTGACTCAGTTGCTCACTGTTTCACAAAATATAAATAAATATACATTTGCATATGAACAGGTTTTTGTTGTTGTTAGTTCAGACACAAGGGGGAGATAAAGCGCTGTGTCTTCTGGAGGCAAAAACTGGCTGATGAAGCCACCAGTCATTTCATCATTAGTGTTTTGATGCACAAATGCACAGGCACTTCTCTAAAGATCTAGGAAAACATCTGCTAAATGTCTTAGAAAAAGCAGTTACATACATACATTCTAAAACATAAACTTAAAGACATTTTCTAAATGTCTATATGACATCTGACAGGAGGAGACGTATCGCAGATGTAAATGGACGTCTCTGAGATGTACGTGTGATATCAGGGAGTGTCTTAATTTTTCAGGCCATGAATGTTAATGCATGGTTTGTTAAAAGTGAAGGTAAAACATAACAAAAAAAGTCAAACATAATACACATCATCATAATAATATTGGTCTGTTAGAACAGTTAACAATCTGTAGACCACTTTATATACTTGTTTCCATTATCATTTCAAAACTTGAGAACACAGATCCATATTCACTATTATGTTCTCACTGCTTCAGAAATAATAAGAAGAAAGGGCGCCATCTAGTGGCTGCCAAACCTCACTGAACAACACACACTGACCCCAATGTGAAGGACAAGATCTTCCATCCTGGACAGCTTGTCTATTGGAATTTGACCACTTTTTAAACACCAGCTAGGCAACAAATCAAGCTAACCGTTTCACAGCAAGACAATGATAAATGATAAATTAATTTCACTCACCTTTCATGAAGAAATCCATCATGTTCTATTGAAATATCTGTTAAAACAGTAGTATTCTAATAATAAATATGATTGCTGCAGCTATTTGCAACTTAACCGTCTTCCTTAATGTGTAGCGCTGTTATAATAATAGCAAAATCAAATATTGATTAATTAGGTTATCTTTAATTAGGTTATTGCTACATAAGCAGTTCTCTGTGATTGTGAAGTAATTTTTAATGGCTTCTTGCCCTGACGAAGTGAAATAGCCGACGGTGATTGGCTTGAGACACGCTCGACAATTTTCAAATCTTAACTGGTTTTAAAAGACACCGTTTCGACGAAGTTCCAGACTTATAATCCTCTGAAGGCACACACGAGATGATTGACCGGACTGTGAGACCATGTGACTGGAGAAGAAAACAAATGGAGGACAATCGACGACGATGTAAATCGCGCTTAAAATCTTCAAGTGTGTGGCCAGCCATCAGGCAGTGACGTGGTCGATGGTGATTGGCTGTACACAAGACGTGTCACTCGTATTGTTTTGAATGGGAGAAAGCGCACCGCGCAATATGGCGGAATAAGTCCCGCCTTCTAAATAAGAGCCAATCGCCGACTGGTAAAGTCATCGCGTCACTGCAGCGGCCGTTAGAAGCACCGGTTTCTATAGAAACAGTCAGATGCGCGCCTCCGAAGTGACGCGCATGCGCATTAGCTTGATTCAGCCTGAAAAATAGTTTTTTTGTCATGATTCCGAGCGTCTGGAAAAAACATTTATGAGACAGTTGTTGTCAGATTTCATTGAGGATTACAAATATGAAATTTAATCGAAAGCTTGGCAAACAGCTTTGGAGAATGTGATGTTTCCCCATTCAAAGAGATAGGAGTTGCACTTGAATGTCCCAGAGAGGCGTTTCAAAGATGGCCGCCGAGTGAAATGACTTGTCTTAAAGGGACTTTGCTATTAACAAAGACTTTAGAAAGATAAACCAAGGGGATTGCTCTTATATTACTATGAATGGGACAACGTTCAATGTGGAAAACCCTGTAATCACAATTTAGAAAAGGCAATTACAATGAGGAGAAATAATGCTTTTTTCATTATTATTATTTCATTCTATTGCTAAAACTGTATGATAATTACTTTATAAATTGTTTTTAAAAAGTATAATGTTGATATTGGGCAGAATTTTGTATCTCGATATTTCGTCAATTTTAACTTTTTTTTCATAAATCATTACTATCGGTCCCTCTTTACGTCTGTCTGTGGGTTTTGCAAATATTTAACCAATGAAAAGAGCTTGTGAATAAACCTCGTAACTCCATTGGATCCTCAAACTGTCAGTCAAACCTGTAACTCCACCCCGCCTCTATCATGAATGAAGTGCCGCACACAGTTTAAGGATTAGTTCACTTTCAAATGAAAATTAGCCCAAGCTTTACTCACCCTCAAGCTATTCTAGGTGTATATGACTTTCTTCTTTCTGATGAACACAATCGGAGATATATTAATAAATATCCTGACGCATCCAAGCTTTATAATGTGAGTGAACAGGATCAAAGAGTTTAGCTGAAGAAAGTGCTTCCATCCACATCCATCCATCATAATCATACTCCACACGGCTCCGGAGGGTCAATAAAGGCCTTCTGAAGCAAAGCGATGCATTTGTGTAAGAAAAATATCCATATTTAACAAGTTATGTAAGCTTCTAGCTTCTAAATATCTAGTAAAATATCTAGCTTCCATATTCTACGTATGCAGAAAGTGTAAAACTCGCGCAGTTCAAAAATCTACACCTTCCCTATTCAACTTACGGAAAACTTATGCGACGCCAGTTTACACTTTCTTCCTAAAGTTGAATATGGAAGGCGGTCTGAACAGAAGCTAGATATTTTACTTCATAATTTGTTAAATATGGATATTTTTCTTACACAAATGCATCGCTTCGCTTCAGAAGGCCTTTATTAACCCCTCAGAGCCGTGTGGAGTATGATTATGATGGATGGAGATACTTTCTTCAGCTCATACTCTTCAGGTAGGAAGAGGTATCACTCACTGCCATTATAAAGCTCAGATGCGTCAGGATATTTATTAATATATCTCAGATAATGTTCATCAGAAAGAAGAGAGTCATATACACCTAGGATGGCTTGAGGGTGAGTAAAGTTTGGGCTAATTTTCATTTGAAAGTGAACTAATCCTTTAAGAACATCTCTGCTTGTTTGCAATGCAATGGTAAAGAAAGAACTGATTCTTTGATTAAGTACAGCATTTTCTTTACTCAAAAACACTACATATAAAGTTATTTAAATATCTGTACAACGGTTTCCACAAATATATGCACTGATTTCAACATTGATAATAATCATAAATGTTTCTTGAGCAGCAAATCATCATATCAGAATGATTTCTGAAGGATCATGTGACACTGAAGACTGGAGTAATGATGCTGAAAATTCAGCTTTGATCATTGGATATAAATTACACTTTACTATATATTCACATAGAAAACAGCTGATTTACATTTTAGTAATATTTCACTATTTTTACTGTATTTTTGATCATATAAATGCAGTGAGCAGAAGAGAATTATTTAATGTTTTATGTATTTGACGAGCAGAGAAGAGTGTCTTAGTCTAGCATTTGTAATCGAGTCACAACCAATACTGTCACAATATGAGCCTGAGGTAAATCCTGGTCAGAGAGCGGAGCGTTTGATGAAGGTCAGATGAGCTCAGCTGCTAATCGCGTTTGATTTAAGTGTTATTGTGATCGTAGCCAAACAACATCTACATTCCTGCTTCCAGAACCGGAGCCACAGAATGAGTCCGGAGAGAGAGAGAGGATCTGTTTACTCTCTAGTGCTCTAGGCTTCCCTTTCTCTGGCTGACCTCCATTCAGCTGCAGCTGCTGCTGTCAATCACCTGAAACCCGATGTTGGACAGAGACATGCACAGAGACCAATGAGGGAAAGTTGAAGACACTTGTGTGAATTTGCACTTATAAGGACCTTCGGCTGTCAGATCCAAATGGAGCAGGATGAAAACAATGAGGGTGGGTGTGAATATATTGTCTTCTATATGTCATTTTAACAGCTATAGAAAAATACAAACTCTGAGTAAAGTGAAATGTGGTTCCTGCGGCACTGGAATAACTCAAACACTTCCAGAGCGACAGGTGAAATGAGTCAGATGACTCTCTTAATGCCTTTTCTCTTGGATAAATGTGCATTGGTGTGTATAGGGAATATCTTTGAATGAATGACTGCATCGGTGTTGTGTGTATGAGCTCATTATTGATCTGTCATCTGTCATCAATCACACAGTGCCGTCAGTGTCTCTTATGTAACAGTGTAACACACATCAAGAAGATCTGGAGCGAGTGACACTCTCTGTACAGCATCTACAGCTCCATACTGACACCAAACTCTTGTGTAGTTACTGTATCAGATCTGCGTTTATGACACTTTCCATGAATGATAAGTACATAAGTCATTTTTTTACCATTGAAAAGTAAGATGAAAGAGATCAAGAGTCTTATTCAGCAAGGACACATTAAATTGATCATTTATAATGTCACAAAAGATTCTATTTCAAATAAATGCTGTTCTTTTGAATTTTCTATTCATCAAAGAACCTGAAAATCAAAATATATGGACGGTTTCCACAAATATATGCAATGTTTTCAACATTGATAATAATCATAAATGTTTCTTGAGCAGCAAAGTCATCATATTAGAATGATTTCTGAAGGATCATGTGACACTGAAGATAATGAAAATTCAGCTTTGATCATTGGATATAAATTACACTTTACTATATATTCACATAGAAAACATCTGTTTTACATTTTAATAATATTTTACTATTTTACTGTATTTTTGATCATATATATAATTGCAGTGATCAGAATAGACTTATTTCCAAAATATATAAAAAAAAATAGATGTTGCTGAACCTTCAGAAAGTCAAACTAAACATTGTATGAGCTGTTTTATTTTAGTTGTTTAATATGAGGTTCGATAAAGATCTTTTTTGATCTAAATGTTGCTGTTTTATTTTAAAATAATAAAGGTAATAGTTAAACAGTGTGAAGATTTTCTGTTTATTTTAATGAGGTTTGCCATTTTTTTGCAACATATCTAAAAAATCAGAGATGTCTAACATATAAACCCCTGATTTATTTTCTAGCAATAAATATTAACACAAAAAATTATGAACGCTACATTAAACAAAATGTAATAAAATTGGTAACAGTGTTGCAGAATTAATATATTTAATTAAACTCAGTAGCAGATAGTGAGTTTGACACCAAAAAACTGTTCTTCTTAAAATAACTGGTTACATTTTACAATAAGATCCATTAGATAATGCGTTAACTAACAATGTGCAATACATTTGTTACAGTATTTATTAATCTTTGGTAAAGTTACTTGCTGGCAGCACCTGTACTGAGTACAGCTCATTGTTCATTTAAGTTCAGGTCCATTAAATAACATTAAAAGATGTGAGTTTTGACTGTAATAATGTATTAATAAATGCTTAAATTATAGTATATGGGGCCTTTGAATGGAAAAGCTTCAGAAACGCTGCTTTAGATGTGTGTGTGTGTGTGTGTGTGTGTGTGTGTGACTGCAGGTGTCGCTCCAGATGCTGAACTGGCAGCAGCGATTATGAAACGACACTTTCGTCCGTCATTGATCCGAACGGAAGCGTGGGAAGGCTATGGGTTTGCAGACATTGAGATTAAGATCAAAGAGTCGATGGACTGCTATGGGGCCGTTCTGTGGCCCTCGGTACGCATCACTCTCTCTCACACACTTCATACTGAGGAGCAGAACTAGTGTTAACTGTTATCTGATTGTGACCTTCTCTTTCAAGGCCATGGTCTTGTGTCATTTCCTCGACACTCACCGTGAGGAATACAACCTCATGGACAAGAACATCATCGAGCTGGGAGCCGGAACGGGCCTTGTTACCATAGTGACCAGCCTCCTCGGTGAGAGAGACCAGATATCATGTGAAATATAATAATACTTCAGATACCTTGGTATTAAAATCGAGGTTGTGTCAAAAAAAAAAAAAAATCACAGCAATATTACAGTATTGTTTTTTTTAATTGAATTCCAATAAAGTACAACACAAAAACAGTCAGAACTGCAATAATGTACCAAGCCAGGGGGTGCACTAATCGTTATATAAATTCACTAATCTTTATATTAATGCGCTAATTGCTATATAAATTCGCTAATCGCTATATAAATATGCTAATCGTTATATAAATACACAAATCGCTATATAAATTCAGTAATTGCTATATAAATTCGGTGATCACTATATAAATATGCAAATTGCTATATTTGCTAATCACCATATAAATGCTCTAATCGCTATATAAAACTAATTACTATAAATGTGTTCATCGCTATATGAATTCGCTAATCGTTATATAAATACGCTAATCACTATATAAATACGCTGATCATTATATAAATTCAGTGATCGCTATTTAAATACACAAATAGCTATATAAATTTGCTAATTTTTATAAAAATTCGCTAATCGCTATATAAATACACAAATCGCTATATAAATTCAGTAATCACTATATAAATTCGCTAATTGCTATATAAATGCACTAATCGCTATAAAAATGTTCATATGTAAATGCACAAATCGCTATATAAATGCGCTAATTGCTATATTCACTAAGCGCTATATAAATACGCAAATCGCTATATAAATACACTAATCGCTATAAAAATTCATATATAAATACGCAAAGCGCTATATAAATGCACTAATCGCTATATAAATACACTAATCGCTATAAAAATTAATATATAAATGCACAAATCGCTATATAAATACACTAATCGCTATAAAAATTATATATAAATGCACAAATCGCTATATAAATACACTAATTGCTATAAAAATGTTCATATATATAAATATGCAAATCTCTATATAAATGCACTAATCGCTATAAAAATGTTCATATATAAATGCACAAATCGCTATATAAATACGCAAATCGCTATATAAATACACTAATCGCTATAAAAATTCATATATAAATACGCAAAGCGCTATATAAATGCACTAATCGCTATAAAAATTTTCATATATAAATATGCAAATCTCTATATAAATGCACTAATCGCTATAAAAATGTTCATATATAAATGCACAAATCGCTATATAAATACGCAAATCGCTATATAAATACACTAATCGCTATAAAAAATTCATATATAAATACGCAAAGCGCTATATAAATGCACTAATCGCTATAAAAATTTTCATATATAAATGCACAAATCGCTATATAAATACACTAATCGCTATAAAAATGTTCATATATAAATATGCAAATCTCTATATAAATGCACTAATCGCTATAAAAATTTTCATATATAAATGCACAAATCGCTATATAAATACATAATCGCTATAAAAATGCATATATAAATAAATGAAATCTCTATATAAATGCACTAATCGCTATAAAAATTCATATATAAATGCACAAATCGCTATATAAATGCGCTAATTGCTATATACGCTATATACGTTAATCATAATAAGCTAATCACTATATAAATGCACTAACCACTATATAAATCCATTAATGGCTATATAAATACGCAAATCACTATATAAATGCAATAATCGCTATATAAATACAGTAATCACTATGTAAATACACTAATTACTGTATTTGCTAATCGTTAAATAAATGCTCTAATTTATATATGTGCTAATTGTTATATTCACTAATTGCTATATAAATAAATTAATCGCTACATAAATTCACTAATCTCTATAAAAATTTTCATATATAAATATGCTAATCGCTATATAAATCTGCTAACCCCTATAAATGCACAAATCGCTATATAAATGCGCTAATTGCTATATTCGCTAAGCGTTATATAAATACGATAATTGCTATATACGCTATATTACGTTAATCGTAATATGATAGTCACTATACAAATATGTAAATCACTATTAATGATTTGCATATTAGATTTGCATATTGCTTATATAACCCTCATAACCCGTAAATTGTTAATCTTATATAAATAAGATATTTTTGGAATCGCTATTTAAATACACCAATCATTATATAAATGCATTAATAATATAAACAATTGAATACTTACTATATATGTTCAATACTTAATAGTTACAGTATCAGTATGTATATAAATACACTAATAGACTTATAAATATGACCTAATAGTTCAAAACATGCTTCAGGAAGCTTCAGAGCGTTATGAATCAGCATACCCTTTAACAGCTTTCTTGTCATATGAAGAATAGTCTTGATACACATTTTAATCTCTCTTTGGTATGGTTTTACTTTCACTCTAAAAACTGCTGGGTTAAAAACAACCTAAGCTGGGTTAAATATGGACAAACCCAGCAGGTTGGGTTAAAAGACACCTATTATGCCCTCTTTCACAAGATGTAATATAAGTCTCTGGTCTGGTCAAGTTTCAGTTTAAAATACCCCACAAATTTGCCCCTATTTGAGGGTGAGCAAAAACATGCTTTTCACTATATTACTATATTGCTGGCTAAAAAATAAATCCAAAATTGGTTGAAAAAAATGGCTGGGTGAAAACAGCCCAATCACTGGGTTTGTCCATTTTTAACCCAGCATTTTTTAGAGTGTTGTTTACATTTATGAACATGACATTTAAAACTAAATGAATAATGTTTTCAGGAGCGAAGGTAACGTCCACAGACCTGCCGGATATCCTGGGGTAACCTGAGGCACAACGTGATGCGCAACACCAGAGGGCGCTGCAGGCATGAGCCGCACGTGACAGAGCTCAGCTGGGGGAAAGAGCTGGAGGAGCGATTCCCGCGCGCGACCTGCCACTTCGATTACATCATGGCCGCAGATGTGGTGTACTCACACCCGTTCCTGCACGAGCTCATGGAGACCTTCATGCACCTGAGTTCAGATGACACCATCATCTTATGGGCCATGAGGTTCCGTCTGGACCCAGAGAACAGCTTTCGTGGACACTTTTGAGAAACACTTTCACCTGAACGAGCTCTACGACCTTCCCAGCCTGAGGATAAAGCTGTACAGCGCACAAAAACGTAGACCAACACAAAATTAACTAAATGTAAACTATATATATACATATATATACAGTATACATTGAGTACACCCCTCACATTTTTCTAAGTATTTTATTATATCTTTTCATGTGAAAACACTGAAGAAATTGACACTTTGCTACAATGTAAAGTAGTTGAGTGTAAAGCTTGTATAACAGTGTAAATCCACTCAAAATAACTCAACACACAGCCATTAATGTCTAAACCACTGGCCACAAAAGTGAGTTCACCCCTAAGTGAAAAATGTCCAAATTGGGCCCAAAGTGTCAATATTTTGTGTGGCCACCATTATTTTCCAGCACTGCCTTAAACCCTCTTGGGCAATGAGTTCACCAGAGCTTCACAGGTTGCCACTGGAGTCCTCTTCCACTTCTCCATGACGACATCACGGAGCCGGTGGATGTTAGAGACCTTGCGCTCCTCCACCTTCTGTTTGAGGATGCCCCACAGATGCTCAATAGGGTTTAGGTCTGGAGACATGCTTGGCCAGTCCATCACCTTTAACCTCAGCATCTTTAGTAAGGCAGTGGTTCGTCTTGGAGGTTCCAGTAATTCATTTCCTTAGTCTGCTTGTCTTCAGCAAACTGTTTTTGTGCATCATCTTTAGAATAGAGGCTTCCTTCTGGGACGACAGCCATGCAGACTAATTTGATGCAGTGTGCGGCGTATGGTCTGAGCACTGACAGGCTGACCCCCGACCCCTTCAACCTCTGCAGCAGTGCTGGCAGCACTCATATGTCTATTTCCCAAACACAATCTCTGGATATGACGCTGAGCATGTGCACTCAACTTCTTTGGTCGACCATGGCGAGGCCTGTTCTGAGTGGAACCTGTCCTGTTAAACCGCTGTATGGTCTTGGCCACAGTGCTGCAGCTCAGTTTCAGGGTCTTGGCAATCTTCTTATAGCCTACGCCATCTTTATGTAGAGCAACAATTCTTTTTTCAGATCTTCAGAGGGTTCTTTGCCATGAGGTGCCATGTTGAACTTCCAGTGACCAGTATGAGAGAGAGAGCGATAACACCAAATTTAACACACCTGCTCCCCATTCACACCTGAGACCTTGTAACACTAACGAGTCACATGACACCGGGGAGAGAAAATGGCTAATTGTGCCCAATTTGGACATTTTCACTTAGGGGTGTACTCACTTTTGTGGCCAGCGGTTTAGACATTAATGGCTGTGTGTTGAGTTATTTTGAGGGGACAGCCACTGTTATACAAGCTGTACACTCACTACTTTACATTGTAGCAAAGTGTCATTTCTTCAGTGTTGTCACATGAAAAGATATAATAAAATATTTACAAAAATGTGAGGGATGTACTATATAGATACTATAGATAGATAGATAGAATTTTTTGTTCTTCATAGTATTTAATATTATATAGTTTCAAGAACTGTTCTAAGGAGAAAAAATCATTTCAGTTTACATCTTGATTTTGTTTACATCTTGATTTTGCATATATATATATATATATATATATATATATTATATATATAAAATTTTAAATCATCCTATAGACTGTATCTGACACTTTAATGGTATATTTATGTTTTTAATGTGAACATAAAATTAAAACGGACTCTGTTTACTTCTGTTTAACTTAATTTACGTTCCTGGTCTTTAGTTCCTGACTAAAACAACAATGATTATGTCTTCATAATCTTTCAAAGTTTATTCCTCCACCTCTAAAATAAAAAGATATAGATCACATGGCTACTGGACCAATGTTAACTAATAGTCAAATGTGTATTTAGTTGTTATTTTAGGCTGCTGTTGTAGGTGATGCAGCTTTCCGAAATCACAGCAATCATTTAATGCAGGTTAATTTCATGATGATTACATCAATAATATGAAAATATAGCTGCAAGCAGCAATTAAGGGGTCAAGCACAACAGAAACAAACAAGGAAGCTAGCAGCAGACCAACAACGTCATAATGGACTATGATAACAACTGAGACAAAGAGACTGCAAGGTCATTATTGAAGTCAGTCAAACAAGCAGTACTGTAGTTTTTTATGTCTGTCCTCATAGTTCCCCCATACATAAGTGTCAAATGTGGTGAAAATATCTAATTTCATTTAGAAAATATTTATATTTATGAAAACATAAATAATGACCACACCTGACTTTAATTGCATTTATTTTTGCCATTTACTATCAAAATTTTGACATATATAGGCAACGACCTGTTTCAGATTTTCCTACGGTGGTTTCATCTCAATTGGACAAACCGTTTCATAGATATTTGCATGTTTGGTATCTCTGGACTCGGCAAGAACTCCAAGGAGACTGCTTCGAAACTTCTGCTGATGGCCCATACCGAGTTTCGTAACGATACACTAATGCATTCATAAAATACAGTATTTTACTACAAAATTCAAAATGGCTGATGCCCAAACTGGCTGTTATGGGTAAAATTGGATATCATTTGACTTGGCATGATGCCCCGAATCTAACTTTTATGATTTTTTTGGCAAGCCATTCAGAAGTTTTGAAATTTTTTTGGAAGCTTTGCATCCAATTCGCTGTACTCTTTGTCAAATTTGTTTGCGTGTTATTCGAGAACGAAAGAGCTTTTCACAACTTTTTGCCAGCATGGTCTGAAGATGATCTGATTTGATTTTCATGAAAATTGGATGAACTGTCTAGGAGGTTTTTTGTTTGTTTGTTTGTTGTTTTGGTGTTGGTGGGAAAATTTTTATTACTAGAGGGGATTGAGTAGCCTGACTACGTCAGACTTCCTACTTCCGCTCAATTTCATTTCGCTTCTGTACTCAGTCTGATACAGCGTCATAGCTTTGTGTTTGCCACCGGTCTGGAAACAGCCGGGCCAATCAACGAACAGAGGGCGGGCTGAGAGCCGTGACGTAGATGCTAAGCGCCGAGTTTTACATTGTAGGTTAGAGAAATCGAAAACCGAAACGACCGCGGAAATGGGAAACGAGACACGGGATGCAAACTTCGGGATGCATTAACTTCGCATAATCTGCAAAAGTCGTTTACAGCCATGTTCACTCCGGTATTTCGCTCACATCATCATGTGTTTACAACAGGTTTACAGTGGAAGTTCAATCATAGATTTGAGTTTGATGCATGATGTCTGTGCTTCGATGCGGCTGTACAGGCGGATAACATACGTCATAACTAAACGTATCTGATTGGCTTACGGGTAACCAATGATTTTAAACTTCAGACAAGCGTCCCCTAGCGAGAGAGAAAACACTTCTCTATTATGCCATTCCAGACTCTGTCTACGAAGCAAAGTGAAGTAGCAGAGTCTGGTATTACCAGGCTAGGGATTGAGTTAGAGACTCCCAAATGTGCTGTGGAGAATATTTGGACTGTCCTCAATCTGTGTGTCAAATTTCACTGCAAGCAGTTTTATTGAGCTTGAGAGTGGAAGAAGAAGAAACAGAAGGAGAACGGCAACGGATACAATAGCTCCCTACAAAATAGTAGAAGCAGTAAAATTTCATGATGACTTTACAATCATGTAATCCGTGTAAATGCAAATATGATCACTGTAAGTCATTCATACACTCAAGCAGTGCTGTTATTTTATATGATCATGTTTTATTACATTCACTCTCTCAAGTTTTGAAGACTTTTTGATAGAGACATTTTACTTCTACAGCTTTAACATGAGCCTTTTCATTATTGGAAATAAACATGAACATTTCTGATGAAAATAATAGTATGAGTGATTAATATCTTCATGTCAGGTTTCCTTCTCCAAATTATTGCTTCTTAAACATTGATTACATTTGGAACTTCTTGATGGTAAATATGGCCAAATAAGTAGAACATGTAATTTCTAAGCTCAGAGGACAGTAACCAGATGTGTTCATGACTAACAGCACGTACCAGTAATGGTTTACAAACATGTTTTGGTTCTTCTGAGGACATGTCTGATGATGATATACACAGATATTTGATACTGGGATCATGTGCTTGAGTTTGGCAGTGTCACTACATCACACAAACATAGATACACCATATATGATCGACATAAATCTACTGCAGAAGAGAGATTTAGAAAACATCTGCATGAAAGCAATCATTTTTACATTTTAATGAGACTTTTACCTGCACACATCTGCCAAATGGTGTAAATGTTGCTCAATGTCTCCAAGTGCCAGACCACCAAAATATACCAGGACCCTACATGGTGAAGGCGTTCAATCGCCAGCCGATTCCAGAGGGTTTTGACAGTCATACTAGAA